>NW_028145432.1:817500-1205000 GCF_977016875.1 Pavona decussata | reverse complement strand
TACAAATTCCTTCTTTACAGATTTTCTTCGTAAGGAGTGCTAACATTTTCGGATAACACAAGCAAACAGCAGAATAACTTTCAATCTTCAGTATCAACGTGGATGTGGAAACGTGGAAACGGAACAAAAATCATTAGGTTCCGTACTAGCTTTTACGTATTTCATCATTCTATAACAAAAACATGCGGTGGTTTGATCTGTCCCACAAATTCCTTCTTTACATTTTTGGATAACACAAGCAAACAGCAGAATAACTTTCAATTTTTAATATCAACGTGTATATTCCCCTCACTGCTTTACGTATGTTTTCTGTTCTGCCATTTGGGCCGAAAATTAGTTTATTGATGCCAAAACTTTGGTGATCAATTCCTGTCTTCTTATTACCTGTATGTTTGATCTTGTAGTGATATTATGAGGAGAAATGCCACTTAGACTACATTTTCATGCCTCAAATCTTCAACAGACTTGTTTATCCTAAGATTGTATTCTGAGTTCTGCTCGGGATATAAAATAAGCCAGCAATGCGACTGATAATCAAAGTGAAAGAAAGGTCGAAACTGAAGGATAAGCTGGTTGAGTGGAAAAAGGAACTTCCGCTACTAAAAACGTAGACATATGTAAATCTAACATTCTGTCACGCACGGGGTTAAAAAAAATCAACTTCGAATAAAAAAAATAAATAAATAAATCGAAAAAGTTGTTTATCCTTTGTAACTCTTTTGCTAATATTCTGTTGAATTCTATCACCATGAGTTTCGACACACAAAGGTTGATAATTCTGTTGCTATTCTCTCCTTTAGATTTCAAAATTTTCTTATCAAACAAAGTGAAAGTCCACACTATTTCTTCGTATTTTATCGTTCTGTAACAAAAATAAAAAAAGCAAGCAAGTTGGTGTATGACAAATTAGTGACAAAGAAAAGTGCGGCCCCTACTACAAGCCAGCAAAAATGGATCCAAGACTGCAACTTAGGTCAAAACGAAATAAAGTGGGGCGCGACCTACCAACTAGCTCATAAAATCACAAATAGCACAAAACTCAGGGAATTTCAATTTTAACTGTTGCACAGAAGAATGCCAACAAATGCTTTCTTAACTAAGATAAGAATAAAAGAAAACTCCAACTGCTCCTTTTGTAAAAAAAAGAACCATAAAAGCTCATACACCTTTTCTGGTGCTGCCCCAAAACGGCGCTCTTCTGGGAGAGCATAATAACGCGATTAAAACTTTGTCAAATTATTCCCGATAGCTACTCTGCAGACATGACTGTTTCACTAGGCCTGAGATCAGACTCTTCTAAACTTCAACGCCAGATCAACTTTTGTTTTCTTATTGCCAGGCACTATATCTGGCTCTGCAAAACAAAAGAATCTATACCTCTATTGCAAGGATTTCTCAAATACCTAAAGACAATTTACAACATACAATTACAAGCAGAAGCAAACAATTTTCTACCCAAGCAATGGTCATTCCTACACGATATCACGTAGAAACTATCGTTTCAACTATAGCGTTATTCCCAACGCCCCTGATATTCTCTATGTCCTTCATTGGTTAGCTTATCCTGCTTCAATAACGCCAATTATCTTGCAAACAAGTTTCTTCTGATGCAAAGGTGTACTTAAAGCATACGAAACTTGAGAATGTTTGTAAATAGTAAGTATTGTTAACAATGTAAGCAATAAGTATTGTCAGTATTGTAAGTATTGTATTTATTGTTAATAGTGTAAGCAGTGTTCAATATTGTAATTATTGTGTTATGTAAAGCAAATTAAAAAAACAAAAAAGCAAAATTATATGGTTGTTTAATGAAATCTAGAAATTCTCTCTCACAGAACCAAACGAGAAAACGTATTAAAATCTTATTTCCCAGATTTAGTAGCTGCTGTTTGCTTTACGAAAATGCTAGCCAACCTTTTTTTCACGTTTTGGCATTTTTCAATTTTTACCTCTTCCGGAACGAAAGAAGTTAGTTTTAAAGTATAACGAAATTTTGACCTAGTGTTTTACCGAAGAAAACTTTAGTTTTTTGTTGTTATTTTTAACTAAATCTGAATTTCTGAGGTGATTTACAGCTTCCAAACAGATTTTCACCGAAATAAACCGTTGGGTCGGCCCCTGACACTCTAGCTCTTTAAGGATTTTTTTACGTAGCGAGGGCTCACTGGACGTTTTCGGATCACACAAGCAAACAGCTTTTAATAGTGAAAATAAATCAAAGATTTTGACAGGACTATGTTGCTATTTGTTGTCAGTGGAATGAATGTTTTATTTCCATCAGGGGCGGCACCCAACCGTTCATTTCGGAGTCGTACACAAAATCTAAAGTTTTCTTCGGCAAACTTTCAGCTCAAAATTTCGTAACACTGAAAAAACTATTTGCTGTCGCTTTTGTAGGGAGCAAATATGTCGATCGTCAAAAAGGCGAATAAATGTCAGCTATCATTCTCGCAGCTAGTAAATTCGGGCAATAAAACTTCCTTACTTAAAGCTTTCTGCAACTTAAAATTTAAGCTTAAGCATCCGAAAAAATAAATCTGTATTTCTAACATTTCACATGAATAGGCATTTCAAAGGAGACAAATTGATTTGGGAACACAGGGGCCAACATTTGAAGTATTTTGCTTAAATTTTCTCTTTGGGTGTCTCTGTGCTATACTTGACTATCAGAAATACAACAATTTTTTAAAATATCTTAAACTTACCACAATGCCTCTTACAGTCACAAATTGTCGCAATGCGCAGTAATCGTAAATACACTCGGTACGTCGTGGCGAGAAAAAGGTCGTTTATTAATAGCAATGAGAACTCGAAACAAAAGACACCTTAAACTCGAAAAGAAAATACGCAATGTTAGGAAATGATGCACCTAAAACTCGAAAATGAAACACCCAAGGCTAGAAAACCATACATCTAAAAATTCGAATACAAAAATCAAACGGTAAACAATGTAGCTAAAAACTAAAATCCTAACTACCGAGCTGTCGCTTCGACTGGTGTCTTAAGTAATACAACAATATTGTTTTCCTCTTTTTTGTAGGTCATTCTCCCTGGCCTACCTTGCTGGTTTCGATTAGTTTTGTCATAATTTAATTCTTCAACATTAACTCATTACGGCCTCAGTATCAGCGTATATATTCTCACTGCTCTACGTATGTTCTCTATATTGCTATTTGGGAGACTTAGATTTCGATTTCAACATATGTTTGTTATCTTTGGTGATCAGTTCGTGTCTTCTTATGACCTGCACGTTTGATCTTGTAGTGATATTGTAAGGAGAAATTAAATCAGATGAAAATGATGTCCAAAAATGGAGCTTCTGTTTTCAAACAATGCCTACAGTTTATTCAATTCTTCAAAATTTACGGCGTTTTTATACACTAATCTGAGTAATGAAGGAGCTGTGAGTTTGAGTCCGCTAGACTATATTCTCGTGCCTCAACTTTTCATCAGACTATTTACCTTGAAAATTGTCTTCTCAGCTCTGTTTAGGATATAAAATAAGTGAGCAATGCGAATGATTATCGAAGAGAATGAATATGTTCTTGTTTCACATGGGATCAGTGAAGGAAAGGCCGTAACAGTGTGTAAATTAAGCAACAAAATCCAGAATCTATCATGTCAGGGGTGGAAAAAACTTAATTTAGAAAAAGAAAAAAAAAAGAAATAATATATCCTTTGTCACCCTTTTGGTAATTTTGTTGAATTCTATCACCATGAGTTTCGCCACACAAACTATTTAAGGTAGATAATTATATTGCTTTCTCTTCTTCCAATTTCAAAATTTATTATCAAACGTAGCAAAAACCATGAAGTTGCGTACCGGGTTAATTTATGTATTTCATTATCCTTTAACAAAAACATGTCGATGTTCGATTGATCCCACAAATTCCCTCTTTACAGATTTTCTTCGTTACGAGGCTAAATAGACTTTTTGGGATCACTCAAGAAAACAGCCTTTTGCAGTGAAATCAAATGAAAGATTTTGACACAACTGTGTAGCTATTTGTTGTCAGTGGAACAAATGTTTTACTTCCATCAGGGGCGGCACCCAACGGTTCATTTCGGTTGATATCTAGTCTGTTCGGATGGTGCTGATTGCCTCTCAAATTCGGATTTAGTAAAACATCTCAAGTTTACTTCGGCAAAATTTCAGCTACAAAATATCGTGACACTGAAAAACGTTATCCTCTCGTTTTCGAAGGGGGCAAATATCCCATTAAAAGTACATAAAAAAGTCAACTAGCATTTTCGTAAAACTAACAACAGCTAATAAATTCAGAAAATACAATAACCTTTCCGAAAACGTTCTGCATCTTAAATTGTTTGCCAAAGGATCCGAACAGATCAATGTGAAAAACGTTTGAATGCAGAGGTCCATACAACGCAGGAATTAAACCTGCTGGTAATTTTACCGGATCTCTCTTGTGAAAGACCTCGTGTCAGGCGTCACTTGAACGTGAAAATACAAAACTGAATGCAAGGCTGGCACTACGGCAAAGGGCAGATTTATTAGTGGCCAATAATTCGACTAATAGAATTAGTCTTCCTCAGGGCCAGAGTTATACTGAAGGAAAATATAGTAACGGCTCCTTAAATTCAAGTTTGAAAAATACATGGAAAAAATGATTGCCTAATACATGACATGAAGACAGCGTATTTGTGATATGAGAGAGCAAAGATAAAAGTGCATAGTCAAAGGTTCAGCGTTCGTTTTTCCCGTTAATACCTTCTGGAGATAACGTTTTCCCTCAATCTGTATTTGTAATACCTTGGACAAATTTGTCTTTCAAAAAGCACAAAACGATCTGGGGACACAGGAGACAACATGTGAAGTATTTTGCTTAAATGTTCGCGTTGGGTGCCCTGAGAACTACGAAAGCAAAAGACACCTTAAACTCGAAAAAACAAGTTACGTAACGTTTGAAAATGATGCTAGGGAAAATTCGAAAACGAAACACCCAAGGCTCAAAAAAGATGCAACTGAAAACTCGAAAACAAAATTGCCAAGAATAAAAAACCATGAAACTAACACTAATAACGTAAACTTTGCCCCAAGAACCAAATCATCCCTATATAATCAAAGGGTAAATTAGGTTAACTGTGTGTGTGTTAACTTGACCGATAATTCTTGAAGGACTTTAATCTTTTTTTGGCGCGTATCTTATAAACGAGCGAGTGACATTTGTGGCACTTTTTTGGCGTGGATATTGTGGTAATCGTCAGCATCATAATCACAAAACATTTGAGCTGAAAACAATAAATATTATCCTCATTAAATTTAATGATTCTTGCTACAACTGTAGTGGTGTCTTAGATTTCTCACCTAATGCAGTTTTGCGTTTCCTTTCTGATTTCCTTTTTTGGGGGGTTTCTTGACTTTAATGTTGTTGTATACAATGTTATATTTATTTTTCTATAGTTTTAAATGTTAATTGTTTTTAAATGTCACCTGTCTACACTGTACCTATGCTTAAAATGAAAGTTGATGTTTTAGATTCTCTCTTGGCCTGAGGGGATTATTCAAATGAATTCTGTTCATTTGCAATATTTTTCATACAGCCAGTAATTATTGTTTATAAGGTCAGTTTGAAATCTCATGTACAGAAATCTGTTATGTTAATGTATATTGATAATGTTATTACATTGCTTGCTTTGGAAAGCTGATCCCTTGCAAAATCTGTGTGTTTATCTGCCAGTTCCCTTTTGTATTTCTCGATAGTTCTTGGGTTAACTGAAAAGCCAAATACTTGTCCAGTTGATAGCTCAGCCATGGTTAAACCAGTCAATGCTGCATGCAATCCAGAATCGTTTTGAAGGTTGTTTGTTTTCTGGGACCTGAAATGAACAGGGGAGGCCATTTATTTTACTGTGCAAAAATAAAGAGAAATTTTAACACAGTGTACATGTAAGTTTAGGTATCAAAATAGAAAATTTATTTCATTAAATGGGTTTTGTTTTTATCATTACTTCTTGGCAAAGATTAATTTGTTACCGAAAATATGCCAGGGTATACAATAATGCTACAACTCTTTTTTGTTGCAGGTCAAGGCAGTCACTCGTCAGAGGAGCTCTGTCATTTTTTATTGCTGTCAGGAGAGTGTCCCAAAGGCCAGGACAATGTTTCTGCACAAAACTTTTCATGTCAACAGGACTGTAAAGGGGAGCATTATTTTTGTTGTTGTAATAATGGTACAAGGAAAGTTGAAACTTCTTCACTTGTTCTTCTAGTGAGATTTCTAAAAAATAAGAAATATAATAAAGAGATAAATAGAGAATGCAAATACTAAACCATTTTGTCTTCCAGCACTGGAGAAAAAGGCAGACAATATTGGTTTGGTATTCCATAATTAGATAGCCCAAAATGTGAAGAATTTCAGTTGTGATACACACCAGTGTGCCAGTGTAGTGATGTAGTTCTGAAGCCTAGCTTTGATCTCTTTCAGTTGCTTTGCCATGTCATTTAGTTTTCCCAGCAAGTTTTCTTTTTCAGCATCAGACATCTCACATTCATCTTCTACATGTACTTGTTGTTGGTCAGAAGTGCTTTCACTGTTTTCCTACAATAAAATTAATTATTACGAGTAAAGTACTGAAGTAGTTTGCCAGGGCTATTTTGTTTGTGTTAAATAAAGTGAAAACAATAAGAGTCGTCTGGCAAATGTTTTAAACAGTTGAGCAATACAAGTGAAAAACACTCACCATTATGTTTGTTTTGAACTCTCTGTAATACGATGCACGGCTGTTGTTGCACCACTTGCCTCCCGGGTGGTAGTTATCAACCATCCTTCCACAGCCGTCAAGAAACTGGTACAGTTTCTGCGATATAGCGAGGAGCTTCTTTGAATGACTCTTATAAGCTCCGTGACGGCTACAAACAACAACAACATTTTATTATTTGCCAATAAATCCTTAATCCCTTGGCTCCGCAGATAGCAGTGCTAATCGAGGCGGGCCAGGATAATCAGGAAAAGAAAAGAAAAGTACACACAGTAAATACTACAGATAAGAAAAAGGTAGGTAAATACGAAAACAGATCAAGTCTACAGAAACAACTATGCTTCCATTGTTTTACCGCAGAAATCCTGCGGTAATAAAATTCCAGTACAGAGTCTCTCCTGGCGACCAACGAGATGGTCCTTGTAGCTGTTGCTTTTTCCTATATATGTACGCCCGTACATATAAATGTTCGTACGTGGATGACACAGAATTTTGTCAACACAGTGGACATTCGTTCTCAAACGACGTAAGTTTTAACAGACTTGAAACTCTTATCTAGTGAAATTATCTATAAAAAAAATAAATAAATAAACTGGACCGCGGGCCGTGTGGCCGTGAACTGGGAAGTGGGCCGCCAGGTCGTAGGCTTTGAGGTGGACCGCGGGCCGCCTTTTAGCAAAACCCCAGGAGACAGCCATCCTCTCTGGATGAGAATTGTGAACACTGTAAAAGAACCTTTCTAAGGCTTTCAGAGAACATAATCTTTTATCATAATGGTCACGCCTTCGTTTAACATGAGTCATTAGAGTTCACCCCTAGTTTTTCCTTCCTTCCTTTTAAAATCGCCAGAATAAGAGAGGTTTATTTCTATTTTCAGCCGGCCAACGTTAATTATTCCTCAGTGACACACAAGCCTGAATTCGCTGTGTGTGTCGAGGAACGACATATACCGCAAGGAGCCGAGGAGGTCGGAGATGGAGGCTGAAAAATTGCTTAGTGAATGCGTGATTAAGGCCCAGTTCAGACGCCGAACTTTTCATGAGCCGAACTTAATTCAAATTAAGGTCGGCGCAAATCACGAAAATTCCGCCTTTTGATTCAGACGCTGAACTTAATTTACTTGAAGCAAAACCAATCGAAATGTTAGCGTTTATTTTTATTTTTATTATTTGAAACACGTTATAATAATTTATGCATTAGGTTCGGCTCATGAAAAGTTCGACGTCTGAATCAAAGCCGTTTCAAAGCCGAAATTCCCGGCTGAGCGAGGCGGGAAGAACGGCTGAGCTGTTCCAAATTGAAACAGCCGTTCTCAACTGATTCAGACGCCGAACTTTTCATGTACTTAATTCGAGGTATTAGGCTCGGCTCATGAAAAGTTCGGCGTCTGAACCTGGCCTAAGATGAAAAAATATAAGGGGGATTTGGAAGAAGTTATAAGGTCTTGCACGTGGAGGCCCCATTGGGGTGTGGGGAAGGGGGTATCTGTACATTCCGTATTCCATTTAAGTTTGACCCAAATATCCGAAATCCCCTTAATTGGAGATTATGTATCCCAAATCTAGATCTGTTGCTCAATATCCCGGATTCTCTGTTCTTAATACCCCGCATCCACGTTGTAATGGCCTAAACAACTAACTTGACTCTACCTTCGGTCAGTCGATAAACGCAGCGCTATTAAATTTTTCTTAAGAGATCGCTCGCTTATCCTGCGGGAAATTCGTGTTTCCCGCGGGAATGGTTTACCAAGGGAAAGGAAGATATCCAGAGCCTGATTGTAGGTTAGCGGTTAAAGCCCACTTCAGCCTTGTTGCAAATGCAGAGAATGAACGATTTTATTGAACTTCCAGGCAATCAATAGTTTAAATTAAATACAACATACACTAAACTGTATAGTTTGCATAGGCGACACGTCCTTTTGAAATAAAATATTCTTCATATCCGACCACCACTGGAGAACTTTTACCGTGATGAAATATGGAGGACTTTTTTTCACAGGGCGCGTTGCCTGTCACAAGCATGCGAGCCTCTATTATGCACGCTAACAAAGCAGTTTCAAAAAGAAAGCCTGAAAAACTCAGGCTTGCACAGGATTCAAACCAATGACGCTCAGTAGGATACCAATATAATGGAGTACGTGCTCTGAGAGCTCATCGAGTCATTTGGGATCTGGATAAAAATTGTTGAAATTGCACCGCCTGGTTTGATTCTTTATGTTTTGATCCTTGTACTGCTTAGACAATCATTTCATTTCATGTTTACAATATTAAATCTTTCTTTAGAGCTCTTCAACGAGTTACATGTTCAACACTCTGCTCAGGCCGTAAAAAAATAGAAAAAAGGAGGGAGCAACTTTATTTATACACGGTTTGTTTCAGGCTTAAGAGTTTTCTGCTATCGCACATACGAACAATTATTTAATTATAAATAAACTTAAAGCCGATGTGTCACGACCTACGCATGTGCGAGAATTTGCATCTACACATTCTCGCGCGTCCGCCATTTTTGCTATTTTCATGAAGCTTCTGTTTTTAACACTAAGCCTACGAGGGGGGAGAGAATTTCGTAGCCAAATGATCAAAATAAGCCCAGTTGATGTTCAGTCCTCTATCCCAATTCAATGAGGGCTACGTTCCTTTGGAAAAAGTGTTTGTTCAAATTGTACACCTACTCTGAGTGCACGAAGAAAAATATCAAGGCATAAATATCTACAGCTAGTACAATATTGTATCTCACTTAGTTACTAAGCAAACCTATTTTAAAACCTTGTTTAATTACTGAGGGGTCATTTACAATACTTCTTCTACTAATTCGTTACAGGACCTTACTACGGATTATAAGTCTTGTAATAAGTTATGATTTGCGAATTGCTCTTTATTCTTCAATTCCTTGTTACAGCCAGGAAGATTCTGCAAAAAGGAAAAAATAATGTTGTAAAGTTAGTAAGGTGCTTAGTTGTTGTATGATACAAAAAGTTTCAAAAACTAAACACAGGGTGTGGCTTGATGAGAAAAGAGCAAATATACGGACTTCAAGGTATTTTTACCAAGTGTCTTTCGTTCTACAATAGACTTTGAGAAGAAGCATACTGTATTGGGGAAAATGTAATGATTGCGTTGTTTAAAAACAATGTATCATATCGAACAAGGAGAAAGTATTTTATGGTGTATAAACTAAGGATTGCAGATGCAGAAACCATTATCGTAAGAATTGACCAAAATTGCAGTTATATAAATTACCATCGCACAGAATTTCAGTAACAACTCAATAAATGATAAAATGAATCGGCTACAAAGGTCTAATAAAAACAATGGATTTGACAACACCAACAGATTTGCAAAAATAGCAAATTTGACGGGATTTTAACATAGGACTTGACAAAATTTGCCAATAAATGCAAATCTCCTGGCTGCAAATGCCTGACAAAACCAACAAATTTGGCGAAAAAAGGCTAGCAGATTCGCAACAGTTTCGACAAAAGTTTATCAAAATTAGACAAATAATTGGAAAAATATATGCAATGCAAATTATTTGCCTGTAGGGAGCCAAACCTTGAAAACTGAAAGATATGACGTACATGCAAACTGACCAAAGTAACAAAATTGACAAAATTTCACCAAGCTTTTGACAAAACTTGGACGAGTTAATGGGGCGATCATCCTAAGAGCTCAACCAATAAAGCTCACTACCTGCGCAAGTCCATTGACCCTACCTTCAAGCACTGTTGGTTTGTCCGTCATCATGCTGCACTCAGTTTGAGTTCCCTGTGTTGCAGTTCTCTTTGAAACCCTGTCCAGATTACTTTCCAGCGTTTCGTTGCTTGATTTGAAAACCCCGCTGTCGAGACCATTTGAAGTCGACCCGGACATGAAAGACTCAATGGACGTATTGCGCCCACCAGTCTCACCACTATCAAAAAGTCGACGCATGCGCGGCCAAGTTCCCATAATGGATTTCCTTCTGGTCGATTTTCGGGGCGGTGCCTCGACCTCTTCTAAAGCGGTCCCCAAGGAAAACTCGGGCGCTTCCGGCACGGTACTAGGTATGTCAAAGGCTGGCGTATCATTTTTCGCTGGAGGGGAGCCTGGAATAGCTACTTGAGAGGGATCATCGCCGAAAACCCAATCCAATTTTAAAGTGACCCTGTTTATGGCTAAAGCTTCCTCGCCTTCGATATTAGCCCCATTCTCATCTTGGGCACCATCGGCTAATCTGGAATTAGTTGTTTGCTCGATTGCTCCGTTACAAACTGTTGGAAAGGACACAAATAGCGTTAATAAATCTAACATTGAGCTTATCTGCTGCTTTTTCTGACCTCTCAAATAAAAAAATAATGACAAGATCCATCAAATAGGGTACAGGGCAGGGGTATTAAGAACAACAAGATGAAAGAACATTAAAAAATAAAACGGTTGAAATTGGATGTATTCTTAAGAAAACCTGCAAGTATTTTTACTGTTTTTGTTTGTGTTTTTACCTACCCATCTATCAAGCGCACCCATATACTCCGTGTTCTTCATTGAGGAGTCGTTCTTGTGGCTATTTATTTTTCTCCCATAGGTTGCGTTTTAGAATACTACTGTGTAGTCTGGCACATGCGCACAATGCTCTACCCCACCTTGCACGATGTGAAGCATGTCCAAAATAGGACTTTGAGAATAATTAACCTTCCATGAAAACTTAAAGACCCTTATACAAAGAGAAGCTACAAGACTTGAAGTGTCCCAGGCTAGACGAGAAGCGTGACGATCTCTATGTCGAGACCCTAGAGAAAATCAGTCCCCCCCCCCAACCTTGAGGTCTTATGTGGCACGAAGTGGATAGGTAACAGGTAACAACCCCTCCTCCCCCCCACCTTCTGGAACTATCCGTCTGCGATAAGGCCACACGTCCCTCTGTGACTACCAGCTGGACTCTTGAAGTCAAGTATAAACTATTTTCTTCCTTCCACAATCTTACTGGTGAATAAGCTAAGCTAATGAGCTTTGTTGACCTTGTAAATATAATGTTTAGAATTAGGATTTTCGTTACCCGGTTGCAGCTATGTATTGTAGCTTTTTATTACAGATTGCAAGTTATTTTTGTAAACACATTGTAATTTATGTTAATACGATAATGTGTTATTAAACCTCAATAACAAAAATTTATTAATAATAACTATTAACAATAATGATAATAGTATTAATAAAAATAGTAATCAGAGATTAGGGGATGTATCGGATTGGCCCAGACTGAATCACGAACAATGAGTAAGCCTTTAGCTTAGTTTTAGGGGACGTTTTTGGCGCAGTAGTGAGAGCACTCGCCACCAATGTGGCTCAGGTTTGATTCCCGGAGTTGACGTCATATGTGGGCTGAGTTTTTTGTTGGTTCTCGTTCCTGCTCCGAAGGTTTTTTCCGGGTATTCCGGTTTTCCTCCCTCCACAAAAACCAGCATTTCCAAATTCAAATTCGACCTGAGAACAGTGGAGAGAAGTGCCACTTTGTGGATGTGTTACTGAAGTTCCCATTTATTTTTCTTTTTATTTATTTATTTATTTATTTATTTATTTTAAGTTTTATAGATACCTTTAAATAATTTCTTGATTTCCATGCGAAATTTAGGGCTGCAGAGCACGTAGCAGATCACATTTGTCACGCAAGGGATGCACTCGATCATGTCTCCCAGGTATCCGACCAAGAAGGAGGGCGTGTACACGCGAAGGGACTGAAGAATGACCAGGATAGACGCAGGGAGAGTGCAGACTGCGAAAACCACAGCAATTAACACGAAAACCTTGAGCGACTTCTTGATGAACACCAAGACCTGCTTGCTGTGGGTCGAATTTCTAATTCGTCGATTAATCTTGTGAAACGCAATGAAGTAAGCGATTAATTCCACCGCCAGGGGGAGGAGGTAAGTAGCAATTGTCACGGCCACTCTGTACCCCGGAGCCCACTTTTCAGGATCGCATGCGACGAAAATTACTCCTACACGGAAGATCAGGGAGGTAACTGCAACACCTAGGAAGGCCTAGAGGAACAAAAGGTGTAAACGTCTCTATAACAAATGTTTTCTATTGTTAGCACATGCATGGATTATGTAAACGTTCGGTCATGATAAGCAGGTAATAATTCTGTGCTGAGGCTGTGATAAATCAGCAAACCAAACTGATTGCAGGGCTGACAGTACCGCAAAGGGCTTATTTATTTAGGCCAATATTTCAACTAGTATAACTAGTATTCTTCAACTCTCGTCCTGAAGAAGACTAGTTGTACTAGTTGAACTATTGGCCCAAATAAATAAGCCCTTTGCCGTAGTGTCAGCCTTGTAATCCGTTTGGTTTACCTACACGTAAAGTGACGTCTGGCACCCGCATTTCTACTACAAGAGATCCGGTAACGGAACGTATTCAGAACAGTTTATTTTGCGTCCTGTGGTCCCCTGCATCCAAACGTTCTGTGATAAACACATGGAAGCACGTTGCAAGGTTGTGGGAAGCCTATGGTAAACATGTGGTATGCCTGTAGTAAGTCTATGGTAAGGTTGTTGTAAGGTAGTAAGTATCAGGTATCCCTGTATAGCAAGCCTGGGATGTGCCTGAGACCTTTAGGTAGTCTATGGTATGCCCCTAAATGGCGGCAACAGATTTGAACGAGTCAAAATTGAACTGAATGAAAATTTGATACCAGCACTGGAAAGAGCACCTTTACTTTAGTAACCTTGCAACGTTTCAGCATATTAAGTGTTATATCAGCTTAGGAAATGTAAGATGAAATTCGACAAATTTACAGACGTTTGTATGACTCGGGGTATACGTCATACCCCCAGTCATACAAACGTCTGTAAATTTTTCATTTTTCTACTCACATTTTCTCAGCTGATATTACGCCTGAAACTTTGCAGGGTTACTAAAGTAAAAGTCCTCTTTCTATTGCTGGTATACGTTTTTAATTTTAACTTATTTGAATTTTCGGCCGCCATTTTGGAGAAGGGTCTATTCGCTCTTGGGTATGCCTGTAAGTGGCACTAGGGTTTGAGGTCAACCCACCTTTAGCTTGACTCCGGAAATTTTTCTAATGGAATAGCACAGCGTTGGTGAGCACACAGATGCTGACCGTTCCAAGCTTATTAGCATTAGGGACAATGAAGAGGCGAATCTAGCCGATCCCTCCACGTACAACAGGGCTTTGCAGGTAGCTGGACTCAGCTGGACGTCTAAGTTCTTTATAACGATGATGGAAATCGAGGTACAGAGATAAAGCACGTCCGAAGCGGCCATCTGAACTATCAGGTAAGTGCTGAGGTCGCGAAAACCTTTGTTTTTGAGGAACACGGTGAAGAGAAAAGTGTTGGTGATGATCGTAACTACGAAGATGAAGGCATAAAATCCTGTCACTATGTGTTCGAACCATCTTTCCTCGAGGGAAGCTCTTGTTATCAGAAAGCCCTTCATGCCTGAAAAGAAAACAAAAAAGAAAATTAACGTAAAAGGAAGATTGACAAAAACGCGGACAAAGAAACAGCTTTGTGCGCGACTTAAGTTAGCTTCATGTTACGCGTACGGAAACCAGGTTAGGCTCTGGACGTTGCTGAGCGTGTGAGTCAACTTTACCTGCGATACATTTTAGCAAGACAGTACCTTTCGCTCGGACGAATGGATTGGATGGATGAAAAAGGTTTCGACTTTGCAGTAGAAGTCAAGGCAATTTTTTAAGTTGCGTCCGACGACCGACGCTTGTGAAAATCAGTGAAATTCATTCCGACTTCCTCTCTCTTTAATGGGCTAAGGAATTCCGCCATCTTATTTCTTTTCAACGATTCCATCCGATGATCTCCAATATTTAGTGATTCGGCTTCTGAGATACATTTTATTTCAATGAAGGTACGGCATATCGGAAAAGAAATAAGAATTGATAAGTAGGTGGAGTTGAAGCTATCGGCACGGTAGCGAAATATCTGGGGAGAAACTTCTCCAGTAAGGAGAGACTCGCGAGCAATCTAACGGGTTTTAAATCGCAAATAAGAAGGCGTGATCTATCGAGCTTTCTACAAGATGGATGCAAGGGCTGCCATCAATGCAATTCTTAGTATTTTGTAACAGACAATGTGATATTTATTTGATTTTCACTTAACATAGTTATCTTATAGTCACTAAATTGTTAGTTAGGTGTCCCCAATTAGCGGAGGGATCTCCATCGGCTAGATACTTTTAAGTATATATAGTTCATCTATTCATTCATTCATTTATTCATTCATTCATTCATTCATTCATTCATTCATTCACTCACTCACTCACTCACTCACTCACTCACTCACTCACTCACTCACTCACTCGCTCGCTCGCTCGCTCATTCATTCATTCATTCATTCATTCATTCATTCACTCACTCACTCACTCACTCACTCACTCACTCACTCGCTCGCTCACTCACTCATTCATTCATTCATTTATTCATTCATTCATTCATTCATTCATTCATTCATTCATTCATTCACTCACTCACTCACTCACTCACTCACTCACTCACTCACTCACTCGCTCGCTCGCTCGCTCGCTCGCTCGCTCGCTCGCTCATTCATTCATTCATTCATTCATTCATTCATTCATTCACTCACTCACTCACTCACTCACTCACTCACTCACTCACTCACTCACTCATTCACTCACTCACCCACTCACTCACTCACTCACTCACTCATTCCTTCGTTCGTTCGTTCCTTCCTTCCTTCCTTCCCTCCCTCCTTCCTTCCTTCCTTCCTTCCTTCCTTCCTTCCCTCCTTCCTCCCTTTCTTCCTTCCTTCCTTCCTTCCTTCCTTCCTTCCTTCCTTCCTTCTTTCCTTTCTTTATGCCCATCCATTCATCTATTCATTCATTAATTCATTCATTCGTTCGTTCGCTCGTTCGTTCAGTCAGTCAGTCAGTCAGTCAATCGTTCGTTCGTTCATTCATTCATTTTGGCACTGATATTTCAAAATTTATCTCGCCAATAAGCAAAATGTTTTCACAGACATCTAAGAATAACGCTTCACGTAGAAACTTTCGGGAAAATTTTTGATGACATAACAAAAAAACTACACCCTAAAGAATATTAAACGCGAACATAAAATATATGAAACCGATGCGTTATTTCAATGTATTGCTTGAGTTTCTCAAATCAAATAATTTCCAGATCGATTGGCTGATTTTTTTGCTTACAAGGTATGAGAAGAATCTCTCCTACTCGTACGTTCACGAAATCTCAATTTCGCCGGGGACCGCAAGACTGAGTTTTTTCTCGGTCACTGGCCAATTTGAGATTTGTTGCTTTGCGACCCGAAAGGTAATCAAGTGGGACGATTAGAGTTACATATATAACATGTAAATTCCTTGCCCAGTTGGCCAGCTTCAAGGTGTAGTGGAAAAAATAAACTGTTGTATATATACAAGGGTTTGGATAGTGCTAATGTGCTAAAGATTTTGCGGTTCGTTCGAGCAAGTAGAAGGGCGTTCAGTGCCAACTTGAAGCAGATTCCAATTTTATAATCTCAGGTGGTAAATTGTTTCACTCCTGATTATGATGGAGCTCGGCCGAGAATCATACCAAAAACTCTATGTAATACACACTAAAGAGTCTTTGTTTCACTGACTAAATCGTTATGTTACGGTAAGCCAAGTTTGTTACTGAAATAAATAGAACGCGTCGTCTCTCGAAACACTAGTCTTGAGATATTGAAATTCATCAATTCTAATATATAAACCTTGGTAGAATCTAAAGCGATAAAAATGTAGGCATGTTAACAGAAAGGAAAATAATCGTTTACCTCAGTTTTGTGCTCCTTCTTCCCAGATAGCAGTTCAGTTAAATTTCCTTGTCAGGTTGTGACAACATTCGGACTGCACTGATCGTTTCAACAATTTGATCAAGTCATAACTGTCTCTAACAACTGGATCACAAAGTTCTGTGCAGAACTTAATATAGAAGGCTTTTCAAAGGAGCCGTGTATTCTCAATTAATCAATCAAAGTGTCCCTAAGGCAACCTTACAAGCGGCCACCTTTGAGAGTTAGTATGGGCGGGGTCTCGCTTACTAATTTGCATTGACGTAGGCTGTATTGAGCCGCACCCAATCGGGAAGCAACTGAGCATATTCAGGCAAAGTTTCGAAAACTATCTCAAAATATTTTCTAAAAGATTTTATTATACTACCCAACAAATTTACTACACAGGTTGTCTGAAAGTTTATGACAAAGTGAAATATAGTATAGTTGCGATCAAGGAGTGTATTATAAATTACATTCATCAATTGCGCGAGTAACACGCGAGACTAACGCGCGCATTGATGTTCAAGGCTTGCTAATCTCTGGAGAGCTGGCGTTCCCTCAAGGAATTGTGGGTTGTCATGCAGTGGAGCTACGCTATTGGTGGAGGCATTGTAACGTGGAAAACAAGAATAAATAAGACGACTGAAAAGCGTGAATTCGTTGATTCAGTGGGGATAAAAAATGTCGATTTGGAAGATGAAGTTTTGCTCTAAACTTTTGCGATTGCCGCTTGTTGCACAAGTCTCCCGTGATTCGTCTCTTGTTCTACTAGATCCCATCATCTCAGAGTGGAAAAAATCTGCTCGTTACTAGTCAACCCCATTCTGACGTTATTTAATTTCTCAGTGTGCGGTCATTTACAGTACCACGTCAACTTCGAAACACATAAGTTTCCCAGAGAAGTTAAAGTTTGCAGATTGCCTTTTATTCTACAATTCCATGTTAGAGCCAACCGGGAAGATTCTGCGAAGAACAACAACAACAAAAACACATGATGGTATACAGTTAAAGGGTCATTTGCACTCTACTTCTCAAAATCTCAGTTTCTCCGGCAACAACAAGAACCGCGAATTTTTTCTCAGTTGCTGGTCAGTTTGAGAAGTTTTGCTTTGTGACATGAAAAGATTAAGTAGGATGATTAAGAATCGTTATTTTACGATTTACAAAGTCTGTTACTCACTGACAAATAGAAGGCATCATATCTGGAAAGATTAACATTGTTAAATAATTACTCTTAAATTTTAGAGCGAAATTCAGTGGAAATTTCAGTGTTAATTTTTAATTTCACATGTGAAATTACAAAGCTCAAAAAAATCAAGCCGGTCAATAATTGTAATCGTAATTTGTCACCTATAAAAAAGGCACAAGGCTCGGGAAAATATTAGAATTTTGACAAAACAAGCGTGAAATTGTTTTCTTATTTCACTCGTCACTGTTTGATTACCCAGTACAAATCAATCAATTGCCTTTTTTCACAGGTAGTGCTGTTGCCTTTCTTCACATATAGAATCTGGGAAGAAAAATGTAGGCATGTTACTGAAAAGAGAAAAAGAATTGTTTTTTCCTTAGGGTTGTTGCCTTTCTTCACAGGTAGAAGTTAAATGTCAAATTTCAGCAATGAGATCCTTTTCAGGTTGTCACAACCTACCGGCGAACTGCCGTCACCGTTTCAATAATTTGATCAAGCCATTAGCCGGCGGCCGCCATACACGGTACATGCGCGACCGGCCGACTCTTTTTTCGTCATCGCGATTTTTCGTCTTACAGCGGTTACCAATTTAAAAGATAACACGCGACATACCGCCTTCAAAAAGAGTCGGATAAAATTGTTTTGATAGATGTCAATCAAAGAAAAGTCGTTGAAAATATTTTTAATTCTGCCAAGATTTCAAGGCAACACAGCCAATAAATTGAGAAGTTTATCTCATTAAGAGGTCTAGTCAAGTTAAAGGAGAGGGTATTTTTTAATTAAAAATATTAAATTGAATTTCATTGCACGTGAGAATTTGCTAATTCGCACAGATAGCTGACTTTGCAAATTATCACGTGCAGCGATTTAAATTTTTTATTAAAAAATACACGGTCTCCTCTAAACGACGCCCTTCCTTTTGGTTAACCTTAATCCGCCATCTTGGTTTTTTTGGAAGATACATCATATATGGTAACTGTAGTGTACACAACTCAATTAAACTGGTTTGGAACTAAACTTTGACAAATCTTGCCATCTTTCAATGGTAAAAGTTCTCAATTTCTTGGTCCTTTTGCCTTGAAATATTGTCATTATTCAAAATAACTTCAACGGCTTTTCTTTGATTGATGTCCACCTAAATGCAACTGTAAAGGCATGGTTAGTACATGTAGCTCCATACCTCCTCTCAGCCAAACCCGTCCAGTCCTTAAATTGGGCTAGTCACAAGTTGCTCAAAATAACCTAAAGTTTCCAAAACGTTACTCATGTTTTTGAAAAGTTGATTACAAATTATTCCACAACTTATAAAAAGAAAATGGAGGTCAACTAGCTCTTTTTTGAGTTATAACCACTTAAGGCTAAATTTAAGGGTGTTTTTAACAGGTCATACTGTTGCTATGGTAACAGGGCCTTCTCCGCTAATAATAATAGTAATAATAATAATAATAATAATAATAATAATAATAATAATAATAATGATAGCGATAACAAAATGATGATGATAACGATAACAATAGTGATAACCTGCTAATGCCAAGCTTCTGAAGGATTTGGCGATACAAACTTGTCATGGACATAAGATTACCATCATTAACCAGATATTGTCTTGTACGAGAAGAAAAAAAAATACTGTATTCACTTTGACCAGGGGGCAAGTTCTTCTTTCAATGAACTGGAACCAGGGAACTTAAGAAATACAACTGGAAGTGAAGAGAAGAAACCGTTCTCTTATATTGATGCTGGTGTAGCTTAAGTTGTGACAATGGAAACAGGTTCTCTTTTAGAAGTGACGGGGAGAGGGGCTATTTTGGCAGAGGAGGTTTTAGCTTTTGAGCTTTTATTAGAGTGTGGGCACTTATTTAATAAGAAAATACAGTAAGTCGCAAGCCCTGTGGGCCACCTGTGGTTCACATGGAACGTGTAAACCTTACAAAGAATATCAGTGTGAAAGAACAAAAATGCGAAAGTATAGCATAGCAGCGTCAAACAAAGTCCATCAGTTTTAAAAGTACATGATCATTTTAATGCAGCTACTTTTTTTCCCTCTGAAAACAATGACAAACAGCAATGTTGTGTGTGTGTGTGGTGTGTCATTTGCAGACCGTGTGTGGGCTTGCCTAATGCTAGAATGTCAGATCTGGTGACTTTTTACTAAGTAACATGGCATACCAACATCAACATGCTGTCGACCTATTAACACTTGCATCTTTTTAAAAGAACTTCAACCTAAGACAATGGCTTGACTTAATACTATTAAATAAATCTGTTTTCTAAACTTTTATAATCTCTTTTTGAATAAGTATATGTTACTCAAAGACATGTCTTTTGCATGAAAATCGTAACACTTTAAACCATAACATTCTATGCAATAACTGCTTTCCACACTACTATTTCTCAACCTGCTCTATCATTGTCAAAACTAATCTTTGTGATCAAAATCAATCACTTTTTCAAAAAAACATGTTCAACTAACAAAGATTAATGTTAGCAGTAAATGCAGTAGATACTGTAGTAACTAGAACACAACTTTTAACATTGTCTAAATATAAACAAAGATCTGAGGTCTTTATCAGTTTAACTAAGAATAAAAAAGTGAAGCAACGTCTTTGCAAACCAACATCGATGGCACGAGAAGGTAAGGGGATGCAGACAACGCCAATAGTATCACTGACTCAAGATCACGGGTTTGAAGCATTTGCCGGCGAGCAGTCTGGAGAAGGCGTGTCCAGGGTTCTGGCCGTTAACACAACCATCTTACTACTCTCCAGCAGAGCATCCCTGTCATAAAAGCTGTTGTCTCTGAGACTGGTATAGAAAGAACTCTTTGGGCGTGGATGGCGCCTGCAAAAGGACTCCTCGGTCTGTGAGGGTGTGTTCCTTGTTTGATTCGCCTCAGTGTTTGTTCCTTGATGCTTCACGGGAGTCAAATACTTAGCCATTTTCCTGGAGGAAGACTTTATGACTTGATCAAATGCTTGTCCATGAAAGCTCTGCAGTGCTTCCAACCGGGCTTTCTCCAGTCGTGTGACAGGCTTGGGTTCCATGCACACTGCGCTGCTGCACTGCATGTCATTTGACAGAACAGAAGACTGGTGATGACTTTGATCAGGAATTGGACACATTTCTTTTGTGCTGTGCATTTGACTGTCACAAGGGTGACCATGAGCAGCTAACACAGATGCATTCTGATCTTGCACTACAGAATTGCTAACCTTATTTGATTTGGGATCTTCTGCAGGCAACTCACTCTCAGTCGGCTCGTAAATTTGGGTAGATTCGTCAACTAGCTGACAATGTTTTTCAGATGAAAATTCTACTGCGTTTTCATTTGACAGCCCGTCATCAACTAAATCAGTTTTTTCTTGGCAAGTGTTTTTTACATCACATGAAACCATGCAAACCTCCAGTGAGTCACCAAGAATGTCATTTACAAGAACTGACTGACAGCTGACATCTGCTGTACCTTCCTCCTCAGTTGCCGCAACCTCACTAGACACAGCGGGCTCCCCGGAGTCAGTCATTACCTCTTCTTTGTTTGTTGGTTCAGTGTGTTCAGAGCAAGTGGAAATTGTTTTACCAGACTTCCAGACTTCGTCCAGACCCTGTCCCCCAAAACTCTGAAGAGCCTCCAACTGGGCAACCTGAACCCTTGTTATCCGACTGCCTTTTGTAGAACTTTTTCGACATAAACTCCTTCTTCTTGACGATGATCTTCTGTTTTGTCTTCCCTTGCTGGTAGATTTTCTCTGTTCCTTCTTCATCCTTGAAATAGATCCCCTTCCAAAGCTCTTCCTTGTATCCGCATTTTCCCCTATGTCACTCAGGGCAGCATTTCCAAAAGCATTCTGTGCTTCAAGCTTACATCTTTCCAATCTGGTAAGCCTCTTTTTTGCATTTTCCGTAACTGGAGACAATCCTGTTTTCTTTTCTGTTACACTGGCTTTTCGCTTCTGGCCAAGTTTAATATTCTTGAAAGCTTCATTAGCTTCCTGCCTGGCTTTTTGCATGCTGTCAAGAGGAAGATCAAGTAAACAATGACTAAATTTCTTTAAACTAAAATTAAAATAATGTCCTCTATTAAGGTCTGTTCCCATTTATGGTTTGCTAAGCATTGCCACTGATAACTGAATCGCTGTCATTACAAAAACTGTAAATAAATGTAGAAACCAGGCTAATATATTTGCATAAGGGGTTTCGTTTCTAAAGAAACTGTGGTGCTGCGTCAGCGAGGAGTAGAAAAAAATAGTTGGTTTATCAACAGAGTTGATCACTTAAAGGTAAATTGACCACCGTAACCACTTGAAGCTCTTTACAGTGGTTAATTTACCTTTAGTTATCAACTCTGTTGATAAACCAAACATTTGTAATATACAGTCAACTCTCATTATAGCGGACACCCTCAGGACATAATTTGTTTAGTGTCCGTAATAGCCGGAGTCTGTAATAGTGGGGTGTGGGGATCAACTGAGGTGGCAGCCTGGGGCTTGAGATTTCAGTTATTTATGAGTTACGTGGCAACCCAAAGTATCTTGTAAGAGTTGAAAGCTTCTCAACAGTAGTGAATCTGCTAAGCAGTCATTGAGAATGGAGGATGAGGGCTTGGTCTCTCCTAAAGAGTCTGGAAGGAAAAGGCATAAGCTGAAGTGAAAACGTAGAGTCTGTTGTACAGCCACAAAAGAGATTGGTGTGAAAATAAACACTCCAGAAATCTTTTGAAGTGTGTTTTGACAAATGACGAACATCAGACTGCAATTTATGTTATGTGCAAAGTTCATGGTGTCCGCTTTATCAAGAGTCAAAACAATAAAATTGTTATGTTTGTATCACGAAAGTGTCCGTAATTCTATAATAGCAAGAGTCCGTAATAGCGGGAGTCAGTTTCAGTCAAACCCCCATAGCTTTCGGGGATCTGGATTTTGTCCGTAATAGCAAGTGTCCATAATAGCAGGGTGTCTGCAAGGCGAGAGTTGATTGTATTTGCAGTGTATTTAATAACTCAGATTGAAAGTCTGTGAGTAGTGGCCCGTCTATTCACCATGTTCAAAACCCTCCTATCAAAAATAATTAATGAAAACCCTGCTGTCAAGGTGAAATGATAAATTAAATAAATTAAATCTCTATTGAGGATACCAGGATTCACTAAAAAAGTGGTTTACATGAGAGTCCGCCTAAAAAAATAAACAAAGCCTAAAGCTAATACAGTCTATTATCAAAAGAAGATCCTTTACCGAGTAAATCTTTTGGTTGTGTCTCTTCCTGGAGCTGCGGTCTTAGCAGTTGCATTGAGTTTTGACTTGAAAGATTCTTTCTTGACATCCAGTGAATTGAATGGACAGTTTCCAAAGGCAGAAAGAGCCTCAAGTCTTGCTTTCTCGACCTATTGGTTATTGACAGTGAATAAATGACTTTGTATTAAAAAATAAACAAACAAAGACCAAACATGGTATATTTGGTTGTCAGATTTGTAATACGTCCCCCACCCCCTCTCTTAGTTAGTGGGCTGTGGCTGCCTAACTTAACCTCCAGGGGATTTCCAAAATGCTGGGAAAAAAAAGAACATGGTGCCATAGATGCAAAAACTCCACCCTCAGATGAGTTTGAATGAATTCAAATATACTTCGTTAGACTCACTTACAAAATAATTTAATTCGTATACATGTCCAATACCATCAACAGTATACAACCTGAAAAAGCCTTCAACCTATACAGATGGATTTATTTTGTCCATTTGAACTATGGTGCTTCATTCTCAAGTGTGAGACACAAAAAATAATGCATTTAGACATGTATCTCGTGGTCTCACACTTTGAGAACGAGCCATAGTTCAAAGGAACAAAATTAGTCCATCTGTATCGAAAGATAGCTTTTTTAGGGTCCTATCAGGTCAACAGTGTTGGACAACCCTCTTAGTCCAAACTATCTATTACACTGTAAAATGGAACCCTGGTACAACAAAGTGCCGGGGGACTGGGAAAATGTGTTCATTGTAACGGGGGTTTATTATAAACGACTTTGCGAGAAGAAGACCAAAATCTTTGTTATATTGGGATTTGGCAAATAATTAAATTGGATGCTTTTTGAGAAGTTGACAGAACTGATAATAGACAACCCAGACAAAGTGGATAAAACATCATAGATTACTATAATGCCACCTGGTAGCAAATAACAAGCTGTTGACAGAAAGTTATATTCCTTGATATCCCTTTTGATTCATTTGCATGTAACTTCTGATTTCAGTCAAATGATAATATTATTTTATTTGTTATATCAGGGTAGACATTTTTTACTGTGTTCATTATAACTGTGAAACAGGGATTTCATTATGCCAGGGTACTACTGCATTATATTGCAGTGCTGTTCCATGCATCTTGCTGTAGCTATGGCTAAGCTGAATTGACATTGTCCGTTGTGCCAAGGACTTCTTCATACAGGGGTTCATCATGCAAGATTCTACTGTATCCCAAACTGGTGTACTTAGGCCCAGTTCAGACGCCGAACTTTTCATGAGCCAAGCTTAATTCAAATTAAGGTCGGCCCAAATCACGAAAATCCCGCCTTTTGATTCAGACGCCAAATTTAATTAGCCGAACTTAATTTACTTGAAGCAAAACCAATCGAAAAGTCAGCGTTGTTTTTTATTTTTTTATTTTTTCAGTATTTGAAATACGTTAAAATAATTTGTGCATTACGTTTGGCTCATGAAAAGTTCGGCGTCTGAATCAAAGCCGTTCCAAAGCTGAAATTCCCGGCTGAGCCAGGCGGGAAGAACGACTGAGCCGTTCCCAATTGATTCAGACGCCGAACTTTTCATGTACTTAATTCAAGGTATTATGTTCGGCTCATGAAAAGCTCAGCATCTGAACCGGGCCTTAGTTTCCTTCACGGCCGTTAAAAGGCTGATTTAGCAACAGAACGGGAACATCAGTTGACAACGGCGCGCACATCAAGAATACCCATAAGATAGTAGAAAAAGACTCGCGTCCTCAAGTGACATTCCTGTTCTGCTGCTAAATTAGCCTATTATAAACTGGTGTAAACTTATCAAAAAATGTCTGCATGCAAAATAGTGTTTCTTAAATAAAACTAGCACAGAAACTTATTTACTCCAGAACTCAAATACGGAACTTTTATAAATTATAATTATCACAGAACATGCAGAAAGTACGTGATTGAATAGAGCATCATTTCAGGGCCTACCTTTGTGAGTCTTCTCACTGGAGCCGTTGTACCAATAGGGGGAACATTCTCTTGCAACACAGAAGGTTTGACTGAAACGTGAAATGATAAAATATATCAAAACATTGCAATCTGTTTTACGTTGAAGCTTAACTTTATATAAGGTCCAGAGTGCTTTTACAGCACTCGGCAAATTCCAAGGGCTTTTATTGGCAAGGCTTATAAACTTAAAATTATATGGCATCTAGTGGAGGCATGGACATTTAAAAACACGTTAGCCTTGAACTCAGGCTGGCACGGAAACGATCATATGAAAGGAATAGAAATCTCTCAATGGTCTTTATAGCAGTGTCACAACTCTATGCTAGAAGTTTACGACTATAAATATTCGTAATCGTGGTTCATACTAATTTTATCAATAAAACTACGAAATTAGTCTAAGTACTCAATCGCATTCCAGGACAAATTGATTCTGAAAATTACTAAAGATCTGGTAAATATCCTCAATTCAACTACTTACTAAACAAAAGATTCAACACTTGCGATCGACGTTCTCCTGTTTTGGTCTTCGAAGGACGGCGGGAGACAGCGAGCCAAACTTTCCAATTTTAAAACTTTTGTGTACAAAAATGACACCCACCTTTTTCCAGGTCTTGAACTACATCGGATGCCATGATCCTATTACAAAATTACACACAAATGCTTCGACTTTACAGTACAAAAAGATGAACTTATTTGCAGCAAGTGAGTACACTTTTCAAATTCCGTTATTTTGAAAGTTTCCCTCCAAAACAGACAACAATGCGCCTGAGCAAAGCGAATAACCACATTTCAAAAAGATCGTGGGCTCACGCGCTTCGCTGTAAATCCTGCAAGTTTTGAGAATCGTTGAGAATCATGGAAGGTGCACTGGCAGATAATTCATTGAGTTTCTTCACAACAAATCATTCAAAACATGATTCGCAGTGGAGAATGACAGGAACGAACATTTCCGTGGTTTGTGTGGCGTGCTTAGTAGAGCTTTTGGAAAACCCCGAGGTTCTTCACCTTCGAAAACGAAAGGCTCTTCGAGAAGTTGTTTTTCTGCTCTCGAACAGTCAACATCTCGTGGAGCTTCTCTGCCAAAATACGAGAATCACCTCTCACTTATGCAGCACAATCATGCATCTGTTGTCCTCAGAGAACGAACTTCTGATGAACACAGCAATTGAAGCTCTAGACCTTACAACTGTGAAACTACGTTCGGAAATTCTTGTGGAGAAAATCGTGGACAAACTGCAGACCCAAATCTTACAAGTGAATAATATGAAGAAATCCTACCCGTTCGTCCTGACCTTGGGAAGACTTTTAAAATCTATTCCTGCTTTGTCACTGGTAATTGCCAAGGATTCGCCACAGTTAATGGAGTATTTCCTGACCAATATTCTGTTTCCTGAAGACAATATTAAGGCCGCTTATCTCTTCGTTTTAGTGCAAATTTGCTCAAAAGAAGACGCGTTGAATGCGTTGAGTTTTCAAGTCAAGGAGAAAATTTGCAGACAAACTTGCGCTCTCGTTGCCTGTGGCATAAGCACCGATGTTCAAACGAACGCTCTAGGCGTGTTGAAGCTGCTTTCAACGCAGTCAGTTGTATTAAACACAGCCTTGAAATCCGATAACAAGGGGAGCTGTGCCTTGTTGGAAAGCTTGAAGAAGTTGATGCTATCGCCAAACGAGGCAATCCAAATTGGAGCTATCCAGTGCATTACTCAGATATTAAGAAACGATTTTGTGGAAAAAACTTTCACAAAAATCTTCCTGACGTCTGGCATATGTGAAATGCTTTTAGAAGATCTGGAATCTTCAAATGACATTGTTCTTGGCTCCGTATTTTGTAGCTTGGATCATCTTGTAAGGGCCGAAATATTCTACAGCGAGGGATATTCTGTGTATGGCATCGAGTCTGTGATTGTTGGTGTCTCAAAAGCCATTAAACTGAAGAACCTTGAAATTATCAGACAAGGAATTCGCGTTCTGTCACTCATCTTATCGATGCAACCTTGTAGCATTCAACTCTTCCCAAGTGAAGAGCTTTGTAGGCAGTGTGCCAATGTCCTGTTTGAGAGTTTGAAGTGTCCAGACCAAAGGGTTCTCACCCAGGCTGTCTGTGCTGTGGAACATTTTCTAAGCATTTACCACCACCCTCCATCCATGGAGTTTGAGGTCGTCGTCCCACTTGTGTCCGCCATTATCTCTCACTTGCAGAAATTCACTAAGCCAAGGATGCATTTTAGAAATGTTAGCAAAGGTGAGTTACATTGTTACTCAAGTTAATTAAAGTCGAAGCTTCAGGATGAACGTTTCTGACCCCTCGTTCTGTAGGGAATCGATACATTAAGCCCTCCTAAGTCAAGATGAATCATACCATTGCTGTGTTTATGTGTTGAAGTGTTCTCCCAACAAGCGGCAATGGCCATTGACTTCTGGCTATTATACAGAGTTGTGGTCTCATTCATGCAGAAGCCTTTCAGAAAAACCACACCAATTCAACCGCAAAGGTTGGCATTAAGTGTGGTCATAGCCAGTCGCTGAGGGTTCGTTGCCACCTCAGTGGTTCTTTTTCAGTAATCGGAGCCATTTGAAGTTGTATCCATTTGTTATATCCAAGGCAACACCTTTTCTTCGGTTCCTTTGAGAATCTAGGAGTTGATCTGGCCGGGATTTGAACCACGGCTGTTTTCTGTGAACTTTTGTGTTTCAAAAAATTCCAAGGACACATCTTAGCTTAAGAGAGCTTCATGAATCCATCCTATAATTTGTTTACCACCCCACCGACCCCCTCTACACCTAGCAACCGAAACTTTCAATCAAGCCTTTGTATATTTAATCATTGATCATAAGTTGTTAGCCTATGAACAGGCGCCCAAGTGGGGTATAGGACAAAGAGAAAACCGGTGAGCCTAGTGCGGCTTGGCTTTCTCGTCCCCAGACGAAGCACAGTCTGGCGTTCGTTCCTTCTTTCCCTCAGAAACAAGCTCGCCTATACTTCACTTGAAACCCTGTTCATAGGCTCATAACTTGTATTCTACTGATTGTTTAGGTTCACTTGAGACATTCCTGTGTGCCCTGTTGAGGGCCATCAAGAAGGCCTTCCAATTTGTTAAGGAATACCAAGGGAGAGAACCCTCCTACGCTGCCTTACTAACAAGGACCGATGACTCCATCACAACCGAGAATGATACCCTCGACCAGTTTCTTGAGTCCTTGTGGAAATCCATTGACCAAATATGTGTCCCAGCCGTGATGTTAAACTACGAATCAGTGGAGGATCCAGCTGTCTTTACAACCTTTTTTGACATCATTCGTCGTTCGGTTTCTTCAGAGAGTTCTTGCAGGGAGAGTTTTGCCCAAAAGCTGGCGTCAGGTTCCTTTGTGAGATTGTCGCTAGAGATCCGAGAGAAGTTCTACCAACGGGCAGAGAGCAGAGAACTGACAGAAGCGATAGCATGTTTCTTAGCAGAACTTTGTCTTGCACTTGGTAATGAGACTGAGAGGAACCAACTCGGTGATCGTTTAACGAAAGACAGCATTGGTTGTATTTATTCTCCATCCGCGTGTTTAAACTTGCTTGCCCAGAGCTCAGTTAGACAGGACACCAGTGAGATTGTTGATGAGTCGCTCTTCAGGACACAGTGCTGCTGTATTGAGCTTATATACGTGTCTTTTGCTCACGGTGATGACATTGTTCCAATTGAACAACTTGTACCGAGTCTTCACAAGTACCTCGTTTTACATCCCGACCTCAGCATTCTGCCTCGTGTTACTTTAAAACATTTGTTATTTCTCTATATCACATCTTGCAACAGGCTGAAATCTTCACCTCTTCCAGCAACCACCGTCGAAAGCATAAACATTTCTCAGAGGATTCTGGAGCAAAGTTTGATCAAGTTTAAAGCTAAGGAGTTTGAAGGCATTTACATCCATGATGTTCTGTTTGTTTCCTGGATATTTTCGTGTGAAACCTTGGCACAGACCTTTGGACGACAAGTTTTTATCTGCTTCATGGAAACAGGAGGAACGAAGAACGTTTTCAATCACAAAGCACTCCTCAACGTTCTGTCATCTAACTTGCAAAGCTTTCGAACATTTGTGTCTCTTGTGGATTACAGTGAAGAAACCATTGTGAATCGTGTAGTGGAAGTTCTGGAAGCATTAATTGCTGAGGTGTCAGCTTCAGATACAGATTCAGATTCCCAATCAGAGACAAGCAAGCCCCGACTAAGTGCCTTAGCCAACCATGTTGCAAACATTTTTCATAAGCTTTTTCTTGGTCACAAGAGCAACCCTCTTCCCGGACACTCAATTGCCGCTATGCTGAAAGTAATGACAGTTATCCAAATGAACTTTCCAGCATTTGACATCAAGCTTTTATATCACGTTATAAGCCTTTTGACGTCTGCTATCGATGGCCGAAGATTTACGATAGCTGCAATCAATTACCTCAATGTCACGTTAGTTTGGGATTTGGACAGAGGTGATCACAGTCACAGAGTGGCCGCGATTCTTCTGTCGAACAAGGCGTTCTGTGTATTTATCCAAGGGATTTTGGATACCAAGCAAGTTAAAAATGTCGCCCAGCGTGATATTTCCATGAATGATGCCTATTTACTTGCGATTGCCTTAGTACTGGTCTCATCCCTTGCAATCACGCAGTCACAGGTTCACAAAGATGGCCAAGACCCTTTCAAAGTCAACAAAAAAGAAATGATCAACCTGGCTAACGAGAGGAAGAACGTTTTGGTTCTTTCCAGTCTTGTCTTCTGGGATGTTTTCTTCAAGACCGCATCTGGGAGATCAAACAAGCCCCTCGTGGTATTGTACGATAGGACCCAAGACAAAGAGCAATATCTTGAGCTCTCCGACGTGGATCTCCAAGTCCTGCAAGTTTTCCTGCAAAATGCCTTGGTCCATGACAGTGAGACTGTGCGACAGTGTGCTGTGAAGTGTCTCAGAAGCTTTCTTAGCCACGTTCCGGATGCCACCTTCTTTGCGAGTAATCCTTGGAACAGAATCGTTTTGGAATCCCAGTTATCCGTGCTCAATGTCAACGTGATAACCCCCAGCTTGGTTTTATTTTGTCAGCTGATTCTTCAGCATGCTCCAAAGAGACACCAATTCACAGGCGTTCTTCAAAAGGTAGTGAAATCTATCCTTGATAGAATTCCAAGCATTTCTTGTTCAGAACGGGACCTGTCCTGGCACTGCATCAATCTTTTGGCACAGCTGTTAACTTCGGAAGACAACATTATGTCACAAAACCAGAAGGGTGCTGTTGCGACCTGGCTTACGGCGTTCAAGGGAACACTTTCTACCAGAGCGGCACAGAGCGGGGATTCAAACGAGGATTCCAAGTTTTACATAGTAGATGGCGTGATTTTTGCTAAAGACTTGCTGAAAGCAAAAGTTCTTGCAGATCCTGAGCTCCTGACAAAGGCTACCCTTCTTGTAGGGGACAAAATCGATGAGGAACATGACGAAACAATGAGCGACTCCTCTAGAAGAGAGAAAAAGTAAGCGTCAAGAAAGATGATGGAAAGGTGTTTCTACATCGTAGAAGCATAAACGACAACCGTGAAAAGACAGTTCAACTGAAGACAGTGGTGTTCATTGCTTTGAGTCCTGAAGAGCTGATGACACCATTCATTCACGGTTTTCGAAGAGAGACTTTCAGATCTTTTCAATCTGACAAACCTTTTTCCATTAGTTACATTGGAAGACATTAACGTATTGTAGTATTGAACACCATTTCTGTGTAAACACGACCTTCGAGTCCTTGACACGGAAAAGCAGAGGATGTTCGGGCAACACCACATTCATCCTCAAAATGTCTGATTTATCTTGAAATCCAAACCCACTTTCCCTCTTTTTCTGCCTACATGATGCCACCAATGTCACGGCAAAGTTCTAGGCTGTTCACAGACTTTTTATTTGCTCATAAGATTGTCGAGGGCGCCAGAGAAATAGAAACTACGGGAGGTTTAATGAGCACGAACGCCAAAGGGTAAAAAGACAAAGCTAGGCAAGGCTATTGACAGACCAACAAAGTTCTGCTACGTCGGAAAAAGCTTAAGCCATGTATCGGTTTTTAACATACATGTAAACCTGTTTGCAACTGAGGCATATTGTTGACCAATTGAAACAATTATCCTCTCTTGGTACAATAAAGGAGACTTTGTAGCCATCAATTTTTGTGAAATTGATGACGCTTGACGAGGATTCAACGGGCGAAATTTGGACAAGCGAAACTATGTCCCAATTTCGCACATGTTATATTCCCCCTTCTCCTCGGAGACCCAGGGGCAGATAGTGGAGAAAGTCCCTTATTTTAATAGAGAGATTTGGCACCACGTTTACGGCAAACGGCAAACGTGACAGTCGCGTTTATGTTTTCTTGAAAAACTTGGTACATGTATGAAAATAGTGCAAGATAATTCTAGCCTTTGATGCTAACGCAAAACCACTCAATTTTTATGAGAAACTGAAAACAGCGAGTGGTAAATGTTGTGTAAACATGGTCACGTGATCATTTCTGCCGTTTGCAAAACACACCTGTTACTTAACGTCTCTAATATCTCTCCTCACTCGTCACCCAAAAATTTCACCATGACGACTTAGCATACCCTGGTTAGGGGAAAGCTGATTAGGTGGCGATCAGTACTTCAGGGCCCAGTTGTTCAAAGCCCAATTAAGCTAAACCCGGATTAACAAGAATTTTGATTCAAGTTTAATTACTAAACAATAAAGATTTTTCAAAAAGATTTCTGTCCCTTGGTTTTGACTTTGACTTTTCTTTCCCATTGGCTTAGAATTAGATTTTAAAAACATTTTTAACGAGCAAGCTGAAAACCTGGGTTAACGTTTAATCGTGGCCTTAGCGTTAATCGGCTTTCGAACAACAGGGCTCTGACTGGTCCTGGAAACTTTTTTCAGACTATAAGTAATCAGTGGTACAACGTCAGTTTACTGGCTAGGGTGGGCGTGGTCTATCCGGAAAAACATCAAGGAGAGAAAGAGGTATTTCGAGTGAAACTGTTGAAGAACGGAATTTGACGGAAACGAACTAACGAATTGAAAAAGTATTTCAAAGGTTCCTCGGCTGAATTTTTGACGAGAGGCGTCATGGTAATGAGTGCACTCTCAAATATGATTGACGGAATCCCCTTCTCTCCTCTCTCCAAACTTCAGAATGTGGTGAAAAATCCACGAAGCTTGATAACGACAAATAGATGTTGTTTGGTTTATTAGCAATGAAATAACAATTGCTGTACAAAACCATTTTAGGGTAGTTTCTGTTGGTATAAATCACGTCTTGAAAGCGAAAGAGTCCAATATGGATGGTTAAATTATTTAATAAACAAGAAAACAGAAACAACCTTGGAAATTGTATTGTTTTTCGCCTCGTGTTCTGGGAGCGTGAAGAGGAGAGGTTGGATGTAGACATTCTGATCCATACTGCTGACAAAAGCTAACGAAACGTTCAAATACCGCCAAATAAGCTTAGCTGTAGTGGAACGAAAAATACGAACCCGTCCATTGTGTTTCAAGATAAGTACGGTCGGTGTTTTTTCTGGTACTACAAGTACAAAATGATTAAGAGGGCCAAAAGAACCCGCGAAGGTTCCTTGCCAATACGGATATTTGGTTTAATTTAACAACAGAGATGAGGTAATTTGGCTATACCGTAGAGAGATCCGAGTGTTGACGTTTCGAGCGTTAGCCCTTGGGCTCGAAACGTCAGTACTCGAATCTCTTTACGGTGGCGAAATTACCTTATATCAAATCTGTTGATAAAACAAAACGTACGTTTTCTACTCTACTACTGACTAACCCTCCTATTCCTTACGAATAGGCTCGCTGTGCTTTTTCCACTCCGACTGTACAGCCATAAGAGAGCCTGTTTTGAGATTAGGGCCAAAACAGCATGACATTTTGACAGATTTTCGTCGAGGCGCCGAAAAAAAGTTTGAGTCCAGGGACTGACAAGGCGCTGAGCCAAGTGCCTAACAAAGGCTATCCCTGAAGCCGGAGGGGGATGGGAGGGGGGGGGGGGGGAGGGTGGAATCTCAGTTTCCTGTGTTATCAGTTTTTAATCCAAAGGATTACATGGAAGAAAAGTATTACTAAACGAAGGTTTTTCTGTCGTTCGCGTCTTGAATAAGAGTCTCTGGTTAAAACTTTCTTGCATGATATCCTCTTTTATTTCAAAGTTTTTTTTTATTCTTTATCAATAAATAACGTAAAATATTTAAAAGAAGAAATGAAAACAAAATATTCATGTTTAATATAAAATAATTGTAAATCAATTTACAATATCTGCATTAATGGCGTAACTCGGTACAAATTAATTGGCTTCAACTGCTTGCAAACATGACCCTGTACAACTGAATTTTTTTAAAAAAAAAAAGTCCTGTTACACAACAGTTGAATTATTTAACATATTAAAAAATAATACTAAAATAATTCACACTTGCAGATCTCATACAAATTTTGCAAATTGAAAGCCCTGGATGACAAAGGGCCTTGATGCAGACCAGGAAGAACCTCCAACTGGTTGCCACGGATCACCGAGACTACTTAAAGAATTATCCATTATAACAAAACACTAGATATATTTTGCGGTTTAGATGTGTTTTCAGGTGGAAATTTTACAAACAAGTTTGATTTTTACCGTTCTTCTTTTTCTAGATTGTGTTAATGGCTTTGAGACAAAGGAGTGGAATAATTGTTTCATTACAAACAACCAAGAAATATTGCTAGATCTTGCTAATTTCGCTTGGTAAGGATAACCAGAAAACAATTAAATGGTCGCTATTTCTCCGGCATGGTATAACGCCTGATTTACCTTGCCTGCAAAGCCAATCAAATTCCTGGAATTGCATTATCCAACAATCACGTTTTCAATAATAAAATATTATAACATTACTGTCTTGAAACACCTGAAGAGGAGACAACTTTCTCAATGCTATCAATTGATCAGTGGAGTGATTTAAAAACAATCATTAATAAATTAATTTAGATCATTAATATTTGATGTCCTTATCTCAGTCTGTACATTAAAATAATATTATTTACCCATCAGGGGAAATGTATCTTGTATTTTCTCAAAATAATCCTCTTTCATATCATAAATAATTTGAGAACTTCAAGGTAGTGTTGCTGTAGCTGAATAGCAAGTGAACAGCCTTGCTCTGTTCAAATGCAACATTACTTAATCTTTTTGTCATTAGTTGAGGATACATCCATTTCTTGGTCACAATCATGGAAGACTTTGAGCATTACTTGACGCACATTTTCTGCTAGTTCAGGAACATCATCGGCTGTGGTGCCCTCAGTTGATATAGGAGGCAATACTTTAGCTTTGATGATTCCTACAAGATTTAGCAGCAAATGAAATAAATTTAGTGAATTCTCGTGAGCTTCAATCACATACATAAACACAAAATGATATGTTGTGTTGGTGAAAAAAATTTCCCATTGCAATCTTTTGAATAAGGCCACAGAAAACTTTCATTGTGTAATTTAATAACATGTAAGATGCTGAAAGAAATGAGATTGTTATGTTTTAAGCCTGATGAATAAAAATTTAGCGATAGGGGTATTTTTCAGTCAGTTACACAGGCATGCTAAGAAAAAGGAAATCCAAGTTCTTCCACTAAGACTTTAAGTATGACCTTCTGATTACTAGTTGAAGATGCTCTACCACTGAGCTACATGAGGCCTGTGAGAGCTAGGCCATGTAACTACGTTCATGAGACAAACACCCAGTATACTGCTAGAATCTGAATGTCAATAAGTGGTATATGTGAAAGAAATGTGATGTTGTTTTTAAGCCTCATGAATAAATGATAGTTATATTTTTCAGTCAGTGACAGAAGCAAACTCGAAAAAAGAAAATCTAAGTTCTCCTAATGTTCGGGAGAACTGTTGGGAGAACTAAATATGGATTTTCTCTTTCCAAGTATGGCTGTGTCACTGACTGAAAAACACATCTATCATCTGATGTTAAATGCTATTAACAATATTATCATTAATTTTCCCAAATCTTCTCTTCATATTATCACTTTGACTGATAATCCTTACTTAGGACAGGGCAGACTTTGTAATGAACTTTAAAAAACCACCCCCCCCCCCCCCTCTCTCCCCGCCAAAAAAAAAAAAAATTCCAAAGGCTTCAGGCTTCCTCTTATGAAAGCAAGGAAAATCAGTATGGTATTTCTCCTAAAACTACAAGCATAAAACTTGAAGAAATTGAGGATTAAGAAATGCTTTTGCACAAAGACAGTTGATAGAGACTTGGGTGGCCTATATCCATAAAACTACTTTTGTATTTTGTGCGATAACATATTTTCTGTATGACAATAAAATTTCTTCACGTAATGCATTGACCACAAAATGCTAAACTATGGCTTTATGAAACTTTGATAAAGGATTTTTAGTATAAACATTACATCTGAATTGCAAGGTAAACTTGCTATCTTGTGGAATTCTCTGATCCTCGCAACAGCTATGCAGCTACATCACACTTAAGTCATATATGCTCATCATATGACCTTGATCATATGACACAGGATACCCAACACAAGATTAGGATTGCACGAACGCAATAAAACGTACAACTAAAGCCAATTCTACTTTTGTTAAGAAGACATTGAATTTCCTTTTAAGCAATACAAACAGGATTATAACTTCATTGCTCACCTGAATCAAATGTCTTGGTCTTCTTATTGAAAATTGAACTGTAATCAAAGACTACAATTGGCACAATGGGTAGCTAGATAAGACAAAATAAGACAAAAGTTATAAAATGACCTAGAAAAATAGATTAAACAGTTACAATGAGGCCTGAAAGTGGACTTCTTTTCTTTTGGCTATCCCATGGCCAATATCCATACTTGACATTTGTAAATATAAATGCACACAAGATAATTATTTCTCTTTTGTATTAATTAGCAAGTGACTCTTTGCTTTTGTTTATTAGGAAAATGTAAATGAACAAAACAGGGATAAAACTGTGGGGCAATATTTCCATAATAAATCAAGTAATTGATGGAAAAAATTAAGGCAATTAATCACAGAAAATATTAGAATCTACCTGGAATTCAACTTTAAGTTGTTAAGCTCTCACGCACCTAATTCAGTGACATAAAAAAGCAAGTACGTTTATCAAGAATCCTACCTGTGCTTGTTGAGCCAGGTGAAATGCTCCTTTCTTGAAAGGCAGAAGAGTTCCAGATTGGCTTCTGGTTCCTTCAGGAAATATCCAAACATTAATCTGGGAAATTAATGTACAGAATATATTAGCTGATAATCAGTGGAATACTTGATATAGATGCTGCACCAAAAAGATAAAAACATTAACAAAACAAACAAAAAACCCATTAATCTCATGCATATAGCCCAATTTTCCCAGGCCTGACTCACAAATCTAGACTACCAGTTCCTTACTTAATAACACCTAAATTTGATTCAACTTCAACAAATGTTTTAAAGTCCTATAACTGATAGCACAATTAGCCTGCATAGCTGGCAGGATGTTAGGCGAAGGCAAAAGTTGGGCAAACGAGAATCAAACCAGTGAGGAGAATAGGGGAAAAGGAAATTTGAAATGCCACCAGGCCAGCGTGCAGGAAAACTATGGGTTTTTGAATAGTCCATGCACCAGTGCCAGGAATATCTGATTCGGAGAGAGCTTCAAACACATTGCATCAAATGTTATGTGATCTCTTTGTTCTCTCGGATTTATTCCAAGTAAGAATTCTTGTCTACTTGTGTGAAAAACAATAATGTCGTCTCATTGAGAAATTATGGTGCAAAATTATTTTAACAAAAATTTCACAAGCTCCCAAATTTTGCATGTGCAGTAGTTGTCTGGTCAAACTTGTGACAGTTTTCTAGTTCTTTTGCCAAAAAATTTAAAATACAAGTAATCATTATTGTCAACTGACTGTGTTTAGCCAAAAGAACAGTGCAGTGTTTACCAAATAAATCCTCTGCTTGTGGAACACGAGGTATGATTAATTTCTACTCTGTTTCAGATGCTTCATTCACTTGGCGGGGTTGGTTCTGATAAAATTCAACAATTTATTGCGTGGTTTCAGAAAATATCCATACCCCCACCATGGAGGGAATTGGAAATTCCAGAGGGGTAGGGGGGGGGGGGGGGTCAATGGCCCTGGACATTACAGAGGGGAGGAGGGGTGAATGGTTAGATTAGTTTCCAGAGAGTGCAACTTCGTGTGCATGTCGGACATAGTTGTTCAAAATTATGATAACTTCGAAGATCTTTCTTGAAGATGTTACTTTGTTTAATTGTTCTAACCCTTGTTACATTAAAAACATGTTTCACCTCTCTGAGAACCATTTGTAAGTGAGATAGTCTGCATTGTGTGACTCAATTAAGTCTACACAAGAAAGTTCAACTTTCTTGCATAGAAAAATATTGTTCACTGGCAACAATTGAATTTGTATCAATGTTAAAAAAAAGGAAAATTTTGTATGACTAAGTGAAACCTCAAATTTATATAAAACATTGAAATATTTTGTTTGTTATGTTTACATGCTGTGTAGAGTTACGGGCAAAGGTCAATTTAGCCTGAGTATCAGGCTTTTCGGGGGGGGGGGGGGGGGAAGAGTGGGAAGAGAGGAAGGGAGGAAGGGGAAAAGGGAAGAAAAGCCTGACACAGAAGCATTGAGACGAGTATTCCACCCTCTTGATGAGCATGACCCTTTGCAGTAAACAGTAGCCAATCAAAATAACTTCCGGTCATGCAACTGTCATGTCAGCGATGATCGCTGTGAGAGATATGAATTGCAGTTACACAGACAGCTCCATTGCAAAAGACTCTCCAAACAAAATATTTTCTGTTGAGCACCACTGAGCAGAATTCGCGACTAGATACAGCTTCATTACAGGGAGAATATACAAATCTCACAGTTCAGAACGGCAAGAAGTGATGACAAAAACGCAGCCGTAACTAATCAAAAGACAAATAGCCATGATAAGACACACAAGATCTCAGCTACGAAAACAAATAGGCGGCCGGATAAAGATTATTAAACAGTTCAAATCCTAACTAGAGAGGCTGTACTGTCACCGGACGCACTGAAACAAACCAAACGTACCAAACCCAAATAAAATGCCTCAACGGGTATAGGAGTGACGGTTGCAGAACAGGCCGCAGCACTCGTAAGCCAGAAATGACAGAAATGACCTTTGATATCAAAAAACAAAACATACGACAGTTGCATTGTTTAGTCTATCATGATAATTTTTGTTTCCGGCGGTGTGACGTAACCTTTAGTGTTTCGTCCAATCAGCGCCAACGTCCAAAATTCCGACGTTTGACACAAGCTTCAGAAAGGATTTGTGTCAGGCCTTCCTCTCCTCTTCTCCCCCTTCCCCTCCCCCTCCCCCTTCCCTTCCCCCTCCCTTTGGGAAGGCCTGATCCTCAGGCTAAGGTCAATTAGAACTAGTTCATCAAAACTGACCTGTGATAAAACTTATTTGTCCAAAGCATTTCAACTCAAAGTCCAAAACTATTGACTTAATTCCAATCAAATTTCAATCAAACAGAGCCAATTTGATCTTAATATGTTATTGATTGCACTTCGTCTAGAGCTTCAAGTTACAATCAAAGGTCAATTTGTTTCCCTGAACTGCTAAATGCTTGTTTAGTCCACGCTATTCCGATTCAAAATAAAACTATTGACTAAAACAACTAAAATGAATGATTTGAGAAAAATCAATTGAGTAGAGCTAAAGCGACAATCTTATTCATCTCCTACAAATTTGCATAAGAATGTAAACATGACATGCAAATGAAAAACATGTTTTGTGTTGTTGAGTTTGTTCCTTCAATCTTCAGCTAAGCTAATGGTAACGTTTGGGGTCAATGACCACATATTAACATAAACCACAACAATTATTACAGTATTAAGAGTATTTAATACTAGAGAAACAGCTGGTGAACGGCATATATGCTCTTCGATAACCTAGTTTATATTTCTGACATGTTTTCACCAAACAGATTTTTGGGAATATTCTTTCGAAATAAAACTTTTCCAGAGGGGAGTGGGGGTATATTCTGTATTTGAATAAATTCCGAAGGGGTGGGGGGGGGGGGGGGGGTTAAAAAAATACCTTGAAAATGGAAAATCCAGGGGGGTAGGGGGGTCCTATGTGAAATTCCCTCCGTGGTGGGGGTATGGATATTTTCTGGAACCACTCCTACAATGCCAGGTCAGCAACCGCCGACAAATTTTATATCATGTCTTCACGTCTTGATCAACTAAAGAATTCATTTTCTCGATTTGGCACACGGCTATGGAATTCTTTACCAGATAATATTAGAAAGTCTGACAACAGAATATTATTCAAAAAACAAATACATGAAATACTAATCAACATTTTAAAAAAAGAAAATGCTTACCTTACACCTTCTTCAATTCTCAAAATAATGAAAAGCTTCTGAATATGTAACAATCCTTTAATTTCTATCAGCTAGCGAGTCCCTTTTTTTGCGTTCCTTGTTTGTTTATGACTTATTTAACTTCTATTTTAGTCAATTCAGTTGTTAACACCAAATGTATTTGTATTTAGTTTAGTATAAACATACCTACCCGCCTCGACTAGCTTCAGCTATTTGCGGGTAGGTATATAAGCACCTTGTAACCGTCTATTTTTAATAAAGTGTTGTTGTTGTTGGAACCACACATTTTGGATGTATCCTTGCAACCGAACACAGTGTTGCACTAGGCATCGATTCAGAAAAGTTTGCAAAGCTTTTTGAACAATGGACATCACTATTGTTGCCAGAATAACATTTTGAACAAGTACCAATTAGGGTCCTTGAAATCTTTACTAATTATCTTTACTCCATGTTGGCACACAATCTAGGAAAATTTTAGTTTACACTATAAAACTCCAAGTTGGGCTGAAGTGTCTCCCTTAGCTTATCCCTACCCCCACCCCCACTGTCCACTTAAATGCACATTTCATTGCGTAACCACACAAGTGTGTTTTGTGCGATGTACATTGTACCTTTTTCTCGGAGATTTTCTTGGTGGTCTTGTCCATGACACCCCTAGCACTCTTGGAATGTCCTCTGTTGATAAAAACGATGCCAAAAAGCCAAGCTGCAACGCCGAATAAAGGCGCGAACAGTAGCTCTTTTTTCGCCAAGAAAGTGGTGTTCTGTGGTGTAGCTCTGAGTATGGGAAACATGTCTAACGAACTTTGGTGATTTGCGACGATAACAAAATTCTTTCCCTTGAGGGTCTCAAATATTTCAAGTCCTTCAACGTCGGCGCGTATTGAGAACAAACTGACGAGACTGTTGTAAACAAAACCTTTTGCACGATGAAAGTTGTCCACATCAAACGGATGAAACACTCCTATAACCAGGGAATACATTGCACCAACCATTATCGTGAAGTTGAACGTAAAATACTTCATATGGAACCTACATTTTTGTGATCTCCTGAACAGGGCAATGAGCCCAAAAACAAGGCCAAAAATGATCAATAAAATATATTTAAGCTCCCACATATTTGGTGTGATTCTTTTGTAAGACTCGTGGATAGCAGTCCGACAGCAACAAGAGTACAAATATCCCACAAAGCAATGGTTTGTTGAAATCCCATAACATCTTGCGGTCTTGGTAGCTATATAAACACCATTCGCTTCGAGCTTTCAGTTACCAAAAGCCAAGGCGTTGTACATTAGAGCGCATTCAATATCGTAATTTAAACTAGTTTTTTCGTCTGTTTTTTAATGTTTACTTCTTTAACCGGCTGAAAACTCATATTCAATAGAAATATGAGAGGAATATCGGTTACATTTAGCAACAATAACGATTTGTGTTGGGCCGTGATTCAAGGAAGAAAATTTAGTCGGAAGATGCTGTTTTTGCCACAAAAAGAGTCATTCACTGGTTTGATCTTCAAGAAATAGCAAGATGAAGCAAAGAAAAGCAGGTTGAACGTCCTGGACGGAAGATTTAACCCCAAAATTTCCACGCTTTACGCGAGCAATGCTAATCGCTCGCCTTTTTCATGACGTCATCAGCCGCCATCTTGAAGGTGAGTGCGTTGATTTCTGGGAAGGATTTTTTGCGCTTCTTCTCATCCGGGAAACTAGCTTCCTGTGACCTTCATTTTACCGGCGTAAGGAAGACAACGTGGTTACAAGCGCGATTGTCTTTTCTTTGCCAAAACACAATTTTTAACCCTCCTTATCGCGTAATTGGAATGAGTAAAGACCTCTTGGACTACCCTTTCTGCCATGATGTCAACAAATACGAAAAGATGGTTAAAATTGGCCAAGGAACCTTCGGGTTTGTTGACTGTTTCAGTCCGCCATTTTGAAAATTCTGCTTGTCTTGTCGTTACGTTCAACGGCATTGATTGTTAGAATTGTTTTGCAGCGAGGTCTTCAAGGCACGCAACCGAAAGAATCTCAAAGAAATCGTTGCCCTCAAGAAGGTCCTCATGGACAACGAGAAAGAAGGGGTATTTAATGTTCTTGTAAATACATGCTTTGCTTTGTGTTAATTTCGCAGTGTTCCGTGTTTGTTGTCTTGTCACTGAACTTTTGGTGTTTTTTGCACCATATGTTCAGTTCCCGATCACCGCCCTTAGAGAGATTAAGATCCTTCAGTTGCTGAAGCATGAGAACGTGGTCAACCTCTTGGAAATTTGTCGAACGAAAGGTAAGAAAAAATGTGCGTAGTTAGCTTTCGTGCAATGCCTTGAATGGCGATGACGATGTATTTATGGCATTGATACTCATAGTTATGATACTTACGTCACTTTGAACGCTAATTCTATTACACCCATGATTTGTATTGAATTTTTTTTACGTAGTTCAGACTAAATAAACGATATCCTGGTTTTGGGGCACTGTTGAGTTCAATTTTTGGTGTACTAATGTCGAAAAACTCAAGGTCAAGTTCACAGTGCAATTTTTGGGAATACCTTTTTTGCGGTGAAGAGATCTTTATTCAAAAATTTTATAGTACTGCAAAGGGAGACCATCATGCAAGACATACACTGTGCAATAGAAATATATTACAATTCAACAAAAATAACACTGTGATAAAAACTAATAAATTTAAAAGGTTATTTATTTCTCAGTTTGTGAGTGGGTAGTATCCTGAAAATCCTACAACATTAATGGCTCCCCTCTCTTTACCACTTTCACGGTGACTGGAATCCACAATAAATTTTGAAGTGAAATCATTTTATTCCAATCTGGTACAACAAAACGTTGGATTTTTCGTCTTGAAATGAAATGTTTGGCTTACTAAACAATGCAAAACAAACGCCATATATGCAAGGGTGTATCTATGGCATAAACTACTGACAAATGTTTCGTGCATACTTTTCTTATTTTAGTATTGATTTGTGACAATCTTGACGGAGAACAAACAAATACCTAAAATAATAATAAAGATATAAAGGCAGAGAGTAAGATGTGGAACTGTCGTTAAAAGAGAATTTAAAATTAAAGTGTGATAGATTTTGCATAACATTTTGTTTGCCCGTTTCTGTGAATTTTTCAAAGAACATTGTTTAGTTTATTTTTATACTACTTGAAATGAAATATCCCAGTTTTTTTCCATTTATTACTCTGGGATATAGTTCGTGTTTGCAATAAAACACGAACTATCAGGGTCCGAAATTGCGCTTTCCTGGTCGCCAATGCGACTAAAAATTTTGCACTGGCGACCAGAATTTCACAACTAGTCGCCAGCGGGCGATTAACTATTTCATGCCACGATCATTATACAAACAATAACTTTGATTTTCAGCCAAATCGATAAAAATGAAATTCAAAGCCGCCCGCCAATTGGTCACTTACTTTTTACCTTTCCACTGCTTTTGAAGTATAAAACCGATTTTCCTGTTATTATAAATCTATCACAATGCTTCACAGCTCGAGCAGTGCGAAGCTTCGCCGCTATGTTTTTTGAACGAGAAATGCTGCACGGTTGTGGCCTGGTGCGAACAACATGGCAATCCGTCGATCGTCTTGACAGAACGCGAAAGGAAAGATCGTTTACGGTTTTAAACATAGAGCAAAGAACCAACCAGCAGTTTTTCAATCGGGTACATTTCTTCTCCAAAAGGTAGAGACAAGAGAAGGTATAAAGTTGACTTAAAACATTTAGCAGTCTTAAGAAACTGCGTACTCGATTCGTTCGTCATGGTTTTTCAGTGGTAGGTGTATAAATCGCCATTGCGGCCCCAAACGCGTTCTCTTCGTTCTAATTCTTAAAATAAAAATTGGCGACCAGAATTTTCCATCTGGCAACCAAAAATTTTGGTTTGTGTTTCGCTTCGAAGGAAAAATTTTATTGACACTTTTTTTTTCTGCTTTTTGACGACCACATTTTTCCATATGGCGACTGAAAAAAAAAAATTTCAGTCGCCACTTGGCGCCTGCCTAAAAAAGTTAATTTCAGACCCTGACTATAACCCCTTCACCTAGACAAAACCAGCACAAAAATTTCCCTAGATAACACAAAACCAGAGGGTTTGTTGAAAATCTGGTTGCCAAGTTTTCAAACAAAGTTTTTGTAAGAAAGAGAAGTTTGTTATCCTAAAATCATGTTAACAAGAACAGAAATTGACAGCACTATTTGTAAAAAAAATGTGTTTACTTCATTCTTCAAACAGTGCTGGGTCTGCTTCCTGGAAAGCCAGGATAGTTCCTTTGATGAGACAACTAGGATTCCTAGAAAAACAGTGAAGTCTGTGTCTGTACTATGACTATACTATTCCAAAAAATTACGGCAGCACAAGCGAAAATTGCCTTGACAAAGGCAGAGATTTTCACCTTCCACTGCCAACAGATTTTTGGTGTCAATTCATATCATCTTTCAAGCCAATTTAGCACATCTAGTAGAAATCCTCTCTCTCTACTTTCTCAACTTGGTTTCATTTGCTCCTGTCACTGATAAACTGCAATATTGTGAATTGATGGTAAAATTGCTTTCGCATTAATTCTTGTGGGGCTGTATCTATTTGGCAGAAATTCCTAAAAAACAAACTCACAGTCTGTTTACATGTAGTGTGGGGAAAGGGTTAAAATATTGTCAGCAACTGATCAATAACTCCTCTTTGCATAGGAACATTGGCTTCCTTCGCAGAATTTGGTCAGTTTTTCATGCATTGTGCTAATCATATTTTTAATTGTTGGGATGCTGCCATACCACACTCAAGAGTAAGCCGTAAAAAAATATTTCATAATGAAAAATCATGTCAGAGGGTAACGTATGGTATGTTGTAATTCTGAATCTAACTTGTCATAACTGATGAGAAAGTGGTTGTGTACATTTTACTACAAGGCGAGGTACATACTGTATTAAAACATTCTTGTTCTCTTCTGTCTTGTAGCATCCCCCTATAATCGCAACAAGGGAAGTATCTACCTTGTATTTGAGTTTTGTGAACATGACCTAGCTGGCCTACTCAGCAACCATCAGATCAAGTTTCAGTTAGCAGAGATGAAGAAATTGATGCAGATGCTGTTAAATGCACTCTACTTCATTCACAGCAATAAGATCCTGCATCGCGACATGAAAGCTGCCAATATTCTTATTACCAAGAATGGTGTTTTGAAACTGGCTGATTTTGGGTTGGCTCGTGCCATCCACTTAAACAAAGAGCAGTCCCAACGATACACTAACAGAGTAGTAACCCTTTGGTACAGACCACCAGAACTTTTACTTGGGGAAAGAAACTATGGCCCTCCTATTGATCTTTGGGGTGCAGGCTGCATCATGGCAGAGCTGTGGACTCGAACTCCCATAATGCAAGGAAATTCAGAGCAACATCAGTTGACGCTCATAAGTCACCTATGTGGTTCAATTACGGCTGATGTGTGGCCAGGAGTGGAGAAGCTGGATTTGTTCAACAAGATGGTACTGCCAGCAAATCAGAAAAGGCGTGTCAAGGAAAGGCTACGCAGTTATGTTAATGATAACCTTGCACTAGACTTGATTGATCTGATGTTGACGATCGATCCAACCCACAGAATGGATGCAGATACAGCTTTGAATCATGATTTCTTTTGGAGCGACCCCTTGCCAAGTGACCTAACACGAACATTGAGTTCTGTTAATAAATCCATGTTTGAATTCCTGGCACCACCGCATGGCCGCAGAGGTCAGCCACAAGCTGCTGCACCTGGACAGGCACGTGCTGGTGCCGCTAATCAGTCGAGTGTTGTTCAGAGTGGGGCATTTGACAGAGTCTTTTAAGTTTAAATTATATTAATTTGCATTTATGACTGTTTGCATAACTATAGTGAAGTATACAATATTATTGTATTTATAATACTTAAAATCACAGTGAATGAAATTAATGAAGCTTTAAGAAAAAATGAGAAAAAAAGAAAGAAAAAAATTGAAAAATGAAAAAAAGGGAAAAAAGAAAACAAAACAAAAAGGACTTGCCACAAAAAACTTCAAAAATTTTATAAAAGAAGCAAAAAGATCGTAAATATGAAGGTCACACGTTTTTAAAGCTCAAAATCATTGCATTATATTTCTTGCAATGTGTTGCATTGATTAACAATGCTCAAGTGCCTTGCCGCTTTTCGCTTTGACAGCCGCGCATGGTGCAATTTTTGTAGTTCTTATAAAACTAAACTTAAGATATGAGTAGACTAATGCAGATTGATAGAACTTAGGTAATGTAATGTTGATCAATTTGAAGTTAGTAGCTAAAATTAATTACTGTTTGTGCATACACTGAAAACGTAAGACCTAGTATTAGAGTGAAAATGGAAGGTATTAATAAGTTGTTTCCCCAGAAGGCATTATTTTGTAGTGTTATAGCTGAAAGTTAGGTGCTTTGACAATGGCCTTTGTTGTTCAGCAGAATCCGGAGGTTTATTTTTGTAACTTTTAGAATCAGCCTACTGTGTTAATAGGATAGTAAGTAGTGAACAGGCATTATGATACAGAATTCCAAAATTGCTTCAATTGTTGCCTTTTCCATGTTCACAGGCAACTTCAGTTTTTACGATGCTAGAGTTAAAGAAAATGCCCTGCCAGATGACTTTGGTGTAGTATTAACTGTATAATCTAAATCATGGAAAGCATAATAATAGCATGCTCCATTTTTCGAATGTGGGCTATTTCTTTTTATAGATGTCCAAAGGATACATGTTATTGTTAAAGACGAAAATCTTTGAAAGGAGGGTGAAAGTAGTTTAGACACCAAATATGGACACTTGGCTGTACCAGAAATACAGAGAACATTTGGTACATGATGGTTAAGAATAAAATGTAACATAACTAAGTTGAAGTATTGTTGATCCTCTGTGTATTTTATTTATCCAGTATTCCACTTCAAATTAGAAGAGCATGAAAACTGGGATCATTCGGGACTTTAAGCAACCATGACGGCAATGCCAACGGAAAACATGACTTGAAAATATGTGTTTGCTTTACTTGCACTACTTTGCGATTATTCCAATTCATTCAACTTGTACAATGTAGCCAAACTCTCCTGGAACAGAATTGGTAACAATGGCATTCAAGTAGAGATAGGAAATGAAATGCTTGCTGTCATGTACTAACATTCACCACAAAACCTTAAATCTAGTTATTTCATGTTTTTCCGGGGGCGGCGAAGAAATGTACCAAATTTATAAAACATGTGAAGAGTGATTGTTTTGCTCATTAAGGACAGTGCCTGCTAATAAAGAAGTATTTTTGTGTGGTTTATGACTATGCGGGGAAAGCAGATCTCAGCAAGAGCTATTTAAATCCAACAAGAAATTGGGGGTAACCATGCATTTTTTAGAGATAATTAAGCAACAATTTATTATTCTAAAAAAACAGTAAAATACAAAGCAATGTATTGCATTTTTTCCCTCTAATATCTCTGAATCCATATTTTCTCTTTGGATACCAAGAGCACTTGCTAAGTTCTGCTTTCTCGGCTTAGTTTTAAACCACGCAATAAATATCCCTGTATTAGTAGGCATCACCTATAGGAAACCTGAGTATCTCGAGATGCGCAGAACATATGCACAATAACAAAAGGAGGCCATGTCTTAAGTCCTATTGTTTTATGATGTTCTTGTTGCTGTCATCATATCTACTTAAACTCCCTTTTGTGTTGTGAGGGAAAACCAGTCACATGCGAGATCGTCATACCAAGTCATTGACCGGGGAAATATTCCCCCAATTATTGTTTGACCTCCCATCTGACTGTTTGCAGCCATGGACACTTCCAAGTATTCACACTTTTTAGTTTTGCATAGACTGTAGCAAAATAACAGAGTTGTTATGAAAGTTTTAAAGTTTCTGTGGTTCACTCATTTCTGATCATTGTAACTTTTGATGTACTGAACATTTTTTCTGTTTTGCCTGATGATGCCAGTTGGTCGGAATTACCAAGTGTTCCATTTTTTTCTGAAGCAGTAATGATTTGGGCAATCCTTCCAAGATGAGTGCTACAAAATGCTCTCTTGTTTTTCTCAAGGATAGTTAGTATCTAACAAGCGAGACATGCAAGCATGGACGTGAAAATTGCCCAGTCCTAGAAGATGCAACATTTTCTCCACACCCCTCTGCACTGCATAACATCTTGATCTTGAGGTGTTCAATATTGGACTCACTTAACTACTTTTTGGATGACTATGTCTGATTCCATGATAATTGCACCATGCACAGTATCACTCTTAAACATTCGTCATTGTACAACAGAAACCCTGTAATGTTGATGATTCTGCCATGTACAGCATTGTATTGATGACTACAGTGCAGTCGCCTCCAAGAGTTGTTCATTCATGTACACCTAGAATACCAGTGCAGTTGCCTCCAAGAGTTGTTCATTCATGTCAACCTGGAATAACAGTGCAGTCGCCTCCAAGAGTTGTTCATTTATGTCAACCTGGAATACCAGTGGCTGGACAGCCAGCTAGACCTGATTCACATAGACAGTTAGAGAGGTCTTTGATATGCAAATTGCTCCACAAAAAAATAAGAACCAAAATTTGTAGATTCATTCAGGGCACATCACTATAAAAGGAGACTAAGCAGTCCATTACATCATCATCATTGCACTGTTCTCTAGCATCAAAACTTGATAGTTGAGAAGTTCCATTGTTTGTAGTGTGTACTGGCAGTTTATCCTGTCTAGTTCTCCTTTGTTTTTGTGTTGCACCTAAAGAAAAAACGAATTTTGAAGGACATCATAATATTACTACACAAATAAAAATAAAAATGTAAGAAAATGAGTAACTAATTACACAGTCTGAGAGATTTACAAAAATTGGGTCAAAGGTTTCAAGACTCCTGCTCGGGAACTTGGATTGTCTTTTATCACAGGCCATCCCCTGAGGGGGGCCCAGACAAGGAAAGGGACTTTTTAAAGTTCCCTGTCTAAAGTACTAATTCCCCCCAACCCTTACTTGGAAGGGGACATAGAACTATCAACCTTCCTCAAGAATAAATATGTCACTGAAAAAATTGCAAACTTTTAAATAGCCAGGCCCTGGGTTCAGCATCATGTTTGTTTTTAAAAAAAACACCGCAAGAACTGTGGTACGGCATCTCACATCTATCACACTGGATCATATTTGGATGGATTTGTGTCGCAATACCTGAGCTGATTGAATCCACCTTCATCAAGATCTTCAGAGCATGGGGCACAAGATGAGCCCTTGAAACTTCCTGTACAGTGGTCTGTTTGCCCTTCATTTACAACTACTACAACGTGGTTTCTCGTTTTACAAAGGCCCCTATTTTCCCTCAAGGGTAAAGAATGAGAAAACAAACCTCCCTCATTTTCTCCCTCCTTGCTAGGCAAATTATCAATCAAATCTCCCTTGCCTAATTCCAGTAAGGCTTTCTCCCAGGCCCTCACAATCAATTCATTTCTGTGACATGACGGAGGCAAATGACCATGTGACCAGAAACAGATTGGCCAAGATGAAAGACAGAGAGAGGCCTAGGGACTAGGTAAATATCTCCCTGTAAGTCTCCATAAGTCTACTTGCCCAGGGTCCCCCCCTCCCCTCCTCAGAGGATAGGCAATGATATGTGGATTATCAAAGAGACTTAAAACGTAACACGTAACGTCACATTTTGTTCATGGATATACCACTCATTGATGTTCAAATGCCTGCAGTATGCAGGATATTTGACCCATGAACCTAGTGTAATGGCTTAGCTCCCATGAGTCTCCCATAGCTCAGTGGTAGAGCATAAAAACTAGCAATCGGAAGGTCTTAGGTTTGACTCCTGTTGGGAGAACTCGGATTTCCTTTTTCCGAGTATGTCTGTGTAAGCAAAAGTACATGGATTTACAAGATTTAAATGGAAAGCGTATTTACAACTTGGTTACTGGTAATGCACCAAAAGATTTGAAACTTCAATGAACTAAGCTAAATTGAGATTTCCAGAGGGTAAGGGGGTCTGTAGATAAAACCAATTCTGTGGGGGGTTATACATTCTGGAAATACATAATGTAATACCTAAACCAATCAACATACTTCTGTCAGATTTCTGGTGAGTACAACTGCCATCAAGGTCACACCCTACATCACGGAGATTGCTGAAAAACCTGAAATAAAGAATTCAAATTTATTTTAAATGACAAAAGCACAAATGAATGGCTTAACATTTGGTTATTTATATTTGGTGATCAACGATAAAGCAGTCCATAATTTGTAATAATTACAAACAAACATTATCAGTCTTCAGTTACATACTATAAACCAGACTGAGTATTGGGTACATTCCTTTCAAGTAAAAGCCTTCTGCATTCTCACTAGTTAGCATTGGACGATGGTTATAATTAATAAGATACAGTATTTGGATATTGCGGCCATGAGTTTTGCATCACATACTTACCTGTCTATTCTTGTCTGATTCTCCTCAAGCTTCTTGTTGGCAACATTCACTAGGAACTGTATATACTAGGACACAAAAAGATTTAAAATATGGTTATCATTCAGTGCATGGGGACCACTGAGGGTCCACTGATTTTATATTACAAATCTATCTTCCATGAAACATTTATTTATAAATAAAATCTTGACAGGATAGTATCACTCCACTCAAGGTATAATTACTAACGTCTTTAGAAATGGATTTCAACATTTCCCATCTAGTACGAAAATCTGTCTCATTCATCTCTTGACAGGCAAATTGTAGAGTCAGTCCAGTTCCAGAAAACATTCATGCTACTACCCCCCCTCCCCCCACCCTTTGGAAATTCTGAGGGGCAGGGAGTCTCAAATGCCAAAGTTCTTAAACAAGGGGTGGACTGGGTGTTGAGATGAGGCAAAATATACTGTACTGCAAAAAAACTGACCTCATCAGAGACCATCAGCTCTCCATTATGAACCAGTGGGACTTCCAAGCTCTGTGTGCTTCTTACAGCCTGGATATTTTGGGAAAATATGGATAACAAAAGTTCTGCTTGCCGAACCTTTTTGTTGAGCACACCTCATGATGAAATTCCAAGGTTTCAATAGAAACCTATATAGCTAAGTTTGGCACTACGCAAATTGGATTACTTTTAATTAACTGCTTCCTATATTTACGCTCAGATTCCACTCAAAAGGTTACTGAAAGTACAGGTGATTTCAGCCATGGGGATTATGATGTCTAGTGACCATGGTAAAAATTATATGTTCTTTTTAATGCTTGGCAAAAAAACCCTCCAGACAAAGTAGAGAACTCAAGACAGGTTGACAATGATGTGAAACCATTTCTTGTGGAAGTAAATACTTTTCATTATCTTTAACAGAATTTTCCTTTTTTTTTTTAAGTTTGACCTCAGTTATTACGGGATCTGAATATTGGGAGGAGTTGTGTTTCTTATTACCAAGACACACACAGTCATGTACTTCACAAACTTACATATTATTAGCCCTTTAAGCCATAACAGTGATCTGCATTAAATTTCTCCTTGTAATATTAACGCTTATTCAATCCCTGGGGTCATAAGAATAATTACAAGGATATGATCACCCAAGGTGAATTGTCTTGATATATTAATTTAATTTCTCCCAGTACTTTTATAAGAAAACAATGAGGACAAGAAAGGAGAATTTGTTCTTTGATGTTATGGTTAAAGGGGAAGTATCATGCAAATTTGCTGTTATTTCAAAACCCAAATTAAAATAATGTTTGTCTGTCAGGTAGAAACAAAGAATTAATTGTCAAGTTTGTTGTAAATTATCCCCCAGTGCAATAAAACTGTCGATTAGTGCCTCTGGCCAGACACAGAGTAGGTCAGTATGAATTGAAACTTGAAAAATGTTAGGCTAATGTTTTTCAAGTTCTCGCATTTTTGTTTCCAAGATGCGTTAGAACAGATCATGAGTTGTTCCTTTCAAGAATTGAGTTGATCTCTTTCCTTTCATCATTAAAGAATTATTTGGCAGCTGACTGGAGGTCTTATTTCACCACTTTTAACATTAAGATACCAAAAACCCCATGATACTTCCCCTTTAAATGGTTAATATTAAGTAATTTTGTTATTACTTTTTAATGTCCCAGATGGGTCTCAAAGTAAAGGACACATAACTTGCATGTCAAAGACTCACTGAAGGAGGAAATGACCGCCACACAAATGATCTTGACAGGATATTCAGGAAATGGCAGGGTGCTCTTTAATATTGTCTGGCATACCAGAACGAGTCTAATGCTAATAATTTAATTATAACTGAAACAAAAGGTGTTCTTTAGAATCATGCAATATCGTACAAACTACTCACCACTATCACATTTGCCTTCTTACCAATAACAATTCCAGAATTCTTGAAACCAGATATGAGAGCAGTTTTAAGCTACAAGGAAAAATGAGTTTAAAAAGAGAGCAAACAAAAATCTGTTCTGTATCCTCTATTTTTATGTATCCACTTTTTTGTCTAGGTATTCCGAAGTTGCAAATAAATTATTTAATAGTGAAATACAAAAATTGTTAGACGTGTAGTTGAGACAGTCCTTCACACCCAAATAAATATGATTCATAAGTTACCAGTAAATAAATGTAATAATAATTTTTTTTTGGGGGGGGGGGGGGGGGGCACATTAAGTGCCCACATCAATTGCCTTTCAACATTCATGGCTTTTTTCATATTACAGCAAACGTCACCAAACTCTGTGACTTTTCCTTAAATTTATCTCATATGACTTGATGTTTCCATGACAGAGAGATTTCTTTGACAGCCATGTTTGTCAAAATTTTGGATTTGTTTTAAGTTTATCATGGTCACAATTTTTTTATTTGTTTTGCCATTTTTAACCATCTTTATTGGTGCAGCTTTAACTAGTTTTAAATCAATGAGGATGTTTTTTCTGAGGTTTCATAGAAATCTGGAAATCAAAGATGGCAGATTCAAAATGGTGGTTCACAGTCCAGAACAAAAATAATTATTTAAATGATGCAATTGCCATGTCATATCACATTATATCATTGGCCCATTTTGAGGACCTCAAGGGAACCATTTTGGACATACTACATACTGCATATGATACATGTGTGATTATCATAGCTTTAATGGTGTTGAAATTAAGGGGGGGGGGTCAAATCCCCTCCTCCCCCCGGCTAAATAGGTTTAAAACTGGGTGTTTTAATTTTGATTTTTTGTGCCACTATCTAATGGATTAGCTAACACTAATTTTTCATCAATTCCTCCCATTTTTTGTTTATCTCTCTTCTTTTTTTACCCAATCATTTGCCTTGTGTTAGTGATGACTACAAAGAAAATAACTGAAAATAAAAGTTTTTAATACATACCATTTGCTGGCCACTTTCAAGATCCTTGCACTGAACATGCAAAACAAATGGCTCAAACTTGAAAACTGCACTTCCTTGACAACCTTTCAAGCAACCCAGCTATAAACAGTAAGAAATACTTAAGACTCTGTGTGCAAATTCTTCAGTGAATCTAACAAATATTTGCATTTTGCATTCACATTTGTTAACTTTATTGTATTAGATTAAGCTGAGAAATGGGTGCAGAAATGGATTCACCATCCTGGATTTACCAAAAATATGAAGTTTTGTAGAGATCATTGATCAAAATACAAAATATTATTAAGAAATTGGGATTCTTCAAGAAATGTATGGCCTATAGGCAGTGGTACCCAGCTGGCCATACAGTTCCTTGAAAAAATTTTATATTTCGAACTTCAACATTTCCTCGAGTTAGAAACAAATCTCTGCAAAACTTCACATTCTTGCTAAATTCATCTGCTTGATTGATGACATGAAAGTTGGTTAGCCAAGGGCTAAGACTTAATCTTTGAACTTTCAATCCATGATTTCCAGATTAGATCACTATATCATTCTAACTACATCCCAACTGACTATGACCAACTAGAAGCAGGTTATGGGAATTGATAATTCACAGCAGCAGAATATTCCAGTGAATGCAAAAAGAGCTCCTGGTGTCTTTTATATACTGATGAGTTTTGAATAAGCACTCCCATTTACTCTTATCTGGTAGTTGAATCCCTTTTGGGCAAAATTAATGATTGCCTTTGAACCTTGATATTCGCTTATTAGGCGATGCTACACTGGGACATTCCAAAAACTTTCCCGAAACCTTCTATTGGGGGGTGGAAGGGGGGGGGGGGGGGGTCGGGTGCAGATAATAAATAAAACTTCCCACTGTCACCTACTTACTACTTCTTCTGCTTCAGCTTTGTTGTGCGTAACATAAAGCCATGCACAATGTTTTTTCTTCTGATCTGCAAGCTGGATAAACATAATAGTTTTAGCTATGATAAAGCTTGATAAGCTTAGCAAAAGACTTCAAAAATTATTGTTTTTAAAAGACCTCTACGAAATATATCTAACTTAAGCTGTGTAATAAACAATAAAAAAAATCAATGCAAACAATTCTGACGTCCTTTAGAGTACAAAATAATATCTTCAAGGAATGATATAAGCTTAAGCTTAGCTTTAATTTAGCCCTTAGGTGTAAATAGAAGTACAAACCTCGGAAAAGACAGATATCCTTCCAGAGCAGGAACTTGTGGTGAAATAGTTTTCTTTAGCATTGACGTATTGAATTAAATCTACGATCTGGTCATCTATACTCCCTTTCTTGCTCATGTCTACTTGAGAAAGACAGGCAACTTTCTGCTTCTCAAAGTCGGCCATCTTGAAGATAGGTACCTCCAATCCCTACATACATGCAGTACCTAACATTTTTTAGGGTTCTGCTGTATTGCTATATCGTGGGCTCTTCAATCGTTTGCCGCCATTTTTGATCTGACGAGGGCAAAGGAGGATCAAATTTTCGGTGAAATCATGCTTCGGAGAAAGCCGACAAGGATAGAATTGAGAGGAGAAGACGTAGAAGAATACGAGAAAGCAAAAAAGGTTTGGACTAAGGACATAAAGAAGGACGAAGAGGCTGATAAAGGGCAAAGTTTACTGGATGATTCTCCGCTTCCGCTGAATGACCCAAAGAGGATTTCTAAAATTCACGAGAGAATAGGATTCAAACCTGACACTGTGGCTAGCGATGGAGCAAACACATATCTTGGCTAGATTGCAGAATACTCAAGTTAAAAGGTACTGCTTCTCCAGTCCTCCAGTCGTGACTACTGCAAGACTGAAGGATCGCCAGTTGTACTAACTTCAGTAACTTTAATAGGAACAAGCACGCTACACGTCACATGTTCTTTAAGGAAGGTGCCTACTAAAACTGAAGTAATTTTGTGCGGTTTATGACTATGCGGGAAAAGCAAATCTTAGCAAGGGCTATTGGATTCCAAAACGAATGTTGGGGGTAACCACGCATTTTTTAGAGATAATTAAGCAACCATTATTCTAAAAAGCCGTAAAGTACAAAACAATGTTATTATCTCTAAAAAATGCATGGGTACCCCCAATTTTCATTTCGGATACCAAGAACACTTGCTGATTTCTGCTTTCTCCGTATAGTTTTAAACCACGCAAAAATATCTCTGTATTAGTAGGCCATAGGAAACCCGAGGATCTTGAGACACGCAGAACGTATGCACAGTAGCAAAAGACAGCTGTAGGCACCATCCTTAAGCCGTTAGTCCACGACTGGGTGACGGCAGGACTGAAGGACCGCCAGTTGTTCTAACCAAAACTATTAAAAATACCGGACTGCAGGACTGAAGGACCATGAGTTCTACTGGCTTAAACTAAATTATTCAACGACTGTAGGACTGTGGGAGCAGTAGATTTGTGCCCTTCAAAATGGGCCGAGTATTCAATCGCTCCCATTTCTTTCCTAGTAACCTGCAAGATGGCTCTGTTATACTGTTATGGACCCTCAACTCTGAAGAATTTCTTTTGAAGGCGCTTTTTGCCGCCATAAATGCCAAATATTAACATGGCAGGAAACTCGAGCTCTGCCGACTCAAGTCACTCAACACAAAATGTTTTGTGGATGTGCTGAGAATCACACCACAACTGCAGCTGACTATTTCAGACATTTGTCTGTGAATTTCCATTAGTCATTATAATTGTGGGTCTTAAACAGCATTTTTCAGACAACTGCATGGACCCGTGTGCCAGGGTGCATTCTGTGCACATGTATGTGTAAAGTTAAACCAAATGTTGAGCAAGTGAACACTCAACAAATCTGATCAGAATCTTTTTACAAGCCGTCTAGGTTTTGCTATTAACATTCTGCTACAACAACTTTATTGAGTGCCACCTTACTCCTAATTCAGGCAGAAAATGTACTTGGCCTAGTCAAGGTTGCATCATGACAGCCATGCAAAGGTGGTAGATGTGGTAGTACAGAGTATGTCAAGGGTTTTCTATTCTTGCCAAGGGCTTTTTTTTTTTTCAGTTTCATCATTGCTGCAGAGGACATCAACCATTGTATTTAGAGAGACAATCAGACTGTCTGGCAACAAGTGGATACCGGTCTGCTACTGTGATGGTCTTTTACTCTGTGGAGTTATGTTGTTGCGCCACAGATCAAAGTTATATTACCTCTTGTAAACAGCTCAGGAACATTCATAAGAATGTTTTAAACTTTTAACCACAATAGAGCGTATGCAACCAATCCTAAGGGATTCCAATGACAATGACGTGGTGACCATGTGGTTTACCATAACAAACCCAGCTAATGAGAACTCTTTTGTTGACGGTACACCAACATGGTGGCGTTGACATCACATGCATACGCTCCATGGAGGCTTCCTCGACAGTTTGCTTCCATACAAGAGCTGTAACTAAGGCTTCAGGTGTCAATTCAGGAGCACTTAACCACTTTAAAGGATGAATCAAACTGTTGAAAGCTTGTTTGGTTGGGCTGAGTCAGAGTGTCATTAATTTATTCTACTGTATATGTATTTGAAATAAATGTAATGGTATATTTCCAGCCTGGTGAATGAATGGGAATAATGTATTATTCTAGAAAGTGGTACTGTATATGTATTGTTCATGTTCTTATGGCCCATCTTGCTGAAAATGTTAATGATTTGTGAAATGTTATTAGTTCATAGTTTTAAGGTAAGGGTTGGCAAGAGGCAAGGATACGTGGGCAGGATACATAGTTACCTTGGATATGTTCTTTTATGGACAAAGTCAGTCAAGATATTAAAAGCAGCCTGGCAGGCAAAGTTGTGATCACAGGCAGTCAATTTTCTCAGTGCCTGGCCCTTGAAACCCCTGCTCTGTAGATTTTGTCAACAGTTTGGTACTTGGAAGTAAATGTACTGAATTAACGGGTTGTTGGTGTATCTGTGGCAGGTCTCACAGACCAGGGGTTTCAATAAAATTTGAAGTAGGCACCTGGTTTGAGTAGAGTAACTGACTGTATCAACAATGTTTGAAAGGATCTTTCCTTGATTACTTCAATTTAGGGGAAAAAAGTAGCTGACTTCTCTGAGCAAAGTAGCAGACACTTTTTGTCGGCCGTCGGTGCTTATTGAAAGCACTGACAGTAAAAAACAGTAAAAATCAATGACTATGCAGCACATGTTACTTGTGACCAACAAACCCTCATTCTCCGCACAACCTTCAATGTTAGGGTTACATGGCGGGAGGAAGATCCTAGCACTAGGAAGATCGGAGAAGGCGGAAAAACTTTTCGTTTGCTTTACATGCAGAAATTACGGCCGGAGTGGTTACCAAGTGGAGAAGGAAAAGAAGAATAACTGTCGGCCTTGAGCAGCTGAACGCCCGGCTGCTGCCATGTTTGTTCTTTTTGTCCCTAGTACTAGGATCTTCTGAACTTCCCAGTGCTAGGATCTTCCTACGTCCATGTATAAAACAGCCCCTCAATTTCGAGTAGGGGCTGGGAATGGGAGTAAACACCAAACGTAATATCTTTAAAGTAATATCGCCGCTTCAGTGGAAAGAAATCAAATGCCATTAACAGTCAAACCTATCCAACAATTCCTGATGGTAATTATGGTTCATAAACAAGTCTGCATGTAGCCCAGTATTTGAAACATCTGACCTGTGTATGTGAGATCACATTCAACACATGCTACAGATGGAAGGGATTTTTGTTTTTGAATGCTTGAAATGACAACTGAAAGAGTTTGCTTGGCAACAACTTTACTTTAAAAATCAAAACTCTTAGTCTAAGATCTATAGAAGTCACACTTCAGTCTTGCTATAACTGGCTGTCAGTAACTAAAGAGGGGTATCTGGTGAAAAGGTCAAACAGGTGAAAATTATCTGGAGAAGCCATATCAAATAATAAAAGGTAAAATATTGAAGGTTGGTTTTCTTTACTATGATCTAGTTAAGTGGTTGATCTTTGATTGTGGACAAAAAGATTGCTGACATGAAAGATTGTTGACTTTAAGTCAATACTAGCCGGAACTGTCCGAATATCGGTTTAAAATAACCTATATTTTTCTCATTTTGCGCTAAACTGTTTCAGTAGAACCTATGTTTTAGTCAGTGTTAGTGCTAATGAAATGAAGGTTTCTTTGTCAAATGAGCAAACTGAGGTGTTTATTAAACAGTTTTGCTCTTAAAAGTAGCGATGCGTGATCAATCTGCAGTGTGTTTCACTTGAAGCCAATTACTAGCTTTGTTAATAGGTCTGTAGGATCTCTCTCCCTCTCCTTTCCAGTAGAACAGGAAATGGCCCTTGCGCAGTTCCTTGTCTTCATCCATCGGCTTTCAGTTCGAATCAATGATGCATGACTATCACCTTCGAAACCGAGGTGTTACACGAACTCCCGGCCGATCAGCCTTGCCCTAGAAAACCGAAGAGTGAGTCCTTCGTTTAGAATGTTCCACAGGCTTCTTGGCATATCGTGATTTTGAGGACTCGGCTGTGTGTGATTTATATCCCGTTAAAAGATCGTCTTCTTTCTTCTTGATACTTTGATTCACACAAAAGTCCTGGAAACAACTTTTTTCCGCGTCCAGTAAACAACTATTGTTTTTGCATTCCTTCCCGTGTTGATGACTTGTAGAATTGCGCACGGACGTAAAATTCTTGGAAGTCGAAGACAAGAGTCGCGCAGAGAGCAGGGACTCCAACGTGCACATTCTGTTGAAGGCCCACTCTTTGTCAAATACGAATTCGTTTTCTAGATTCCTGGACGGTTTCAATTTACCGCTCTTGACGCGCTTGTCTTTTAATGTTACGTCACTTGAATCGTTGTCCCCGAAGCTCTCATCATCGGGCGGGTAATCATGATCTTTATCACTTTCTTGCATGTTTAGACGTAATGGTTGTGCATGGCTGAAGTTTACACTTTGTAGGATGTCAACAGTCGTAGTGTTGAACTTACACGGCTTTAGCTTTGTGCGAATAACAAAGACAAAATATTTACATGAGAAAAAAAAACTGTGAACCGTTTGTAATGTGCCGAGAATTAGCATAACAGTAGTTATCTATTTTTCCTTCAATTAACTCTTTCCCTTGTTTGAATGTTCTCGAAATTCAAATGGTAAACAACTTAATTTTAAAACCGCGAGTCATTTTCGGGGGTCTAACGTTAACTCAAACATGTTACACTGGCCTGGGCATCGTCGAACACTTCGCCGTTGGGCGTGGGACGGCCCGGCAGTCTCGTGTTTTTTACTCACATCAGGCTCTTGAAAAAAACCGGATACAAAAACAGCCAATAGCTAATTCTTTTTCTTCTCAGTCCGAAACAGCGAGAAGTCAAGCTCTACAGACTAGGTAGATCAAAGATGATTTTAAAGAGGCTCAGAGTTTTATTGCCGCGTTTTAGTTCAAGTGTTAACTCAAAAGGACGGCCAAACGTAGGATAACTTATGTACAAGCAGTTTAAAAATGAAATTCGAAGTTGACTGAGTTAATCTTGGATTAGCTAGCGTAATCCCTCTTTGAACAACTGGCAAGAAGAATTGAACCACGTTCAGTTTAAAAGTCTTTAAATGGTATTACGCATTGACTGTACATAGCTTCTTCGGTGTAGAAGCGAGTAGCATGCAGAACATACAGGCGTTTATGATGTAGCCTATATTATCAGGCCTTCCCAAAGCCTGATACTCGGGCTATTTATGATTTGGAGGCGTAACGACGCCGACTGAGTGCGGAACGAGCTGGGGAGAAAAAAAAACACCTCACGTTTAGCGCTCGTCCGAAACACAAGCTAGAACTGAATACAGACGAAATCCCATGCGGCCATTTGTTTAATCAAAGTCCAAAACGGTATTCAGTATAACGTTGTGAATAGAATTGCATTTCTAGCACGCCTTTGGGAGCTGGTCATAAAAAGTTTGTTCGAAGACGACTCACCACTCATTTCATGAACTAAACGACAATTTTTTATTGGCTTTAAAATTTAAGTCAACACAGAAATATTCAGGTACTGGCAAGAGTCAGCATTGCTAGATAAACAGGAAAAAGAGGTTTGAGTCTCCTTGTCATTTTTTTACTGCTATGCAATAAAGACACCATCTTTTGAGGTTGAGGAAGTGAGTGCAGGCAGAGACAGCCATCTACTTTGTGCCGGTTTGGTGGGTCCTGTTCGAGTGTAATAGTCACTGACCACATCCCTGGTGTTAACTAGTATCCAGACGAACCCCTCAGTTAGCGACCGCAACCCTAGCCTACCACACACTCATTCTTAGGGGAGTCTTATTACCCTCTTTCCTATGGACAGGCCCACAAATGAAGAAACCATCGCTAGGAACTATTTTCCTACTAGGCTTGAGGAACTTCCCAATATTTCCCGCCAGTGAAGCACTAGTATCGACCAGTTATCAAACCTGTCAGACGAAGCTACAGTCGGCTGATCCCTGTTGTCACGCCGCCAGGGAGCTTTAGCCTGTGAATACCGTAAGCCCTGGGCTTATACAACTTCGTACAAGGGTTTTTAGATGGGCTTATAAATGGTAAGGCTTATATCCGAGGAGGCTTATAACCGGAATAACAAAACTGTTTCGAAACGAGCTATAGAAGGGTTGATCGAAATACGTTTTTCATTTACTACGTCAATGTGTGGAACAAAATTAAAACTAACACGTACGAAACAAGAGGGGGGCCTATATAAGGGGAGAGTTTATAATCGGATGTATTTTTATTACAGGTAGATGGGCCTATACTCCTGGGAGGGCTTATAAGCGGGGAGGGGAGGCTAATAAGCGGCACTTTACGGTACGCTCCTATAAAGTGGGATATTTGGGGAGAGAAAAGTCGCCTTTTTCTCGTAACTTCACTTGGGAGCCTGTTCGCATGCTACCGGCTTTTATACACAGCTCAGTTTGACGGTATCGGCAACTAATAAGAAGGTCAAAAAACAAAAGGTACAACGAGCAAAACAATTGCTCCGTGTACGTTATAAACTATCTTTTACAACCTTAACGCTGTTTCTACCAGTTCTAGTTCAGTTGCTGGATAGTTCGGACACTTGCAAAAGTTGAGGCAGGGATTTGGAAAAATCGCGAAACAGTTCACATACTGTATTTTTGAAGAGAACTTTTCGTTGGCGTTGCTGTCGTGGTTGTGTGGGGTCCTTATTGAAAATGGTTACGAACACTGTAGGCTTACTATAGCCACCGCCGTACAGTCCTTACTCTGCCAAAACATTGTGGTGCTACAAAAACAAAGGTCCGACAAAAAGATCAAGGGACTCCCAAGAGGTTTAGATGACACATTTCGTTGCAATCCATGGAACCTTCTATCTGTCTGCATTCTTTTTGTTCAAAATACTAATTTGAATTGATTTGCAAACACTTCATCATTTGTCGTTATCAACACAAAACGTTTTCAGAAAAGTAGACAGTGTTTAAAGGATTCGACAAAATTTCGAAAAAAAATTTCTTTTGCAATGAGGAATCATTGCGCTAAAAACAAGTCTACACATAAATCCCATCCTGTCCTCTCCCCCATTGAATAGTACAGTCATGACCGCGACAGACCTTACCAAGTACTGTATTTGAGAATTTTCCAAAACAATAATCGTTCAAAACAATAGATGACCTTGAAAAGCCCTTCAGAGGAAACGAAAGCCCCACAAAACGTGACGGCAGGGCGAAGGCCGCGCGCCTATGGCGTTTCCTGGGCGCGTGATAGAAAACTGATCAGTTTGGATTGTCTTTGAATTGTCTGAAAAAAGAGAAAAGGATGCATATGATCGCTTTGTGGCAGACATCCGCGCGAAAAGAAATGACGTCATCATTATATATTTTCTTGCCGTAAAAGTTTATTTCCATATCTATAATGCCGATGGCTTCGAGAATATTCTAGGTTAAATAAAACTGATCTTATTTTTTTATTCTTATTTTTTACTTTTACATTTTGTACTCAATAAATATAAATACTATTTAGCGGTGTCAAAAAATGACCAAGGAGACCATGACGCAATCCTGCCAAAACTCAGTCTTCTTATTCTGGAAAATGAAATCATCGCATCGATCGCACTCGTGGAAAAAAAAAACAGGACACCATGACGCTCTCCAGCAAAAGCTCAGTCTTCTTATTCTGGAAAATGAAATCATCGCATCGATCGTACTCGTGGAAAATATTACCCGTCTGATATTGAATTTTTAATTTGTTTTGGAACCCCGATTTTACGATCGTCGATCTAACGATATTCCCGATTTAACGATCAACATTCTGTGTCCGCCGGCAAAAGTTTTTGCTGCCCCCTTGCCATACCGTAAAATCGAGGTTTCACTGTAAGATGATCAGGTGTTTTCAAATCTTTGTCAAGGACCGTTCCCATAACTTTGAAGAAGTTTGCATTCTGTTCCGTTTCCAAATGTTCTACTGATATTTATAAATAGCTTTTCTCTGAGGATCCATGTTTCCGGCTCTGGCATGGTGCCCGCATTCTGACTGAAGTAAAACACTTTACCCATGTTTTGAAGGTGAATCCATCAGGAAACGTCTGGACTTTGTCATGAATTTCGCAGTCCAGTGTGTTCGTTCTTTTAATACTGAAACTGGTTATATTTAAAACTTCTACCCCATTTGTAAAAAAGTGATCTTGCGATACACTGTTTTCTTCGTACAATATACCTCGTGACGGAGCTGAATAAATAACAGTAACAGGTATTTGGAGGCTTAGATGCTGTAAATGTCGTAAAAAACATCCGTCTCTCGTATTAGCCACGAACAGTCTTGATTCTGTCCTCAAGACGTACAAGACAGCGCGAATAAATGAGCGAAGACAAACTGTACCTTCTCTTTAAAGCCCAATCCATATCAAAGACACATTCGTTTTCCTCTGCGGAGACTGTATAAATTCCCCGATCGTTCTTATAATGGTTGCTTATTTCATGGTTGAAGGATTCCGCCTGTCCAGTGATAACGTCGGACTCATCATCCGCGAAACACTCGTCGTACCCATCCATTTTTTCAGCTCAAACAGATGCCTTGGAAAGTCTCTCTTCCTCTTGAACTGTTTCAAACAAGTTAATTCTTCAGCTCCTCAATTTGCCACAGATATTTTCAGTGGTCTCAGTGAGTCATATGAGCGCGGAATGACCCTGACTCATAAATTGTGCCGTTTATGCGCCGATAGGCGAAACAATAGTATATGCCAGCCACTGGCGCGCCTCACCGCCCATATAAGGCAAATTAATATTGGCAGGGGTTTTCCTGTTACGGTCATTAGAAAATACTAGTACACCGTCAAAAGCACGGGGGCTTTCAAGTTGATTTGACCACAAATTTTGAAGTGCTTTATTGCGGCTTGACTGCAGACAAAATAGAACACAGCTAGCTCACCTGAAAATAACTCGTATGACGTAGAGTTATGGGTTAACTTGACATCCGTCATCGTCTATTGACAATATATTACAGCTACTCCGACCTATCAGTTGCGGTTGACAAAATATAACTCCCATTTAAATAACTCGAATGCCAGAGCGTTATTGGTCAACTGTTACACCTACTCTGACCTTTTACTGACCTGCGATTTGAAGGACTGTTGAAGTAACGATTATCCCTCTAAAATTTTAAACTTTACACATATTTGAATATTTTGGAGGCCGGTAAAAGAACTGAAGAAAATTATCTCCCAAGAAATCTTCGACTGATGCAAAAAGTGCTTCTTTGACACAACCAGTCATCAAAACATTTGCTACTTTTCAGACTTTTACCAGTAGAAACCTGCCACCAGAAAAAAAAGGGAAATAAATAATTAAAGGGTCAGTTTTAACTTATGGACATAGGCCATTTCTCGTTCAAAATCACTTCACAGAAGTGAAAAGCCGGGGACGTTTAGGCTGGAGAGCGAGCTCAGCTCGGTCAACTAGGATTCCGGCAACTTCGAACTGGAAACTGTCACCAGTTCACCGCTCCAAGATTATTGACGGGGTGCCACCGGCCTCGGACCGAGAAGACTGGCTCTTAGAGTTGTATCACGGTTTATTATTATTATTATTATTATTATTATTATTATTATTATTATTATTATTGTTATCTATATATCTATCTATCTATTTTTGTTATCTCATATTTACAAGTACGCTGTCTTCATATTATGTACTAGCCCCGCAATCATTTTTTCCATGAATTTTTCAAACTTTAATTTAAGGAGCCGTTACTATATTTTCCTTCAGTATAGCTTTGGCCCTGAGGAAGACTAATTCTATTAGTCGAAATATTGGCCACTTATAAATCTGCCCTTTGCCGTAGTGCCAGCCTTGCATTCAGTTTTGTATTTTCACTGAACTAATAACAATACATCATGCAATACAAGAGGCACGTACTAACAAAAAAAATATAGAAAGATTACTGCAACTGAACGATTAAGACGGGAAGGGTTGCTCTCAAACAGAAGAGCAGTTTTCAAGTTTGCATTGCCATTTAATTTTCCTCTGTAATTCTACAGAGTTGGGCGTCTTAAAAAGTGTTTTACAGGTGTATAGATAATATTTTGTGTATAATAAGAGAATATCTAGTCTGCGTTCTTGGGCGTTTGTCAGTTTGCATTTTTCATCTTTTATATGGAATAATAATAATAAGAAGAATAAGGATAATAAACGAATATTTAAACAGGATAAACCCATCAGTACAAACAGTACTGTTATCAAAGGGGTCCTGTAAAAACTCAAAATGTAAAGTGTGCAAGCAGAAAATACAGCGGTAGAAAGCGATACTATAAAAAATTACAACTAAAAATGTTCTCTGACTTTTTGCCAAAATAAGACTCTGGAGTTAATTTTACAATCTCTAACGGTTAACTATCGTAAATAAGAGCACCTAAAAAATACAAACTTTGCCGACCAATAGAATCTGTTCATTCAGGGGAGTAAGTTTTAAGTTACTCACATAATTGAACCATTCCAAGATATCCGTGTAGATTGAGGACGTCATAGGACAGTCCAAAAAGGTGTGAAGTATAGAGTCTTGACTTGAACATTGAGTGCATTTCATCGGCTGTGATTTTAAATCTTTTCAGTTCTCGCTTAGTAACATTTATCCTATGCAGAAGCTTAAATAAAAATTGCCTTAATTTATTGTCTTTAGTTATTTTGTATATCTTTTGAAAGTTGGCCTTCCAGGAGACAAACGAATCAGGGTAAAGTTGTTTCCAAGCTTTCACACCTGTAGGCACATTGATACAGTTCTCATCAAAAAGTTCTAGCTCCCTGACATTTTTAGCTTCTTAGTTATTTCAACTAAATGTATTAATAACTTTTTTATTGGGGGTAATAAAGTCTTGTTGTTGTTTGTAATAATGTTTGCATCTCATTTTGACCTAGGAGAGCGTAAGGTTTTGAGTTAACTGAAATATATCCTCCGTTTTAAAGAGGTCTTGAGGCGAAATATGCGTTTTGTATAAATTACGTTTAAGCTCACTGGGAATCATTTGAAAATATTGCAAAAATTAATTTCTAAAGCAAACTTATCCTGAAATTCCTTGAGAGACAAGAATTTTCCGTCTTCATTTAGCAAATCTTGCACCAAATAGATTCCTTTTTCAAACCAAATATGTTTTCCAAAACAATGTTTTCTCCTTGATCTTTATTTCCGCCCTATTATTCCACAAGACAAATTTCCGTCAATCATGGTTTTATATGTTATCACCCGAGGGAAGGTAGTCTAAATTGAAGTACGCGAATTAGTATCAGGTACTGATCGTAAGAATTCCTGATTGGAAACGGGGCAAGCGAGAAGATTGATTGGGGTCGAGTACGCACCATTCTCGTCCCCGGCCGGCAGTTAGATCGTAGAGGAAATCCCATATGAAGAGACGCGGGACTCTGTTGTCGTACCCCGCAAGTTAGGAGCAACAATTATTTGGAGCGGGTACTGACTACAACGTTTAAGATGCAAAAGTCTAAAATGACCACTGGTAGAGTCAAGGCGCTGTCTTTTCTACAACAGGACCTGTCAGGGGTAGGGAACTCGATACGCGTCATTAAGACGAGATTCTAGTAGGTTGCTTTTCAAGAGTTTTCGACAGTTATCTTCGTCCCCATAGATCGCTTTTGTTTTTGCAGCACCGAAAACGCGGACCGTACCAACAGAAAAGCTGGTTTCCCACACAGTTTTTCAATTTCAGTTGGGGGAGTCAGCGTATTGCTGTCCTCCTCACAATGACTCCTACAAAAATGACTGCGCAGGGGGGTAGAGAAAAGTGGGTTTGACCAACCAACCGTACTCCATTCTCGACCCCAGCCCTCCTGAGAGGAATACAATTCATTAACACAATTAATTACAATTAAAATCTGCAAGACCACAGCGACAAACCGTGAGTGGTGCAGGATCTCTTGTAGACCTGGACGAGCAAATCATTTTTAACACAAAATAGAGACGGCAGACTGAACCTAACGGCGAAGGTGGCGAACTTGATAGAAATAAACAACAAAGGCTAGAATAACTGAAATATATATTAAGTTTTGGCCCGATATTTCGGTTTGCAATACAAACCTTCCTCAGGGGCTGAACGGAAAAAAGGGAGAAAAATAAAAGGATCCTCCTGAGATACTCCGCCGCCGCGATCAGTCATGCGCAAACTGAAAGAGAAGCTGCTACTCTTTCGGCGCGGCATTTTAACTTTTCGTCCTAGCCCCAGACTACGAACCCTGTACATTTACTGCCTAAATTTGATACTTCCTTTCACTAACGCAGACGAAAAAAATAAAGGCGAATGTTTGAAACGGAACAGAAAGGCCCAATTTTGTTTCAAATTTGTATAAAACATATACTAAGGCGAAGATCCGAAGCTGGATTTAAAATCATGGCGGAAGCCGCGAAAGTCGGGATTAAAAGACTGACTGCAATTCAGGATACAACAGTATTTCGGTTTGCAATACAAACCTTACTCGGGGGCTGAACGGAAAAGAAAAGTGAGAACACAAAATGAGCGTTACAAATAAAGATTAAATATAAAATGCGTGACAATCACTATTGGCAGCCGTTAGCCTAAGTTACAAGTGTAAGATATGTCATTGGCGTGCTTCGTCATGGAATGAATCCCGGCATTAGAAAAGAAAGAAACGAAAATGCTGCAAGTATACGCAGTATCTGTAAAAGATCTAATCAGCCCAAAATATAAATGATCATATGTTTCCGGCTATCTCGGTTCCGCAAGTAAAACACACGGCATATAGGATCCCGTGACATGGTGCATGTACGTTGCACATGACATCCTTTTCCCTCTGAAACGTAACACTGAGTAGGACCCAGGCTGTTATCGACAAATTGGAGTCACGTGTTGTCTTTCTGTGCGTCGGAAATGTTGAATACAATTATGATGTGGTCCTTGTGCTGGGTTCGTTAGAAGCCTGACCAAAACTTTACGTACAGAATAACGCCTGTCGCATCAAAAAAGGTAGGAACTAAACATGCTTTTGTTAGTCAAATTTTGGTCGCATTTACTCGCAAAGACTTGAAATCGGATTTTCACATGGTTAAATTTCTTGATTGGAATCAAAGCGGCTCCGGTCTTGGAAAAAACCGTAACAAGTGCCACATGTAACTCAATTTTGTAGTTATTTATTCTCTCCGTATGAATCGAAAATCTGGCACCTCTTCTACCAGACTGAAATGCTTGTGGCGCTCTTCCAAATACATTTAGCACAGTTTCCATACTTCAACATTGGACCACACTGGAATAAACTTCATTAACATTTTGATATTTTTGAAGCCGTTCCCTCGTTACGTCCAAGAATTCACAAGAATGCATTCAAATGAGACAGGCAAGAGTGAAACACTGAACTCTTGATAGAATTGGGGCCAAAAACAAATCCGAAATTATTCTCTTCATCTCGAACCAGACTGAAAATCACTTTTTTGTGGTTAGGTGATTTTATTGGGAGCGGAAAATTCTATTAGGGAAGTGTTGCAAACTGGTGTTTTTTTTCTTTTTTTTTTTGGACACCATTCACTTCCGGTTCGAATGCGCGAGACTTCCGTCGCGTTACATCAGCGGAGAACCTTCGTAAACAATGCGTGAAGTGACGTGGCGGTACATTTTCACAGAAAGTTTCAGTGCGCGAAAGCGTAAATTTACAATGCTAAATAGGTACGTCCAAGTTTTGTGAAACTGAGCTAGACTGAACTTTTTAAACTTTGTTGCACCATTTACGATGAAATCCTTTGTCAATTGGTGATTTTTGGCTTCTTCGCGTCGCGGGGAAGTTGAAAATTTCCGCCATGGACGAGGAATCATCTGCAGTGCAGAACTTCGAGTTTTAGACCACAGTGAATTCGCTGTACTCATTTCTCTCACGGATTCTTTCAAATACAGTAGAGTTGGTTCGCTCTGCCTACAATATGGCACACAACCCGACCATGTTTAATGCTTCGGCCTTCTTCGGTGAGTAGTTTTAATTCTAGGGTTAATCTCAGTACAACCTGTTCTGAGGCCGGCCGTGTACCAGCGCGAGTCAGAATCGTGATCGACATTTTGAATTTCATGATCCACAAACTTAAATAGATGAATAATATAATTGCAAGTGTGGTTGATTCTTCGTAAAGCAACTACTAGATAAAGTGGCTTCCCTTTTATCCTCGACAAATCACGTCACGAATTACATTCACAGCTTTCATCGCACAAGCAAAGTTTACTTCCGGTCAGCTTTGTTAAACGGGAGGAATTGAACAGCAATCCTCAATCCACCTGTTTAATGAAATAAGTGGTTAGCATTTTGAGGAATAATGTTTTTTTTGGCGTGCGCAGATTCTTTATGGACATAGTGAATTGGTTTTTAAAATTGTTGTTTGTAAATAGTACAAATTGATAATCCTGTTAACACAAAACCTCAACATTTGTAAGCTTATTTGTAAAAAGTAAAGTTTAATATATATTTATATGTTTAAGTATATGTTAACATTGTTATATGCCCTTGGTCAAATTGATCTAAAGGAATTCTTTTAATAATTTTAATTTTCTTGAAGAGTGCCCTTGGTTGATTTAGCTGTTTCATATCATTTCACTTTTGTTTTAGCACATCTATAAATTTGGCATAAAATAATTAGGCTAGTTGAACTGGATTGTCTGACGTCATGTTTGGTATTTCTCTTTCAGGTAATTCAAACAGCCAGAAAGGACAGCAAGACCCCTTTTGGGGTGGAAACGTCAGAGGGTAAGGCATAGCCTCTTGATAGAAGGTTGTTAGGGTACCCTGCAAGCAGAGATCCTTTTGATCTTCCTAGAAAAATCGGGAAGAGGAAGGGACCTTTGGTAACCACCTCAACTTTCTTTGTTGAGCATGTGTTGGATTCAAATGTAACCAAGCCTCAACCTCGCTTTCAAATTGTATTACAGTCTATCCAAATCATGTGTGACCATTTTTCTAAAAATTTGAACAGAGTTTTGAAATTTACATGTCAGTTTTGAACATCGCCAACGAGATTTCAGAGTTTCTAGAGAAATTTCCCTAGTTTATTGAGGGTATAAAGCTATGAATTTTTCTTTACATTACAGCATTGAGTGTTTTAAGAATAACAATTGTTTCCCAAATATTTTGAATATATATTTTTTAGTTAATGCGTCTTTCTTGGAAAGATTTCCAGAGAAATGTTCAACATTCTATTCAAATGCCAGACCTTACAAAGAATGGTTTGAATGTTCATTTCGTTCTCAGAAATACTGGCCGTGCGTTAACAATAGAGTGCATTTGCTTAACAAGGCAGCAATTTTCTACGACTTATGTTATGAAGTAAAACTGGTGTGACTGGTTTCAAACTGGACTAACTCATCCGTTTCTTTGGATGAGCGATAAATCAAAGAAAGTTGAGGCGGCTAGCAGAGGTGTCTTCCTCTTACCGATTTTTCTAGGAAGATTGAAGGGATCTCTGCTCACAGGGTATTGTCACCCCTTAAGAAATCAAGAGCTTCGTAAAGTTTAGGCAAAGTCTCTGAATCAAGACCAGGTCCCTATTAAAATCTTGTTTTCGGATATTTACTAATGTATCTAAAAGAGAAATTTAGAACCGCGTTTAAGGCAAATTTGCAAACATGGGATTCATGTTTGTGTTTAGTGGATAGATGAGAATAGTGCAAAATAGTTCTGGCCTTTGATGCCAACCCAAAGGTACTCAATTTTACAGAGTGACTGAGAAAAGTGTGCAGTAAATATAGGGTAAACATCGTCATTTCTGCCGTTTGTCCTTTGCTGTAAACGGAATTCAAAATCTCTGTAATATAATGTGATCTCATTGATAAGCTGTTACAACAAAAAATCTCTTAAGTGTTAAAACACGGCTTAAGCTTTGCATACAAGACTGATACAATATTTTATTATTGTTTGACAAAGAAATTAAGAATGCTAGAGTACACTTTTCATCAATCCATAAAAAGTCCTTTTCAAAATTGTTTTATCTGAAACGGTCCACCAAAGAGTTTAACGAGATCATTCTATGTGTATGTTTGACCTACCTATTTTCGTGAGCCCAAGGGGGAAAATGGGCTGGGATATGTGTGTGTTTACTTGTTCAATATTAGATGTACAGTGTATTAAAGTAATCACTGTCTGTTTAATTCATGGCAGGACTCATTCAACGGGAGCTTTTGATGGTAATGCAGCCCCATTGGATCCGTTTATGAGTAACACTCAGGTACATATTAATCCTTGGAGTAATATTCCAACCAACACCCTCCCTAGGAGTGGTATTAGGGAACTTTAGCAACGATGACGGCGACGGCAGCGAAAACGTCACTATTAAAATGAATTCACGTTTTTTCAAATGTCGTTTCGATTATTTCAACTCGCTCTAAATGTCAAATGCAGGTGAAATTTCCTAGAGTTGAATTCTTGAACAGCACATCCAAGTTTAGAAAGAGAAAGAAAAATTTGTCGTCTTGTGTTTACTCCCTCCATAAAACGTCCCATCAGGAAATTTCACGTCCTAGTCGTGCAGTGACGGCAACGAAAGGTAACAAAAAGTGTAATGCACGTGCAGAGTTGTTGTTTTGGTTATTAAACTTTTTGGTTTTTTGACTTTCTTGTTACCGTCGCCGTCGTTGTTGCTAAAGTTCTCTATTTTCTGCATTTTGTAGCAAGGGTGCCATGATTGGGTACTTTCAACAATAATATTGTATTTAAGAAATGAATGTGTGGTCCAGATAAAACAACATTACATCTCAAATGTGCCAGTGCCTGCATTTATGTATCATTAATTTTGTTGACAAGAAATAATTATTAAACATGAATTTCAATATCTAAACCATTAAAGGGTGTAAATTGTATGAAATTATTAAGAGCTTACAACTGTGCAGCCTTTAATCTTCATGATGAGTTTGATTGACTGTTTGGTACAGAGTACTTGTAGTTAAAATAATTGTACAGCTTTAGAATAATCAGCATTTTTGTCAAATCTAAGACACAATGCAGTTGATTATGGATTCTTAGCAATTTTGTGTTTGGTTTGTTGTGAGCATGAGATTACCAAAGGAAAATGTTCTGAGTTTCAAAAGTTTCAAATGAGAGTTGATCCCTTTACCTGAAGCCCTCAAGCTGCTTGAATGTTTTAACAATAATTTAATTAAGCTTTTGGGAAACTCAGGACCAGTAAGCTTGTAGCTTAATAATATTGTTGTGATACTCATGATAACTTTTATTTTGTTGGTATGTCAGAGGCAATATTGAATTACAACCATTTATTGCTGACACTGCGCTATTTTTTCTACAGGAGTATGTTGATGGCTGGGATGATTGGCCAGAGGATGATGAGTTTCTGGGTGACCACTCTGCTCTTCAAAATCATATAACTCCTGACAACTCAGTAAGATCTTGGTCTTCTGCTTGGCTTTTTTTCCCTCTTAAGCCCCTCGGAGAATAGGACACTGGTGTCTCTAAAAGTAACTTTGTGAAAAACATAGCAATCGTTTTGGAAATAAATCTGACACTCTGTTGTAGTGATAAAAACACGTCTTTTTTGTTTTTCTGAACAACAAAAAATAGAAGACCGAAAACCTTTCTAGGGGAAACAGAGGTGGGGCAGTATTGGGTGGCACAGTCATTACTGGGTTTTAAATTTGTGGCCTGCTCAAAAATAGTGATCTTCTGTGTTGGTATTAATGATTTTCTTCCAGGACACCCCTAAATTAATAGTCCCAGAAGACAGTCGGAGCTCTTCTTCATCTGCAGTGTCTGACGGCATGGAGCCAATGTCGAATGCCTGGATAGAGGAGGAAACGGCACCTTATCTGCTGACCCCCCAGGTATGTACAGCTGATTTTTAAATGATTATACAACAAGAATCTGCTCACCTGCTACATTACGAAAAATTTCATTTTATGGGAACTTTCTGTTAAGAATACTTCAACAATACATTTGGAGAAAGACGATCATTTTGGATGTACAGCCAACTTAGTTTAACCACAGCCAAGTGAACATATGTGATCCAGCTTGACAGACGCTTGCATACGTCCTTCCCTAGAGGACCTGTTCATGCATCTGTCAAGCTGGATCCCATCATGCTAGCCACTTGAGGAACGCAACATTGCAATCTGAAATTCTACAGTGTACTGTTACTCAAAGGGTGTTTGATTGGTGGAATTGCAGAATATTTTAAGTTTTCCTCCAGGTCAACAAGCCTTTAAGATATACAAGATTGTTATACACAGTGGCATTTTTCAAAGATTGACATCAGTTTTCGGCCATATAGAATGACATTATATGAGCAAAAAGGTTACTTATTAGTGTATCTGTTGTCACTTAGTCTTACAAGTAAGTAAACTATATATTTACAAAATATTCCCCATAACAGGGCTCAAAGTTTATTTTTGACTTTGGGAGCACCTGTGCTACCAGGTGTCAATTTCTAGGCGCACTGCTGAAATTTTAGGCGCGCAGCTAAAAATTTTACGAGCACAACTTAAAATGGCACCAAAAAGAAAAATCAGAAGCTTCAGACATTTTATCAGTGATCATTGATAATGGTGTCACCTAAACGTTGTTCATTTCTTTTGCTTATTTCGCTTGCCGATCGTTTACCAGCATGGTAATGTTTTATTTCAATCATGTGTTTGTTTCTTTCAGTCTCTTACTGTACGTTCGCGATCGCAATAATACTGTTTCATTTTTTTAGAATATTACATGTTATGGTACATTAAACAATATAATAAGACAAAACGAAGGTAAGGAATAATGTCATTGAATCCTTTCGATCAAACGAAATGCTTCAAGTCCCATGGATCACCAACTGAAATTAATTTATCTGGCCACTTTCTGTAGGTCGCCATGATCTCTGCCCACTGTTTAACCACTTCACAACTGCTGTAGTTGGGTCAAATGTGTTGGAAGGCAGCAGCCGGCTGTTTGAGAATAAATTGTCTTTTTGTAAATGAGCGTTTCGTAAAAGAGAATAAATTACATTGTTGACTGCGCATTGACTTAAGGTGGCTGAACACAGTTTGCGCGCGCTTTACAGATTGTGTAAGTGATGCTATTAAGCGCGTGCTAGGGTTGTGGTACGCAAATACGGCGGTCGATAAAGTGATCCCTCAATTTCACATGAAATGGATAATAAAGTTAAGTTTTGATCCTAAATAACTAAGTTTCTCGTTTCTAGACTCTTTTCCTTTTTTTTCCGAGCAAAAAAACATTCACCAAGACCTTTCGCATGCTTTTCATCTTTGCCATGAAACTCAAATTAAACCACGCATGCGCATTTGACCAAAAAATTGCGACTGGTTGTTTTCGTGGAAATGAACTGTTTTCTCAGGAACCGCTCATTAGAATTCCCTGAAATTTGGCATGAAAATAGTTCCCTAAAAGCGTAACTCGCCTACAAAGAGAAACCTAAATCTAACAGAGGGTATCTTCACAAAACATTAAAATGCAAAATCAATATTTGCAGGAGATCTCTCTGTCAAAATTACATGAAAATAGTGCAACTGTGTCAGTTTGTGAGTTGTTCTGGATACAAAAAATGGAAAAAATCTAATGAGTACATTTTCTGAAAATAAAGGAAACCTACTATTTATGGACGTTTAATAGTTCACTGCGTTGCCATGGAAACAGTACTTAGCTCAACAAGACAAACAAAAATACATTCTTTCTTAGTTAGTCTTACAACATACCAATTTTGGGCGTCCAGAAGTACATCGTTTCCAAATAATGTCTTCTAACACCTGTACACAAAAAAACTGTATTCGGCCACCTTAACTGAAATAAAATTCATTGTTTCACAGGAAATACGTAACACTTGTGCTTGCCTTGAAGAAAAAAAGTCTCTTAACCCAGATTTTCTAGAACTAAATTGCGCGAGAAGCACGTTTTTCAGAAGGTTGCCTTCACTCCTACGTGTCAGCAGTGTGGTCACAACCGAGAAGAGTCTGGGGTGGGTTGAAACACGGACAAGAAATGAACTTGGGAAAACAACAAATAAAACACACACTGATGTAAGAAAAACGGTGTAACTTTATTATGTGGAACCTAATTGCGCTACATCCACATTTGAATTTATTATTGCAAGCTTGTGTTTCATGTTTAATCAGGCAGAGTTAACAATAATTGTCAGGTGAGGAATCAAAGTAGCCCCAATTCAGGCGCACTGAACTTGGGTGTTTTTAGGCGCATGAGTGCGATCACATATGATTTTTCAGGCGCAAAATAAAAAATCTAGTCGCATATGCGACCAGCTGGTCGCTAACATTGAGCCCTGCATAAAGCCTTAAGTTGGGGAGATGTTGTACATGGTGTGCAGCCAACTGACTGTAACCACTGTTAAAGTTTCTTGCTTTGATATTGTTTAAAGTCAGTTGAATGTACTTTAATATTATTCATTGTTCAGCACACAAAGACGTATGCCAGTGCCTGTCAAGCTGGTATGACCAGGCCACATGGTTATCAAGAACATTGGGCTCCTCCGACATCTCAACAATTGTTTAGTACCCCGGGTGAACGTAATGCCCAGGAAAATACATCGCCTGAGCCTTGGAGTCGAGAACCTGAACTTGGCAGCTGGTCTCCTGTGTTTAACCACAACGATGGTTCTTTTTTGACTTTGCAGAAGGATTTACCAGCAGATAATGGTGTTGATTATCCTGGCAGCCAACAGGCGGTAAGTGAACCGTCAACTGACCATACAAGTCGGCAACTTGGTAACGAGTGGTCTTGAACAGGTGCTGTTGTCATATGGTATGGCCATGGCACCAGCTCAAGACCACTCAGTACCTCACAAGACCTCGCAGCAGGAACTGCTGTCGTCATCTGCACATTCATTTACCAATAATAGAGAGATCTAGCTTCGTGTTTACAGTTAATGCCAAATGGGAAACGTCAAGCCGCTGTTTGTTCTTAAATGCATAAACTTGTGTTTCTTGTACTCATGTCTCTCTTTTTCGTGTTTGCTCAATAGCTGTTGCGACTGGGTTAAGCTTAAACCAAAAAAGCTTCATTGTTTTTCATCAAAGAGAAAATTTCAGCCTGGCGTTTGCCGTTTGCTATAAACGCAATGCTAAATCTCTCTAATAGCACCTTTAATCCAAGAAACCAGCAAACACTACCTTTGCCTGTCCCTTGGCAAGTTTCTACGGCTATGGCACCTGCTCAACACCACAGGACACCTACTGTGACCTTACAGTTTCTGATACTGTAAAGACTCAGTTTTAGGTGTCCTGTGGTCTTGCCATTTATAAGAACCCTTTTCACTGACCTCAAAACAATTTTCACTGACCTTGCATAAGGCAAATTTTCAAATAAGCCAAATCCACTTTTACATTAGCTTCAGTTTCTTCTACAGACCATAGATATTCTTTTCCTCTTTTTTTAATCTCTTTACATTTTTCACGGGATTTTGAACACATGGCATTTGCCTTCACCGACAAATCCATTTTGTGTTTTGTTTCAGCCCCTGTAGCAAGTTCATCTACTTCTTTAGTAAGTTCCTGAACCATTTTCTCAAGTCTCTTCTTCTTCTTTCTTGATGACTGAAGCTCCTCCTGTACTTCTTGTTTTCTCTTCTTTTTTTGGCTGGCCTCTTCTGTTTTCTTTTCTCTGATTTAAGCAGCTCTGGTATCTTGTGTGGGCTTGCCTGCAAGATACCAGAAGTTGCTTTGTTACAGAATCTTCTATAGGCCCATCTTGATTCTTGATACCATGGTATGCCAACTGATAGGAAATTAAGGTTTCATCTTGAATGTTGTTGCCTAAGATGTCTTTATTATCAGAGAACCCTCTCTCAACACATGACTGACCATGGGAAAGTATAAGCAACATTTTGAAATGCACCCATACAAGAAAGAGTCAAGCCCTTGTTCTGAGTTGTAGGCAACAAATTCATCTTTGTGGTACTTCTGCACCTCTGTAATGAAAGCTTTGTACTGCTGAAGGATATTGTCACATGAGTCTGGGGACTTCAGTTTTTTCTTTTACTTTGGATATATCAGCTTTTGAAGCAAACCAGAGCATTTCGAGATTGCAGAATCTGGATTCTTGGCCATGTATCTAGGATCCATGCATATAAGATGTCTAACTATCGCATACTGCAAAGGACAGTGCTCCAAAAGCTTGCTTGTCAGTTTCTGCAACAGAACAATACACTCATTTTGGAACTCCAACACCTGCAACTTGTGGGCTTGCCTTTTTCTTTGCTGGAGCCTCTCGTAAAAGAATTTTGCAAGCAAAGCCAACATCCATTTTCTTTGGTGATAGTATATTTTCTTTCTTAAGGACACCAATTTTAGAAAGTTTGGCAGCAGCAGTAGCTTAGTCAAGGACAGACTTCTTGATGAACTTCTCCAAAAGTGCCCACAAAATTGTGTACAATTCTTCTGCCATGAATGGAAGCATAGGCTCCTCTGTCTGAAATTTCTTTAGGAAAGGTGTAAGAACTTTTGTAGTGGTTATAAAGAACTGAAGCGTGGCTGTGCTGAGAGGGTCCAGAACATGTTCTTTGAGGTTCTGGAATGATCAAAAATAACTGGAATCTTAGACTTACGCCCTGACAGGGTAGTTGTCACATATTTCTCAATGTGAGGCCAAACTGAAGTGCCCTTTCTGCCACAGGAACATCCTCCAGCCATCTAGTTCCACAGAAACTGAGTAGCCATGTGCTGCTCCCTTTGAGGGTTTCATATTCTTCTCTTCTAGCTGGAGAATCTGACAACATCTAATAAGGTGATCTTGAGGACGGTGCCTACTATTGTTACTGCGCATACGTTCTGCGCATCTCAAGATACTCGGGTTTCCTATGGGTAGTGCCTACTAATACAGAAATATTTTGGCGCGGTTTAAAACTATACGGAGAAAGCAGAACTTAGCAAATGCTTTAGGTATCCCAAAAGAAAATTTGGGGTGACCATGCACTTTTCAGAGATAATTAAGCTTCAGTTTAGGAAAAAATCCCATACATTGCTTTATATTTTGGCGCTTTTTAGAGATATTATGCCTTAGTTATCTCTGAAAAATACATGGTTACCCCCAATTTTCTTTTTGGATTCCAATAGCCCTTGGTAAGATCTGTTTTTCCCGCATAGTCATAAACTGCACAAAAATACTTCGGTATTAGTAGGCACTTCCTTAACCCACTGTCGAGTTTCCAGCCAGTTGCTGTAACTCCATACTTGAAGGCTCCATATACTACATGCAAACCACATGAACCAACATTCATTAAGCGTGGGAGATCTGGATTAGTTCGTGCTCTGTCTGGACAAAAACTATCGAAAAACTTCAAGTTCATGTTTGGTCCATCCATGGAAACTTGAAAAAGATTGGCTAGATTTAGTTTGCCCAGTGCTTCACTGAATTTCTGAAGCAAGTCAGCTGCTCTTGTGTGGCCAAGAAACTGCTTCGCTGTTTGGCTGTCTGTGAACATCTTGGCAAATAGTTTGTCTGTCTCAGCACTGCTATTAGAGGAATATTGGGCCATTAGAGTTTTTATGGCCCACAGGACTTCTGGTGATAGCACGTCTTCTTTTGAGAAATAGCTTGAAATTTGGCTAGACGAAGGCTGGTTTTTTGGGGGTTCTCTGGGAGGTGGAGGTACAGTAAGATTATCGGAACTAGGACTGAGATTGCGGCACTTGGCGCAGTCAGTATTTCTTGTGGAGGTCTCTTGTATATCTACTGACCTGCTCTCCTTTGGTGACCTAGGAACAAGAAAGTTATGCAGCCCTGACTTTTGGGACTCAGATTTCACTGCAATATTGCAGTGAAATCTTAATGATCTTCTGGTGTTTCTTTCCTTGTGCATGGCTAAGAAGTGCTTGTTTCCCCCTGTTTCCAAGCTGAAAGTCAGTTGCACATACTTCGCAGCATGCTTTATCCTTATGACTGGACCTTGCAATCCAGGAGGAAAACTGTGAATCCTTCAACCAGTCCTCATTGAAAAATGTCTTCTTTAAACTCATACTTGTGCAAAATAGCTAAGTCACCTGAATATCCATGTAAACAAGTCCAATGTATATATTAAAATATGTGTTCACTGCAGTTAAAACTAGCACCTTATATATCACTTTGCTGTTCACATTTATCCAGGGACATGAAAAAGTTTTTTTTTGCAGCTGAGCGGCAATGCTTCTTGTATCAGATTAGCTAGTAATACCTTAAAAATTTATGGTCTTGCATATTCTTCTTTCGTTTTTCCTGTTTATACTTTATTCAGACAAAGCACGACATACTTGGACTATATTAAAATAAACAATTGTTGCACTGACAAACGCCAATTAAGACTTGCCTTTACGACTTATTTCAAACTTATGTGGGAACTTTAACTATAAAAGCTTGGTTCAACATGCGGTTGTTCTTCTTTAGTTGTTTCAATTTCCCAAGCAAAACAGCATTTGACAGACCACACCACACTCCACCACGCTTTAATAAAAATGGCCAAAGGAACACACTGGATCTTCCAATTTCTCTTCCTTATTTGGAAGAAGGCATTCACAACGAAAACCACTCACCAAAAACCCTGCATTTGAACGCATAACCCTATTGACTACAGCTTAATTTTCCGAATGAAAATGTCTTCATAATCTTCACAAAACCTTGTGGCAACCTGGAAACAAAATTCCCTGACTTTTCACTGGCTTTGACTAGAACTGAGATTTTCCCTGACATTTTCCAAAATTCCCTGACCTTAAAAATTTTTTGTTTTCAGGTGCCAGCCTCATCTGCACAGTTGTTTCCTGAGGGAGGTGGCTTTTATCCAAGTAACCAGCAAGTGGCTCCTGAACAGTCCTCGGACTTTTCCCAGCAAGTTGGAATGCCTGTTGCACCTGCTCGAGACCTGGAGGGAACTAGTGTGTCTCCACAGCAAGAGTTACGTTCGTCACCCTATAACAGCAGTTTTTATCCAACTGACCAGCAACTGGCACCTGAAATGGAGTCCTTTCAGCAAGTTGGTACTGCAATGGAACCTGCTGTGAAGTCAGCATCATCACCTGCACGTTTGTTTGGCAATAACAGTGGCTTTTATCCAACTGATCATCAAGTGGCACCCGACACGGAGCCTTTACAGCAAGCTGGTACTGCAATGGTATCTGATGAAGGCCACAGGACACCTGCTGTGACATCACAGCAGGGTCCAACACATTCATCTGCACGTCTGTTTGCCAATAACAGTAGCTTTTACCCAACTGATCAGCAAGTGGCACCTGAAATGGAGCCTTCACAGCAAGCTGGTATTGCAATGGTACCTGATGAAGATCACAGGACACCTACATCACAGCAGGGTCCAACACATTCATCTGCACGTCTGTTTGCCAATAACAGTAGCTTTTACCCAACTGATCAGCAAGTGGCACCTGAAACGGAGCCTTCACAGCAAGTTGGTATGGGAATAGCACATCCCCAAGACTACAGGACGCAGTCATCTGCTCATTGGTTTGCCAATGACAGCAACTTTTATCCAACTGACCAACAAGTGGCACCTGAAGTTACTGAGTCTGCACACCTATTTGGTGATTACAGCACTAGTTATCAAAGTCACCAACCAGCAACTCCTCAGCAATCAACAGACTTTTTTCAGCCAGACGGCATGGCCCTGGGACCTGGTCAAGACCATGGGGGACCCACTCTGTCTTCACAGCAGGTGGTTCCATCATCAGCTGGATATCCCTTTGCTGATAACAGTGCCTTTACTCCAAGCAACCAGCATGTGATTCCTGGACCATCAGATGGTACGGCTATGGGGGCTGCTGAAGACTACAATACACTTGGGCCAGCTTCACAGCAGGCAGTTCCATCGTCAGCTGGACGTTTCTTTGCTGATAACAGTAATCCAAGTAACCAGCAAGTGATTCTAACCCCATCAGATGGTACGGCTATGGGGGCGGCTCAAGACTACAACACACCTAATGCCGCTTCACAGCAGGTAGTTCCATCATCAGCTGGGCATCTCTTTGTCGATAGCAGCGTCTTCAATCCAAGTAACCAGCAAGTGATTCCTGGACCATCAGATGGTATGGCTATGGGGGCTGCTGAAGACTACAATACACTTAGTACAGCTTCACAGCAGCAGGCAGTTCCATCGTCAGCTGGGCATCTCTTTGCTGATAACAGTGCCTTTAATCCAAGTAACCATGTGATTCCTGGACCATCAGATGGTATGGCTATGGGGGCTGCTGAAGACTACAATACACTTAGTACATCTTCACAGCAGGCAGTTCCATCGTCAGCCAGACATTTCTTTGCTGATAACAGTGCCTTTAATCCAAGCAACCAGCATGTGATTCCTGGACCATCAGATGGTATGGCTATGGGGGCTGCTGAAGACTACAATGCACTTAGTACAGCTTCACAGCAGGCAGTTCCATCCTCAGCTGGGCAGCTCTTTGCTGATAACAGTGCTTTTAATCCAAGTAACCAGCATGTGATTCCTGGACCATCAGATGGTATGGCTATGGGGGCTGCTGAAGACTACAATACACTTAGTACATCTTCACAGCAGGCAGTTCCATCGTCAGCCAGACATTTCTTTGCTGATAACAGTGCCTTTAATCCAAGCAACCAGCATGTGATTCCTGGACCATCAGATGGTATGGCTATGGGGGCTGCTGAAGACTACAATACACTTAGTACAGCTTCACAGCAGGCAGTTCCATCCTCAGCTGGGCATCTCTTTGCTGATAACAGTGCTTTTAATCCAAGTAACCAGCAAGTGATTCCTACCCCATCAGATGGTATGGCTATGGGGGCTGCTGAAGACTACAGCACACTCAGTAAATCTTCACAGCAGGCAGTTCCATCGTCAGCCGGACATTTCTTTGCTGATAACAGTGCCTTTAATCCAAGTGACCAACAAGTGATTGGTGGACCATCAGCTGGTATGGCTATGGCGCCTGTGGCATCGTCATCTGCACAGTTATTTACTGAAGATGGATTTCATTTTAATGAACAGCAAGCTGTACAGGCACCATCTGATGACCCAATGAAGCCTGTAATGGACAGGGTAGTCCACAACTTTGAAGGTATGTAGCTATAGTCACACATTTTAGAATAGCCAGACAGTGACTAGAAACAGGCAGGGTGAGGAAGCTTTCCCTGGGATATCATGGCATGTATGTGTTCTGGGCACAAACTTGTACCCAACTGGTATCTTTCAATATTAATGTCACACTAAAGGATTTCATGGACAGGCTCAAGCTCAACTACCAGCTTGCACAAAATAATTAACTGGTCCATGGAAAAGCATGCACTTTACAAGTAAACTTTACTTTGTCAAAATTAATTAATTTTGAGATACCTCAAAATGGTCAGATGTAACTAGTGTGGAATTAACTCAGCCTGTAGTACAAGTACCCGGTCTGAACAGTTGAACCTCGGTTATCCAAATTTGCTGGGACTCTCTTAAAAATTAGTCCATAAAGTATGTAAAGAAAAATGTAGCTAAGATGTGGCTATTTTTAGGACATGAATAGAAAGTTAAAACATTTGGGTATGTGTACATGCATTTAAAGAGTGCACTGGCAGTTATGGGAGTCCCGATTCCCCCTCCCCCTTCAGGACTTTATTTTGAGATGTTGTTTGTTTACTTTAGAACCTCTTGAGATTTTAATAATCCTTGATTTTCTCAGATCCTTATGCTGTGGACTACACTGCTGAGCAAGATGCTGCAAACGTTTCTGGTCTTGAAGAAGAACAAGAGGAAGAACAAGACAGCCAATGGTCTTCAATAACTGAGAAGGACATTCAGCAGGTTGATCGGTGGGGTAACTCACCTGACATAAAGCATCTCAAAGATGTAAAGCCACATTCTGGTGAAGAAGCTTTAGATCAGGTTAGCTTAAATCAAAGTTTTTTTTTCCATTAGAGATCATTTCCAACATGAGCCACATACTATATGGGTTAGGTGCTACCCTAGCGAAGAAAAGATTTTTAATTGGAAGATAGGAGGTTTTAATCCTAAAACGTTAAGCCCCAATAGTGACCAGTATGCATTGTCTCTTACAAAGGGTCTGATACAAAAGGATTACTAACCGAGAATTAGAAACAGTAATTGCTGAAAAACCGAGATATAATTGGAAAGCCTAAATTTCATTTTATGTTAATATTAATGTATTGTCAGTGGTTAGAAAATCATGCAGGTTCCTTGATATAAGTTAAATTGTGTTTTTAAAGATGTTCCAGCTGTATTTTAAATACAACCTAGTTATACCTACCCAGCACTTTCTTTCTTACTTACAGCCTCAGGAACAGATACCACCTCCTCCCAAACCAGAGCCAAGTAAGAAAGATTTCCCTGTCGAGCCAGACAGTCCTCGGGATGCACTCCAGGTGGCATTCCTGCAGAAGCAACTGGCTGGGAAGGTTCCTGCGGCTTCACCCCGCACATCTCTGTGGATGAACACCACTGGAGTGCTACCAACACCTTGTGTCTTGGCTCCAGCGGCAATTGTGCCCCCTGTTGACAAACTTGAACTGCGTGGTGGTGATCAAGCACCTTCTTCAGACAAACAGGTATGAGAGTGAGAAATTGAGATGTCTAAGATCCACTAACTCGGTGCGTACTGGTAATTTCTTACATCTTCTACATCAGAGAGGAAACTTCTGTTCACATGACTTGAGAGATAATCATCTCCTCTGTTGTTGAAGGCAATGCCAAGCCATTTGCCCGGAGGAGATCTGGCTGAAACTTTGTGCTTTGTTTTGTTAAATGATGTGGCATTTTGGAAATTCTTTGCACAATACCGGATATGACAGTATGTCCGTTTGTATTGGTGCTTACTGTTTGCTAACTTCAGGTTTCTTCCCCTTCACAGCTGAAAAGGCCACTCTTTCCAGCAATGCCAGCTCTTGTGCCTGTTGCAGATATGGCCACAGTTTCCCGAGACACAGGTAATCAAACTATAATTATCATTTAATTATAATTAATTTATTTTAGGGTTTTAGTAATAACATTTTTTAGTAATAACATTTGTAAACCACAATCAAAGCGCTCATGGGGTCAGCATCGCTTTATTTGTCATGCGGTAGATGACTGGAACGCTCTCCCAGACGGCATTAGGAACATTTCCAATTTTTTAGTTTTTAGGCGTCTTATTAGAAACATGTACTATCTAGACTATTTTATCAATCTTACCCTTTTTACTCTTCGTTTTTAGATAGCTATTTTTGTGATTTCTTTTTTTGTATTCTTATGTTATATTTATGCAGGGCCTCACTGAAAACCACATTTTGTGACATGGGCTCCCTGTTGAAAGATCTTATTTATTATGATTATTATTATTATTATTTACTATAATTATAATGACCATACATGTGTAATAAACATTAAATTGTGAGGTCCCAGAAAAAAGCTGTACTCCCCCATGGTAGGTTTTTTGTTTGCAAACTCCTCTCCCCCCAAGAAATTCCAGTTAATCTTCATACTTTGCTTCTAAAATTTTGGCTTTTGAGACCCCCCTCTCCCTAGGAATTTCCAATGACCTTTCAGGGTGGGTATGGATTTTTTTCTGGACTGCAAATTTTAGTAAAGTATACTTCAGCGTTGAAGACACCTACAGTAGGTAGGTCATGTAAGTCAACACTTGACAGCTTCATGAATTCCTTCTTTTTAATGTCACATGCATTATTTTTAAGAAAATATTAATGTGAATTTTAAAACCAAGGAAGCAATTTGAAAAATATACAGGGAAAATTGTTGTTTACATGAGAAACCAATATTTTTTCCACAGCGTCGCATGGTAGATTATGTAAAATATGAAAAATTTAGCAGGCTGTACAGTGAAATATGGCTCGCAAAATTGACCAATCACACCGTGGTACTAACTAACAGATATAATAAGATAAGTTATTTAATTTATGCCAATTAGTTGCACAGTTAGAAGTAACTGCTCATTAAACTCCTCTAGTATGGCAGTGTTATTTACACCCTTAGTCACTGAGACATATAATGAATGGTTGTTTCAACAGCTCCTTTACCAGCTCAGGAAGATCCAGTTGATGTGGCACCGAAATCTCTTGGCACTGAACACCTTGCAGGCCCATTTAATGCTGATGAAAGTATTAATAGCTATAGTATTGACCAACAGCTGCCACACACTCCAGCTGATCCACCACGTCAGGATTCCGCCGTGCAACAAGAAGCACCGCAGAACAGTTTTCAAAGACTCTCAGAAGTTTTACAATCACCAGCTGAATTACCACCTCAGAATGCCGTCACAAAACAGGGAGCATCAGAAGCAGCGCCACCGCTGCCACCACCGCCAATGAAAACCCCTGTGCAGGATCAAAACATGGAATCATCTTCTCAGACGTCACTAGCAGCTTTACTTCAGGGAGGAAAAGGTCGGCTTAAAAAGAAAAGCTCCCAGCAATCTGCTACTCCAATATCAAGCACAGATGTAGGGTCATCACAGAATGCAAGCAATTCACCTGCAACATCCAATCCATCAAATTTATCATCAAGCCAACCTTCAGGTCCTCTTTCTACTACTGATCAAGTTCACCATGTTCCTGGACAATCATCACAGGATTCATCTCAATCAATGGAGTCTCCATCTTTAGATTCTGATAGGAGAACTGCCAGGGAGTCAGAGCATTCTCGTGAGAGAGACTATGATGATTCACGTGATCGTCCAAGGAGTCGTGAAGACTCATACTATGAACAACAGAGAGACCCTTATTACCATCAGGATAGAAGAGATGCATATGAGGATCACAGTAGAAGGGAATCCTCTCACGATTATGATAGACAGTATTATGATAGAAGGGACCCGGAAAGGAGGAATTATGATCGGAGAAGAGATCATGATAGAAGAGACAGTGACTACGGTAGAAGATCTTATGATAGGGAATATGATAGGCGAAGTTATGATGGAAGGGATTATGCAAGGAGAGATAGTTACGATAACCGAGACTCTTACTATGGTCAGGGGTATTCACCTAGGCAAGGAAGGAGGGGTTATGATCACGATAACCGCAGTTCTAGGGAAGATTTGTACCGAGGATCATATCACAGTGGGCGGAGTACTCCAACTTCAGATAGAAACAGTCCAGCGCCTTATGATTATTCAGCATATGCGACACAACAGTACGGCTATCCATCATACACTGATCCTCAGTCCATGGACCTTTATCAATATCAGTATCTCATGTACCTTTACCAGTTTCACCCTCAACACTATGAACAGTACTGTGCTCAGCTTGGTTACTACAACATGGGGTACACACCAGAGCAAATGGCGCAATATTACGGAGGAATGTACAACTCCTCGGGATACACAAGTACACAAGCCACAGAGCAAGGTTTGATTTGCAATCTGTTGACTTATAGGATACAAAGAACTTTCCATTTGTATTGTAGTTAATTTTAAGAATTAGCCTATGGTTGTTTGGAAAAAGGCAAGAATCTCAAAAGAGGACGTGGATGACTTCTGATTTATCTTTAAGGAAAAAGTTAATTATTCTTTTGAATTTAAGCCTTGGGATAGATAATAGAACAAAAATGTTAGCAGGCTTATTGTTATATCAAATTAAGTCCATGCGCCAAAAATCGCATTAATCTGAGCATAAACAAACATTTTCCCTTAAAAAGGTCACCTTGGATAGTGTCGCATATTTAGACCCCGAACAATTTTTGACAAAGCCCTTCATTTAACTGGGTGGGGTGTGGTGTAGTTGTTAGAATTTTGGACTTTTGATTAGATGGTCAGAAGATTGCAGAGTCATGGATGTGACGCTAGGTTGGTCTCTGCATTAATAGAGAGATTAAGAATCACATTTATGGCAAACAGCAAACACAAGTTTCACGTATGTTTGTTTTCTTGAAAAAATATTAAGTACATAGATGAGAATAGTGTAAAACAATTCTGGCTTTTTATGCTAATGCAAAACTACTTAATTTTACTAAGGAACTGAAAAAAGTGAGCAAGGTCACATGATCACTTCTGTCGTTTGCCGTTTGCCGTTTGCGGTAAACATAATTATTCTTAATCTCTCAAACGATTAAAATATGTGATCTCCATTTTTAGCTGCAGTAGTGGAAACTCCGGAGTCAACACCAGAGCGATTCACGCCATTGCTTTACCGAGTGCAACATCCCCTGGTAAAGTTTAGTGGGGGTAGACTTGTATCCCTCATTGACGGAGAAGACGGTGATGCACCAAGGTGTACAATAACTTCAGTTCAGGTAAAGAAATTGTAGCTTAAGAGCAATATAATTATGGGTGCTGGCTCCTTTTAACTGTTTATAGTTTATTTATAAGTAAATGGTTATGACAACAAGCTTTGAATTTCTTAAGTAAAATACACCTTGATGCTATTTGCCATCTTACTTTCAAGTCAAAATAGTAACTGTGTGTCTTCTTTTAATGCAGATGGTGTTTAGCGTGGAAGAAATTGAGGTCATTAAGCTCTTTCCTGGTCCCCTATCAAGGTTAGCTATTAATAATTAGTCTCTCCAAGGCATTTTTTGTCCTGGTGGTTAATTTTTCAAGCAACAAATAATTTAGTTCTTTTGATCTGTTTTGCTTTGCTTTTTTGAATTACTCCTCCATGTTTGTTTGGCCTGCTTTAGGAAATTGACTCAGTGATGCTAATCACTGCTAGATGTATACTCACGTACAGGCTTGTTATAAATTGAAGCGAAGAATTATTCTCAGTTTTCTAAATTTTCCACTGGGAGACTGGGAAATGCCTACTGTCATCTTGTATTTTAGGGAAGCCATAACATGGCCAGGGTTGGGCCTTTAACTTTTGGTTGTGGTAATAAAAATGGGGAAGTCGTATTAGTCAACATCACGGTAGTGTATCCCATCTGGGTTCGTAGCTAAGTCGTAGAACAGTGACCAGTTGATTACATCCAGAGGAAGGCAGCATTGAAAAGCCTATGATTACGGGCAAGATTTACGGTTTTGTCACAAAACAAAGCCCATAGTGGCATATAAAACAGTGAGCAATGTTTCCTTAAGGAATTCAAGGTCAGATGAAAAAGGTCTGGTGAATCTTGAGCTAAATTAACAACAAAAAGTGATCTAAAAAGTCATTTGGGTCGGTCATCCTCTTAGCCCTTAAATTTCATTTCAATCTGTGTGTTTGATTTGTAGCTAATTGTGGTTTTTATGGTGTCCATACTACAACAGGTATTCGAGTAGAACAGAAGTGATAGCTTACTGTGAAAAGCGTAGTACAGGGACCAGTACTAGTGCCTCATCTCCCAATGGCATAGTAAAATCTCTGATTTGGAAGGTCTTGGCAAACTTAGTCAAACACAATGGGGTATGTATTACCTTTTATCAGGTCACATGGAAAGTTCATCTGACAGTGTTTAAGGACAGTGCCTACTTTTGTTACTGCGCATACGTTCTGCACATCTCAAGATACTTAGGTTTTCTATGGGTGGTGCCAACTAGCACAAAGATACTTTTGCGCGGTTTAAAACTGTGTGGAGAAAGCAGAACTTAGCAAGTGCTCTTGGTATCCAAAAAGAAAATTTGGGGTAACCATTTATTTTCAGAGATAAATAATTAAAAAGCTTCAATTTGGAAGAAAACATCATACATTGCTTTCCATTTTACTGTTCTTTTAGAATAATCGTTGCTTTATATCTCTACAAAATACCTGACATGGTTACCCCCAATTTTCTTTTTGGATTTCAATAGCCCTTGCTAAGATCTGCGTTCCCCACATAGTCATAAACCACACAGAAATACTTTTTTTATTAGTAGGCACCATCCTTAACTTTGTGTTCCCATCCGCTGCTCAATTTTAAGCCAAAAAACCTGCCACGAGAAAGCATTTGTGCATTCCTTTGTACATAAATTCTCTTTGAAGGTCCCAAATTTTGAACAATGTGCATCACAGCTGTAGTGAACATTGCAAATGGACATCTTGTTTGGCAGGATTACTTTTAATAGATGGTCCCTCTCTTTGTTGTCATATGTAAATGATTAACACAGTTTGAATTAAACTTTTCAGGCTTTTGTTGCTGCTGATCTGGCAGAAATAATAATGGAAAACTGGCGAAGTTGTAACAGCTCTGCACAGCATGAGTTCATTTCACCTGACAGCTGCCCTCCTACAGAGGTTGATAGCCATAGACATATTCAGGTTTACAGAGAAATGCTTTTGCAAGGAGCAACTAAGGTAAAGCTTGATAGTTTTCTGTGATTATTATACTGTCTGTCACTTCCCAGTGGTAAAAGCATGGGTCTTTTCATTAGAGTTTTTGGCATTTTTTAAAAGAGTACAAAGAGTACAGTTCTTGCAAAATTAAGTCAGAATTTGGTCTCGCTTGCAGTCTTGATATTTTAAAAAATGAGTTTAAAGAGTTTCTTTTACGAACATTTAGTTAATATCTAGTAAATTTTCACATGCTTAACAAGTTTTTGTACACATTTTACCACTCTTGTTTTGGTAATGAATTTTTCTAACTTTTGTATAGTGTCTTCAGTTAGAACTTTGGATTTTGGTGCTATACAAATTGCCATGATTGTAATAATTGTAAATTCTTTGTTTCATCTTAAACTCAAGAGATTTGTTTTCTCCATTCATTTCAACTGTTATGTATGTACATAATTTATGTTTTATATTCTTGTCATGATTGTTATGCAGGATGCATTGGAATACTGCATGCATTCTGGTTTGTGGGGACATGCCATGCTGTTGGCCTCCAAGATGGACAAGAAAGTCCACAATGATGTGACCACTAGGTATGAAGTATTATGTCTGTCAGGATAGCATGTTCTCAATTTCCTGCCCTATTCTTCTGGAGGGGAGAAGCGTACAATGATGATGATGATGACCCACGCATACCTCCCAATAACCATGCATACTTCAGGAGATAATTTTTCTCACAGAATGCTGTATAGCCTGTGGAAATTGAGAGAATGCATTTATGTTTATTTAAGAATATTTCTTGTCAGTAGAAGGAGATGCAGCTCCTGATAAGTGACTTTTAAATGTCTGATTTCAGGTTTTTGAAGACCATGACAGACTTTGATCCCATCCGCACCGTCTATGATCACCTCTCAGGACGGCAGCCTGTAGCATTAATGGTAGGCCCTTTGTCTCTCGCTTTTTTTTTGTTGACTAAAGATTTTTATTTTAAGGCTGCTTACACTGAGCTAGATTTATGGATTGAAGGTGCTTTAAGTCCCACAACTGGAATTGCAATTCGTAGAGGACATCATTCTTTTACATATTTCTGCTCCTCTTTTTGGCTTTGCTTTAATTTTCTGTCTGTTGCAACTATCAACCTTCATCAAAGTTTGACCAACGCTTGTTATCATAAATGATTATTTTCTGGAACTACACAAGATATTCAGTGTAAAATAGTTAAAGAGCATTCTTCCAGTTGTACTTTATTTTCTCTACTTTGAGTGTACAATGAAATAAATGATCTAGTCAATTTATCATGGCTACTCTTGGTGCACTACTTTGCATGCTTTGTATCTTGTTCTGTTTTTTTAATTACTTTTCTCATCCTTTGCTGTCTTAACCAGACACCCGATGACTGGCAGCGCAGCCTTGCAGCAATGGTTGCTAATCCACCTCGCCAACATTCACAGTGTATCAAGAAGAACATGATGTGCTTGGGTGACACTTTAAGTATGTTTACTTGTAGTGAAATCTTTTACTTTAAATCGATGAACAGTCAAAACACAGAACTGAATTTTACCAGCGAAATTTAAACTTGTCAGCATTCTTTAACAAATTAATGCTCTGTTGTTTCAGTGTCTAACGAGCAAGTGTGGGAAGCACATGTTTGCTATCTCTTGGCGGGTGAGCAGTTTGGATTTCCAACAGAGGAAAAGACCAAGATGAGCTTGATAGGAGTAGACCACAGGTACTTTGCACTTAAAAGAATACCATCCATGTTCAATGCTTATCTGAAGTTCCCAGAAATTTTGACAATTTACACAGTCACTTCTTGAATATTTTTGAAAATTCATACATTTGAACTGCGGAAGAAAGAATGGGATTGATTATAAGTGAATGATCATTCAGTTATCCATTTTTTTTTTTCAGCAGAGCTTTCAGATGTATGAATTTTACATATATTCATGACATCTATGGGTATATTACGAATTCACAAAATGGCCAGCTCCCAGTTGGCTTGTTAGCTCAGTCAATAATTGGAAGAGGAGCACTGCACTGGTATCACAGAGGTCATGGGTTTGAATCCCATTCAAGCTTGAATTTTTTTTCAGGCTTTCTTTCCTTAACTGCTTAAGTTGCATATCATAAAGTAGTGATGATCATTCACTTATTCATTATACACAATCATGAATGTACCCTGAATGTCTCATTTATTGACAGTTTGTTCATTTATCATGTTTTATATGTGATATTTTCGGTGTGGAAAAAGCTGTCAGTCAGTGACCAGGCTATGCCCATGAGTTATCTTAAATCTGGCAAGATGTTTGTTCATTAACTGTTAAACTTTCTGTTTCATAACAGAACCACAATGATCACTGATCGCCACCTTCCTCTTGAGAACCTGCAAATGATGGAGGTATGTTGTAAAATGCATTAATATGTACGTCATTGTTTATTTGCAGAGTTTTATTTTTTGTGTAATGCCGGGGGGAAGGATGTTGCAGTGGTATGAGCCCTCTTACCTCCCCACCATTAATTGTAGCCTAGCTTGGATTCCCACAGTTAACACCAGATGCAGGCTAAATTTGTTGTTAGTTTGCATTCCTAATCCAAGGGTTTTCTCTTGGTTCTCCAGTTTTCCTCCCTCTACTAAAATCAACACTTCCAAATTCCAATTTGACCTGGAATGCTCTGATACCTTTGAACAAGCTTGTGAGAAGCTCTTTGCTGCCCTGTGGGAACTGTAAAACACATTCTATTACATGTGCTGAATATGTATAATTATATATATTTTAATTCTTTCTTTCCCTAGGTCTTGGAGTATGCTGTCAGTCTCAGCAATGAAGAACATCATATCCCCATATTACAGGTTTGGGATGAATTCCTTTTATTTTAGAACTTTTATTGTACATGTAGAACAGAACAAAATTAATGTTGCATCTGAAATCTTGGACATCTTCTGTAAGACATCAAACACTGATATGCACGCTATAAATGTATTATATGGCAATAAATTCAATAAAAATAACTTTCTTGAGCAGTTCAAGAAAATTAATTCCTGTACTTATGTAAGTTTTTAGGTATTTAAAATGGCAGTGAATGAAGCTGCCAAATTGCTCTTGTTCACAGACTGTTGGACCCATCATGTTTTAAAATAATGAAAGCTATGAAGTTGATTGAAAAATTGTGTGGCTGATTAGTAATTTAAGTTTTGAACTTGTGAGAACTTCCTGTGCAGAGGTTAGCATCAGGTGATGGGAGAGTGGCTTGTAACTACAATGAACTAAGTGTGGAATGTGGTACTTTATTTTTGTCTCCTTAGTCTTACAAATTCATGCTGGGAAATAAGTTAGCTGAGGCCCGCTTCACTGAGGATGTAAGTTCCAAAACTAATGATATCTAAATAAAATAAGTAATAATAATAAGTATCAAGGGGCATGGTTGGAAACTCCGCTGAGTGGATATTTAGCCTCAAACTCCAGATTGTTCAAATGAGTTCTAGTTCGGCCTACAGAGCGGCTATTCAGGGTTCTTGTTAGGAGCAGGTTTACACCGGTTATTTTTACCATCTATTTACATAAATGTTACCGGCTATCGTGAAAAGAATGTTTCCAAAATTATTGAAACCGCTTTCAAAATTCATTATGTTTTGAAAAACTTGTGATGTCCTTGTTTTGTGAATTTCCTTTCCATGAAAAATGTAAAAACATCCACCAGATAGTATCACATTGAAAATCCATCTTTCAGCTAAACTTCACCAGACTTCAAGCTCCACCATGTTTGGTTTCTGGGAGACATTAACAAGATGGTGTCCACCTGCCATTGCAAATTTATTACCTTCTATTCCAAATCTTAATAACTCTGTTACTATGTAAGAACCACAGTTCCATGTTTTCTTTTTTTTTATCTTAATGGTTAAACTCCAAGAATTACCTTATGAATTATTAATAATTATTATGTAAAAAAAATATTAATAATAATTATTATTAATGTATTATTAATCAAAATAATTGGTTATTAGGGAGATTTAAGATCACATGTGCAACAATTGGCAAACAGCAAAAATGACCATGTGACCACAATAGCCCTTTTCACGGTTAGCTCTGCTCATTTGAATTACAATGAAATCTAGCATGTATGTGAGGCAATTTCGGGCTATTTTGTAGTTTTAGCCAGAAATTGCCTTGCATCCACGTTGGATAACATTGTAATGCAAATGAGAAAAATCGACCGTGTAAAGGGCTATTATCTCACATTTACAGCTCACAACATTTACCGTTTCTACAGGCTTTACACTATGCAGAACTCATTGGCCATACTATTATCAAACATCCTACAAATGCCAATACCACACTGGTCAAGAACACCAGGGAGGTAAGTTCTTCAAGCTTAAAAATTGTTGTTATCCTGTCTGTATGGAGGGCAGTGGTTTCATGGGAGTTTATAGAGGCAGCATTGAGACGTGCTATCCGGTGAGACTGTTAGACTTTCAAAAAGTCCTTTATTGTCATATTTATACGGTGCAGGACGAAGCTCATAAAAAAGCTTACTTTGCTCGCCAAACTCACGAGGTCAACTTGTAGCAAGTCTATGAGACTGTATGTAGAATTAATTGTTGCACTCAGCCAGGATCGGTGCTCCAATTCTGTCACCATGTGTACCTGTTATAGTTTTTGTGTTGTTGTATTATATTGGCCTTCAACAAACTGGCTCAGACAGATGTTACTCTTGTGAAGCCAACAGTTTCCCCTATTGGCAGGGCACTCATACCCAGGCATAAGATGTGAGACTATCATAAAAAGTTATTTTATTATTCATTTTATTTTATTTGCTGTGTATTATAGTCTCTTCAAGTTTATAAAATAATGGTCTGTTTTCCTTTTTCTCAGTTGATTGACAGATTAAATCCTGAGACTCAGGAAGCCACCGAGTTGATGGAGATGCTTGATAAAGTCCTACAAGCAAAAAATGTAAGATATCAAACAAAAACTGCACTCCCATGTCCTCTGATAATTTATTTCTCAGATAGAAATTCACGATGTCAGTGAGTGAGAGACACCTCTTCCAAGAGGAAGATTGGAAGACAAAGGCATTTTTTTTGCTTGAACAGATGTGACTGCGAGTTGAAATGTAATCATCACAAGTTTAGCTTTAGAACTTCCTACATGCTGCAGTGAAAGACTTGCCAGATAGAAATGCTCTCAGGGTAGCTATCAGAAAACTGGTCATTTTGTCTTTATTTGGCTCTGCTTTCTTTAAAGCAACAAATCTGAGCTTTAGATTCTCTATTTTTCATCAGTCACCATCCCAGATGAGCAGCTCTGTGACAGAAAGTGAAAGTGAACCAGAAGAACCACTCGCAGAAAGCTCAGCGTCATTCTTCTCTGGATATGACCCATCAACAAACACTCCGAAGCACCAAATGGCAACAGTTGAGGATGTTCAGTCCCAGCTTTCTTACACTGAACCAGCTGTGAGTGCCCCTCCAGTACAGCAGGAACCCATGGCAGCTGACATCCGTCAAGATTCATGGTCCAGCAGCATGGGTACAGGCAAGGAGTCATGGTCCGGAGGTATGGAAACACAGGCTGCCCAGCCTGATCTTCCACCCTCAATGATCCCACAGGCACCTGAACCTCCCCACCAGCCACCATACTTTGTTCCTGGCCCACCTGTTGCTCAGCCACTTCCTGGACAGATGGGGCATGAGACTGCAGAGGAGCAGCCTGTTTATGGTCACCAGTGGTCAGAGAGTGCAGCTTATGAGGAAGCAAAGAATGTTGAGCCCATGCCACCAAAAGGTACACTAAAATAATTGCTGTTTGTGTTCAGGTCCAATCAACAAGACAACAAAAGTTGAAGTGGTGTGTGGAAAATAGCCCTGAATTACTTCTGACAAACAGCGAGATTCTCCTTTCAATGACCTTGTGTTTCCTTGTCAAATGGGGAGAATTTAATGTGAGATCAAGAGTCACTTAGGGCCTTTTTCCATACACAACTTTAATTTCTGGTGACATTAAATAATAAGGCTTTTACTGAACGGTAAAATGCGCTTAATGGAACATGATGCCTTAGGGGTGGTAGGTCACGCAATGTTGTGTCGACCCCAGACAGCAATGTATACACGAAAGCCTCATTCATAAATGAATACTCTCTATTCAGTAGGGTTAGGATAAAAGCCTTTCATGGCTAGGAAATTGTACCAATATGTTGCACAATTGTCGAGAAATGAATCTTACCTTTGCTGGGATTGGTTCATCTTTTGTAAAGCCCTATTGATGGCTAGTAGTTTGCCACGTTGTGTCTTTTAGTTTACAGTACATTTGTACCTATTGGCCGAACTTTGAGTCACTGTCTCGCTACAAAAGCGTCAGAACACTATCCCAGGGCATTATCCTGGCAGTATTGCACGAACGCAAACACGTTTAAAAATTTTGTTTACCCACCCTCCCTCCCTTTGGAGGAGGATTGTTATATATTCATTAAACTTGGGGTCACTCCTTGTGGTTCGGTTAAGTCGGCGTTGCGACTTCCCTCAAGCTCTTGGCATTGCTCGTATCTTGCCATCTCATACCTTTGCCTTTATCTTGTCCGGTCCAGCCCGTATGGTGCTGGGGAGATAAGAAAGGCTCTGCCAATACTCTTGTCCTACCCCACGTTAGTGGGGAGGTAGGTGAGGCTTGCGTTTGTTTTGCGCACATAACCTGGAGTCGTATTAACCTGCCACGGGGATGTGTCCCCCAATTACGCCACCTTGTTGTCTGTTTACTTTGTCTCAATACTGTTACCTAGCTGCATGCTTTGTTAAACAATAATAATTTAAAGTATATGCAGAATAGTGACATTAATTGTACAATGTAATTATTGAACACAAGTAAATATTCTTTATAAATTTGTGCATGCTCCATTCCACAAGCCAAAGTTCAGTTTTGTCATTGAATCCTAACTTTTAGAGTCTGTGGATGAAAGTTTCCTGCATATACGTGCCAATGTGTTGTCTGTCTTCGCTTTGTTACAAATTTAAGATGAAAATTGAAGTTTTTCTGAGAGTTTGATCATTGGCATTTTAGGGAGTTATTGCCTGCCCCTCTTTCTGTTTTGCTATGCATAACTAATTGATTACAAGATGACATAGCCTGAGTAGTTCTGCTTGTTACTTGTAAAGTTCTGAGATCAGAGTTAAGTTAACACTGACTTGTTTTTGCTGTAGAACCTGAACCTCCAAAGAAGGAAGAGGAAAAGCCAAAATCAAAATCTCCTGACAAGAAGAAAAAGGAAGCTAAACGCAGCAGTCCGGTTAGCCTTGTAAACTTGTCTTCTGTACATACGATTTCCCTGTGCAGCAGATTGTTTAAGTTGGTTTCTATTAAATCCTCCACAGAATTGGTAGCTGTTATGTTGGAAGTAATCCATAACAAAGATATTTTCACTGTTTTCCCCATTTAATGTTAGATGTTTACCTTAGTCTGAGTTACTTAATCTGTTCTTTTCCTTGGCTAAGTATGTCTTGTTCTGCCATGATCTTTTCAGATTGGTGGCTGGTTCTCTGGACTTCTCTCAAAGATGATGCCCCGAGGTCCAAACGAAATGATCCTCCCAGATGACAAGAAGAAAACGGTAAGAGAAAAAATGTCACATGCATTGCACTGGTTGCACATTGTTTAACCAGTCATGCAGTTCAAAATTTAAATTGTGAAATCTTTTCTGTCCTGTGAGATCAAAAGATGTTACTGTTTTGTTGCTGCTAATAATAATGCAATCTTAACAATCCTATGTCAGATTTACTGGGACGAGGAGCTCAAAAGATGGGTCAACACTGATGAGGATGAGCAGGTTTGTTTTCTTGCTGTTGCTGATAGATACACTAGATATAGACAGCCAGACAGACTGACTGACCAACAGACTTAGATAGTACACAAAAGCAGGCTGACAGACCCAAACAGGCATACAGACAGGGAAAAAAAACAGGCCAACAGCCAGGCAAACTGACAGGCTGTATGACTGTCTGTCTGACTGGCAGGTAGACCTTAGGCAGAGAGGCAATCAAACAGACCAACAGACAATCAGATAACCTTTATTGAAACTCGCATGACTGCTGGTCTCTAAACATAGCTCAGCTGAAGCTGAAGCTGTAGGTTAACACTTTAACCCCTTATATCAAAGAACAAATTCTCCTATCTTGTTCCCATACTTTTCTTATGAAAGTATTGGGGTGAAGTTATTAAAATATCAAAAAAATTCACTTTGGTGACCATATTCTTAATTCTCATGACCTCAGACATTGAATAAACATTGATATTACAAGGAGAAATTTAATGCTGATCACTGTTAGGGCTTAAAGGGTTAAGTCGAATTTCCTTCAGTTGTTATAAACATCTTTCACAAATTTTGAAGCCCAGCGATCACAAAACCAAACAAATGATAGTTGAAGAAAACTTTGTTTTGATTTAACGCTGTTCAACATTGTCCCATGAACCAAGTTTAATGCCCCTAGCCGGCTCCCACGAGTTCCTGTAGCTCAGTGGTAGAGCATCCGAACTAGTAATCGGAGGGTCTTAGGTTCGACTCCTGATAGGAACAATCAGATTTCCTTTTTGCGAGTTTGCCTGTGTTACTCACTGAATAATAATACACCATTCTCATTCTAACCAAATTCTTGTTTACCAGGATAAGGCGGCTCCACCACCCCCTCCTCCCACTGATATGCAGCTTGGTGCAGGGCGACCCCCTATGATGCCACTTGGTAATGCTGCCACTGCAGGTTGGTGTTCAACTCAAAATATTACTCTTAATATCAGGTAACCCTGTAATGGACTAGTACACTGTCCAGAGAGCGGAAATACTCTCAGTTGCATTGTTGGCCAAGGGTTGAAGTTAGGCTAAATAAAGTTGTAGGTCTGTAGTGGCTTTAAGTGTCACTTTACCCTCATAATCAACTCTTAACCTATCTCTGTTAGAAACTTTGTGTTCTGTAAAATTCCAGAAATTTTGTGTTTTCCCAAGTTAAATAACCAGATCCAGTGGATACATTTCTATCAAACCTACATGTAATTCGTTCCAAGTAATTGTAACAAAAAAAAGGTTTACTTGGTGATTTTTTTATGTAAGTTATCAATGAAAATTAAGGGCATAACCAACTTAAGGATGCCATCCTATTCTGGGGAATATTGCTCATGACTTCATAGTAACTTCATCGGCACCATGAGAAGCAGAGTTCATTTCTATTTATTTTAGACTCTAGGTAGGAGACAAATCATTGTTTCTCAAACTCATCAATAATTGAAGGAATGCCTTAAAAAAAAAAAAAACCTAAGTGACATCTGATAAATTGCAAGACTCTCCTACCAATTTGACTTGTATTCACTTGTGAATAACAAACAACAACAACCTTTATTTCCTCATGGCTAATTAGAAAAATTATTAGTTACATTCTAATTTGTGAAGTAAAATCTGGTGAAGTGCTTTGAATAATTTTGAAGAAGCGATTGAGAATGGAGGCCAAGTTAACCATCCGATTTAAGTTGGCGTCCATTTTACGTAATATTGTTTTGAAATTAATAACAGGTGAGGAACAGAAAATGAAGAAATGTAAAATAAAAAGAACTAAGGGAATGACTTACAAGAACTATATAAAAGAAGAATATGACGTCATTTTTTGTTACAAGTGTAGTATAAAGGTCAGCTATTTAGTGATTTGCTTAGACAAGTTATCTCGTAAGGTGAAACAAAAGGAGAATTTGACCTTAGATCAGGAGACAGTTAGGGCCTTATTCTACACACCCCTTCAATTCATTTATCCTATGCTCGTGTTTTACTGTAGGTGCTACAACTCGAGGTACAGGTGGACCTATTTCAACACCTTTCAGTCCTCCTTCTTTTCCTGCCCCTGGCATGCCTCAGCAGCCAACTCCTGGCGGCATCTCTGCCGGGATGCCCTCTCCTCCCACAGTTTCCAAATTCTCCCGAAAGGCGTATGGTGGGAGAAGGCTAGGTGAGTTTTTTTCAGTCACTGCCAACTGTTTTTACACTCTCAGACTCAAGCTGTGAATAATGAGCAGCAATATGTTATTACCACTTTTATTAAGAACATATCAAGAACACAAGGGAAGAGCTTGACAAAACGTCAAACCGACTTTTTCAAGTCGGTATCAATTTCCGTCTTGCCTGTCTGTAGCCAAGAAGGTCTATGAATAGTTCTTGGCCAAGTAGCTGTTTTCATAGGCTTGATCTCCACCATTCCCTTGGGTCCGGCTTTTCTCCTGGGGGGGGGGGGGGGGGTGAGTGTGGGATTATTTCCCGAACAGCGGCTGGTAATTTAGCCTGCGAATACAGCCGCCTCGCATCGCTCCCGGCCCCGAAACGCCCATCGCGGCTGGGAGCGATGAGAGGCCTACTGTTTTGAAGAAAATTGAGAAAAACCGAAAATAATTTTGTTTCTTATCAATATTGTTAGTGCAACAGAATACTTTTGTTAAGAAAGAATCTTTAAGATACATGTTAACTCAGCAGGTCTTTGTGAATCTGGCCCCAGAACTCTACGCCCATGATTCATTTTCCCTCCTTTTAGCTAAGAAATATTACACTTTATGTTTTACCATTCTTTCCTGTGATTCTGTTTTAAGCTAAGAAGTATGTAGATGTTCTTAATCCATCTGGACAGAGCTCTAATGGCCCTGCCATGCTTCCAAGCAGCCTTCTACCAAGTTTCCCTGGCCCCACTGCTGAGTTCAATCCTGCCAATTTATTCATTCCTGCGCCAGTCCCAGGTAAGCCGTTGGTTTTAGTCTATTGAAATGCTTTTGCTACACATTTAACAAATTCTCTTATCTTGTGCCCATACTTTTCTTATAAAAGTACTGGAGATAAGTTATTAAAATATCAAGAAATTCACCTTGGGTGATCATATTCGTAATTTTCATGACCTTGGGAGTTGAATAAGCATTGATATTACAAGGAGAAATTTGATGCTGATCACTGTTAGGGCTTGAAGGGTTATAAGTCTGAATCGTATCAATGGAAGCTTAGGGCATACTGTCAAGGGCCTATGTTGATTTGTATGAGTCTTTCCCGTTGTTGCATCCTGTTTGCTGTTGTTGTCATCATATTTTGTATTTAACTTTTACAGTGTGATGCGCTTTACCGTGGCCACCCAACAAACTTTGTTTTACAAGTTAGCCATAAAATACAAAATGACATGTTTTCATTAATTCGTTGTGATGTCACTTGCCTGTTGGACTTTGCAAGGAGGCGTGACCGTTAATCAAATTCACATGTCCTGATTGGCTAACTCTTAAAAAAGTTTGTTGGGTGAACACGGTAAGGCTTGTCACACTGTAAATTGTTTCATTTGGTTTTTGTTTTGGTTAAATACGATGGACACCATTTGCTAAGGAACATGTACTGTTAACCAAGGGTTTTTTGGCCCTATTCTGTTACCAGGGAAGAGGCAACTAAACGGAACCAAGGGTGTTACCTCATAACCATACATCAATGCAGAAAGCCTAAAAGTAAAGATAAGTCAATCTGGTTATTAACCAGAGACTTCAACGTGTAAAGAAACATCGTTCGCTTGATTCTCAAAAAGATTTAGCCATTTTTTCAGTGATATTGGATAAGTGTTGTCTTATGGGGTGGGTTTGAAGTGGGTTCTATCTCAAACCTTAAAATTATTTGTCTTTACATTTTTTATAGTGACTTCTGATGAGTCATCTGATGCATTAAACACTGCTGAACCTGTTGTGGGTAATCCCGGGTCGCGCCCATCATCCCGGTGAGTGTTATTTGTGAATGTGACAAGGCTGTTGCCTAAGAAGAATGTCAAGGAGCCCACAAGGCCAAAAGCCAAGAAGTTAGGAGCCCAACATGTGAAGTGTTAAGTGTTCCTGCAAAAAATTTAGGCTTCTGGGCTCCCCTGTTAGGCAGCAGCCTTGAATGAGCACCTATTATAAAATAATTTATCAATGTTTATCAATAATAGAAATCTGATTTGTTTGTATGGGTGCTGGCAAACTGTTAGGAATTATGACAAAGACTGGAATTAACTCTTGGTGGATGGAACAGCACTCAATCATTGTGGCTTGGGAGTGGGGTGGGTAGGGAAGTAATACTCTTGCATGTCTCATCGTGAAGAGTTGGGTATAGCCCCAGTATTTTGGGTGTCCTGTGGCACTTGTGTGACAGTGCCTTTCCTTCAGTATAAATCCTAAACAGTCAATATTGAAATGTAAAACCTTTGTCGCAAGTGTGTGCGTGGATGTAAAGCAACATAAATGTACCTTTAGTAAATGAACCTATCTGGTTCTTTTTTTTCCTTTTTCAGAAACGATGACGAGGATGGTGGCGACCAACAGTCTCAGGTAAATACTTCAGTCTAATTGTTATAATAGACCCTTCTCCAAAATGGCGGCAACAGATTTGAATGAGTTCAAATTGAACTGAATGAAAAACTGATACTAGCACTGGAAAGAGCACGTTTACTTTAGTAACGTTGCAAAGTTTCAGAATATTAGGTGTTGTATCAGCTTAGGAAATGTAAGATTAAATTTGACAAATTTACAGACGTTTGTATGACCGGGGGTATACGTCATACGCCCAGTCACACAAACGTCTGTAAATTTTTCATTTTTCAACTTGCATTTTCTCAGCTGATATTACACCTGATATGCTGAAACTTTGCAGGGTTACTAAAGTAAAAGTGCTCTTTCTAGTGCTGGTATACGTTTTTAATTTTAACTTACCGGTATTTGAATTTTCGGCCGCCATTTTGGAGAAGGGTCTATCGTGTAGCAGCTGCTGTTGAGGGTTGGGGGCCGGTATTGTTCTGTTGTTTTCTAGAAGAGTTGCAAGGCAATCACGTGAGACCTTATGAGAGCTGCTTCATCGCCCAAACACTTTGGTAGCTTTGTCCTTCACACTTGCACTTTGATGAGCATTTAACACCAAAGCTGGCAGATAGTTGTAAAAACTGTTTCAAATGCTAACTGTATTCTAAAACTGGAAAAGTTAAGGTTTCGGGCTTTTCTTGTAAACTCCGTTAAGTTAAAATTATGATCTCAAATAACCCAAAAGTTAAAATATGGTAAAACCAGTAAAGAGACCGTAAATGACCACATCTTTATCAGTAAAAAGTAAACTTCGTTAAAAAAAATAAAGTTAAAGCTTAAAGCCAATAAGGAGTCCTCGAATTATCATGTCCAGGGGTAGGCTATGTATTATATTGGTTGTATTCTTGGTTGCATGACCCCCCCCCCCCCCCCCGAGGGGGTACTCCCGTGTACAAGCTATATAGGTATGTGCCGCTGTGAAGGGTATAGTTTTCAAGCAGTTTAGTGTGGGATAGGGTATAGGAATCAGAGAGTTTTGGTCAAGAATGGGGTATTATTTTCCAGGAAACTGATCAATTGCTTGAAGAATTTAGTCTATACTAGGTTTCCATGGGAATTGACAATTAAGAAACGTTTTTTAGTCGTTGTTGTACACGTAGAAGATTTTGTTTTGGCTGGGCTGTGAAAGTGACCGAGTTTCTGGAAAATAGTGAGTCTGGGATAGGGTAGGGATTTTTGGTCTTTAGTCTAGTATAGGGTTGCAAAATGCAGCTGAACTTGGTCTGGTTTAGGGTAAGGGTTTCCGAATCCTAGTGGCACACTACTACCCAAACATTTTTTGAGCCACCCCTCCCCCCCTGCCCCGAGTGTTTTTTTTTTTACACTTATGACGTGACTATTTCCACAGTGTTTGTCTATCTAGTATTCTTGATCTAAACCAGCACCTTTTAATTTCAGCATTCCCGATCGAGTTCAGTTTCCCTCACTTCAGCTGAAGTGCGTAGTTACATGATGCCACAGGTATTTCACTGCATCCTGCCTAGTTATAGGAAAGCTTAGGCAGAGTCAGTGAAACCAAACTTGGGCAGTTTTTGGTAGTCTTTCGATTAGGCTGTTTTAGACTAGACCTCATATTGGTCTAGACTAGAGCAGAATTGATTAGCCTTGGCTAGATCAGCCTGGCTCCGGTTGTTTAAAGAGCGGATAAATCGATATCCAGCAGATAAAATGTGCTCCAACTAATATATTTATCCGCTCTATAGCGAGTTATCCACTCATTGAGCGACTGGGACCTGGACTATTCTAGTTAGATTTGACTGGCCTACACTAGATTTAATAGTCTATATCAGACAACCATTGACTAGATTAGACTAATCTTATCAATTAGATTAGACTAGTTAAGATGAATTTAAACTGTACTAGCAAGATCAGACTAGATTAACTGAGTCAGACTGGATTTATCATTAGACAAGGTTTAACCCGCAGTGTTTCATGTTCACACAATTTTAACGTATTTAAGGTACACGCACTTCGAATAACGATAACCCTTCCAAATTCGGAGCACACTCTATTAATTTAAACCTACTGTAGGTGCTTCCCGTTAAATTCAACTTTCAGGGACAAACATTTTATGCTGTTCGGTATTCTGTTTAAATCAGTGATGGCAGAATGGTGTACACATTCTCCAGCTAAGAAAATGAGCAAATTAAAGGCAATCGTAATCGTAGTTTTGCACTGAGGTTTACATTAAATAATAACAAGAAGTAATTCATCGATAAGCTGTTCCTAATCTTGCCTTAAACTCTGTTAAAAGTTTGAGACGATTAATTGTTTGTTGATCCTGTCATATTGAAGATTGTAAAACAAAATCAGCAGGATCCAAAATTTTTTTTAAAGAGTTATAAGCTTACGATTCCCTTCCGGAATCTTTTTCAAGTAAGTGAGAGGTTAATTTATGTCACGTGACTTGAGGTGGTGTGAGTCACGTGACATGATGTCTCAAAATAGAAGGAGGATTAGGGCGGCCATCGTTTTGTCACGTGACTCACACCTCAAGTCACGTGACATAAATTAACCACTCACTTACTTGAAAAGGATTCTGCGAAGGAATCTTAAGCTGCTTGTAACCCTTTAGAAAAGTTTTTAGATCCTGAAAGCTAATTTTGTTTTTCAGCTAAAAGTTGTTTCAAAATGCTGTTGACAACGATAAATTGTTGAAAAGTCACTTCGTTTATAACCCAACCAATCATCTTATAAACGCCACTGTGAAAGGATACAGCAACCAAACCTTTTCATTCTGCATGTGTAAATCTTATAAAGTACTATTGTCTCTATCAATAAAAGCCATAGTGTCATGAAAAGCAAAGCACGCATAGTAAAAAACCAAAGCAGTATTCTCATCTTTGTAGTTTTTAGCTTTCAAGTTATGTATTCATCTTTTCAATCCGATTATACCTAAGGTTCATGTTACAAGGCGACTCAAAGTTCCATATTTTCACTTCCCTGCGTAAACAGGATTTCACCCAGTGCAATAACGGTCAATCTTGTCTTTGATATTGGACTGATATTTACTTGTGCAGTCTAGCGCGCTTTGTTATAGACTTTTCACAGTCCCCTTTTTTTCCGTGGGATTTTCGAGACTCGTACGCGTCGAACTCCCGCCATCAGTTTGCAAAGGCGAGCGCAACCTGGGGAGAGTGTCTAAACTACCAAGGGGGGCCCTAGTCAGGGTACTTCGAGTGGGACCGGTCCCCTCAGTAGTTTAGACACTCTCCCCAGGTTTCCTTCGCCGTTAAACCAAAATGGCGGGAGTTCGTTCGAAGCGTGCGAGTCTCGGAAATCCCACGGAAAAATAGGGGACTGTGAACAGTCTAGCTTTGTCAATTTGTTTTTGACAATTCTTATTTTATCGTTCCACAGGTTCCCGAGCCTCCCCCCCAGAACGCTGCTCCTATGTTTTATGATCCATCGGCTTTCAGCCAGCCCAAGGCCCAGGCCTCGCCGAGGAGATCAAGATATCCTGGTCAAATCAGAAAATGAACAATTATTTAATAGCTGAAAATTTTCCCGAGGATTGAAGACTTAAACAGTTGTCTCTTAAATATTTTTTGTTGAAGCTCTGTTGAGATCCGCTGTGAGCTTGAAAATCCATTGCGCCTTGAATCTTGAATTTCGGGCAATTTGTTGATTCTTGAGTTTGCAGCAGATTGCAATAAAGCTTCTCATTTTTTTTTTGTTCCTTTCTTTCTCTCTTTTTTTATTTTATTTTCAACAAGGTAATTTCAAAAAGTCAAACTTTCTTCTTTCAGCCATGAAGCTTTTTTTTTCCCGAGTTGTCCGTGGATCTCGGTATTTAAAAATCCACTTTTTTGTCCAAGTCTGTTTTAAAGAGACAACCGTTTAAATCTTGAGTCCTTATTAGTACAAAACTCTTATGAATGTAGTCAAATTCAATTTTATGAGGGGGGAGTATTTAAATTAAATTAACCAAGAATAGTAGCGATTGAGTGCTGTGCAAAATTGAAGCCCTTTTCCATGTTTTTGAATCAATGTTATTTCAGATTCTCGAACCCTTCGTTTCTTTTTTGTCAAATTTCCAAAGAACCAGATTGTTGGATCTGGTTCCTCCTTAGTAACTATCAAAGTTAGCTGTCCTTTATACACTGTAGCATAATTACAGTCACACATAATTTTCCATTTTTCAAGAAGTCTGAAAACCTTGCAATAAATACAGTGTTGTACTTTCTTTACTAGCTACAGAACACTATAGAAGTATCCTCAAATTTTGTTTCCTATTCTGGAAGCCATTTTACTTAAGTACAGTTTTATTTGCTCTTAAAAATACCGATATTATTTTACATTTTTGTTACCTTGTTATAGCAAAACTATAAACCTATTTATTCTTCCATTTTACTACCTATTCTAAAAGTCATTTTATCAAGTGCAGTTTCATTTTCTCATCGCATACTTCAGCTTAAGTGAGAGGCTATGTTACTTTACATTTTGTTCCCTTAGTATAGCAGAACTTCAAACTATTTATTTTTCCATTTTACTACCTTTTCTAAAAGTCATTTTATCAAGTATAGTTTCATTTTCTTTTCGTACACTTCAGCTAAGTAAAAGGTTGCGTTCCTTTACATTTTGTTCCCTAACTAAAGTAGAACTACAAATCTATTTTTTTTTCCATTTTACTACCTTTTCTAGAAGTCATTTTTATCAAGTACAGTTTTATTTTCTCTTCGCATACTTCAGCTTAAGTAAGAGGTTCTGTTATTTTACATTTCGTTCCCTCAGTATAGCAGAACTACAAATCTATTTATTCTTCCGTTTGCTACCCACAAATATGAAATCTTGTTTTAATCTTAGATCACAGTTTTTATCTAACATTCTATCTAACCGTTTCTATCTAACATCGCTACAGACCTATTGTATTTTGGAAATTGGTCCTCTATTCTGAAAAAAAGAGCCTGTGTCGTAATTCAAACAAATGTAAGTAGAGCCTTTCAGATGAGCGTACGACCACCCGCCATGTTGGATGATTTAGTATTTTGAGTTAGTTCTCCCAACATGGCGGCCGTTTCGATCCAATTTCAGCCATCTGATCTTGACTTCTCGCCATTTTCCCACCAGTTTCTTGGTTTGTTTTCCATCAACACCCAGCCAGGTTGGATGTCTCTCCCTTTTCCGTTCCCCAATTTGGTTGTCGAGCTTCTTAGTGCATTCAAACCAGATCGCGACTGGTTTTGTCTGCCATCTCTCGCAGCCAGATTGGGGGACAAAGTCTTTCTCTTTTTCCAGTTGCCCCGACTTGGTATACTGAGCTTTCTGTGCATTTAAGCCTGTTCGCGACTGGTTTTATGCGCCTTCTCTCAGTAGCCAAGTTGGGCGGCTAATTCTATCGTTGCGGTTTTCCCAATGTAGTTACTGAGCTTCTTAGTGCATCGCACCTGTTCGCGACATGTGTGTTTGCAATCTCTCAGTAGCTATGTTGGGAGACAAAATCTTTCTCTTTTTTTCGGTTGTCCAAGTTTGGTCGCTGAGCTTTCAGTGCATGCAACCCAGATCGCGACTGGATTGTTTGCCATCTCTCAGTGGCCAACTTGAATAACTATATCTTTCGCTCGTGTTAGTTCCCCCAACCTGGTTAGGCTTTTTCAAACCTCAGGATGGTAATGGTAGCTTACCTTTGAAATCTATGTCATCATGAACCACTGGCTTTTTTCTTCAGGATAGGGGGCTAGTCTCCCACACTTTTGTCTTTCACTAGTAATAGTTACACGCTCATATCTTAGCTTAAGCACTGTCTTAGCCTTACAATGATGTAGCCGCTTACTAAGCTGTTGTATCTTGTTTCAACTTTACTTTCTTTTTTTATCCCATGACTTTGAGAAAAACTCGTAATTTAAGAAAACGACTGTTATTTAATAGTAATAATATCGATCATATCTCAGCTTCAACACTGTCTTGGCCTCACTATGGCGTAGCCGCTTTCTAAGCTGTTGTATCTTGTTTCCATTTTTACTTGCTTTTTTTTCCCATGGCCTTTAGAAAACTCATAATTTAAGAAAACAACTCTTATTAATAGTAATTGTTGTATCTTAACTTCAGCAATGTCTTAGCCTCACAATGACGTAGCCGCTTCCTAAGCTGTTGTATCTTGTTTCCATTTTTACTTGCTTTTTTTCCCATGGCCTTTAGAAAACTCATAATTTAAGAAAACAACTCTTATTAATAGTAATTGTTATATCTTAACTTCAGCAATGTCTTAGCCTCACAATGACGTAGCCGCTTCCTGCTTCCTAAACTGTTGTATCTTGTTTCGATTTTTACTTGCGTTTTTCCATGGCTTCCAGAATAACTCTTGATTTAAGAAAGCAACTTTTATTAATGTAAAGAACTGAACTCTTAATTTGTATCCTTTTTTGGGGGGAGAGTTGAGGGTTCGAGAATCGGGTTTTACTTGCGAAATTTTCCGATAAAGGGCTTATTATTGCACAGGCATACGAGAAGTAATAAAAGAAAGTGAAATAATTAACACTTCTTTCCCCTTGTCTGTCTGAATTATTATATCTCGCCACATAGCATTTTGTAACAAACATGCGGAGATTATATTGTGCGATGGTTTTGTAGCGATACAAAATTGAGTTCGGTGCTTCCTATCTGGGTGAGTACGAATATTTGGTCAGTCAATCAGCTGAGTTGACAAAGGTCAATTGGCCAGTACATACAAAAGCGGACGTTTCGAGCGTTACCACGGTGGCCAAGTCAGCTGATAAAACAAAACATTCTTTTTTCGCTCTGCATACGACCGCCAGTTGTCACCCGCCGCCCTTATGGTGTTTCTCAGCCCTCTCCACAGCGCAATAGACCCTTCTCCGAAATGTCGGCCGAAAATTCAAATAAGTTAAAATTAAAAAAGTATACCAGCACTGGAAAGAGCACTTTTACTTTAGTAGCCCTGCAAAGTTTCAGCATATTAGGTGTAATATCAGCTGGAAAATGTAAGTTAAAAAATTAAAGTATTTACAGACGTTTGTATGACTGAGGGTATGACGTATACCCCCAGTCATACAGACGTCTGTAAATTTGTCAAATTTCATCTTACAATTCCTAAGCTGATATAACACCTAATATGCTGAAACTATGCAAGGTTGCTAAAGTAAAGGTGCTTTTTTCAATGCTGGTATCAGTTTTTCATTCAGTTCAATGTTAACTCATTTAAATCTGTTGGCGCCATTTTGGAGAAGGGTCTATTTTGAGCTGTCGAAGTTTGCCCACCATTTGTCTCCTGACAGTGTTGGATTAGTGGCTAAAAGCGTGCGTTCTTCATTCACCTCATCAGTCACGTCTGTGGAAGTGTATTTCCAGGTCAAAATTGTATTAAACTGTTGCCAAAGAGATATCAACGAAATACGAATACGTAGGAAAAGACACTCAAGCCGGATTGCCCATGAAGAGTTCCATGCTCCCCCCTGTCGCTCCCCCTGCGATCAATACATTAAGCCGGGAAATGATATTCGTGTGGTTTTCTTTAACCAAATGACCGTTTACAATGAAAATAATCACTTTTTGCAGTAAATAAGGAGAACAATTTTCGGGACTTAAATGGGTGGCCGTTTACGAGGTTGCTATAGCTGTTTTCTCTTGGTCTTTGATCCGTCTTTGGCTTTCTCGCAGTCCTCGAGTCTTCGTTACCATACTGTAACTTCTATTTATACACGATGGGTTTTAAAGCAATCCTTGTGTGAGCGTTTTACAACTCAAAAAATACGATTCTGATACTAAAGTTATGCTAATACTATATACTAATAACAGTAACACCATCAAGTACACATCAGTTGTTTTGAAAATGTTTGAGGGGTCAAGTTTTTTCAACGTGTTTTTTTTTCTAAAATATTTGGCATATTTCTCGCACAGTTAAACAAGAAAATTTACTTCCATAGATGAAAAGACGTCCACTTACTAGGCTTTCGCACATTATGCTTTCTGGTCTCCTCGAACGCTAAAATGGTGCTGCGTAATATGAAAATCTAAGGGTCAGCAAGAAGAACTGTATAAATACAGTCGAAGTCCCGAATATTACTTCCCTTTATTATTATAATTCTGACCTTTAAGCGGTCGCGGTCACCCTTTGGTAAGTACCAACGAGCTGTTTCTGTTGTCTGCTTAACCTGTTTTAAACGGTCACTTTGTGAAAGGATTTACCACTCAAATGGCGTGCCAAGTATATTGAATCAGAATAATGACTGAAGAATCCATTTATAATGTTTTATTGGTCCGTTTCTATACCATTTTCTCCTTTAATTATCACACCATTTTAACGCTGCAGTTTTTTTTTAACCAAGTAAGTGATTTTGTGATCACTTTCGTGCATGTACTATGCACAAAAAGTTAGACTTATACGTCTAAAAATATAAAAACAAAAAAAAAATTGAAATAAGTCTCAATAAATTTTATTGTGTTTGGCGTGTATTCTGTGAAGCCTATATTAAGCGGTCACTTAGCCTTTCCCCGAGGGTGAGCGCTTCAAATTCGACTGTGGTAAGCTTTTTTTCACCTACTTCTCGTGAGAACTGAGAACAATTTCGTAGGTACTTCGTTTGTAAAAACCGTAACAGCTATTTCAACCAAGCCGTCAATTGACTATGGCGGAAAACTGAAACTAACATTTCTGAATGTGTGGGTTGAATGTGAAAGTTACCTTGGATTTTAAAGGTCTGTTTTGATGCCAAACACGTCTTTACATTATTTTTGCTCAGAAACGCGTGACTTGATCGTCACTAAAAATATGTTGCTATTAGCAACCGACCCCAACACTTCCTCTTGACAAAGAGCCACAACATGAGCATGTGACGTCAATCATCCAATGAGATGAGCCAATGTAATGAGCGAAAAATAAGAATTTGCGTGTGAGTTGAAAACTCGCGTTCTGTGATTACAGGCTGAAAACTAACGACGTTTCCCGGTCTTTAGTCGTCTGGAAGTGACTAACACGTACCTGTACTCCACGTACAGGAAATTTTGCATCAGCGATGGGCTGTTGCGGTAAAAACAGTGACGATGGAAGAAGCGATAATGTGGAGATGAAAGGTGGAAAAGGCGGCAAAAATGGTGGAGGAGGAAAATGGGGTGAGTTTAGTAAACCGCTGATTGTGGCTAACATAATTACTTTTTCAACATTTTTTATGATTGAGAGTTGCATTGAACATTTCCGTATGAAGCTGAAATACGCTAGGAAGCTTACCTGGTAGCGCATTTCAACTCAATGTTCGTTGTCGAAACCTTCCATGCGATAGGTCTTCCGATGATATTGAATGTTTTTACAAGGTAATATCGTTAAGTAAATAAACGCAAACAGGCTTATCGCTTCCTCGAAGCTTCAGTAGTAGTTACTTTCGATGTTTCTTATTTGCATTATTATCACATTCATATTGTGTAGTTTTGCCTCAGGCTTTAAGCTCTTTTAATATGCGGAATGTATCTTGGAGTGGAATTTGACTTTCAACACAGACTTCCTTGTTAAGCTCAAATTTCGTTTCCGGATTTCCTTAGTGGTTTGCAATTGTTCAATATAATGTCCTTGTAAATTACACAAAAAGATTTTCAATGCCATGGAAGGGAGTTCTGATTTGTTTTGTTTGGGCATGAAAATAAGGTTCACACCTCGTCAGGGTTTTTGTTCAGAGTGCTAATGTTTAATTTGTTCAGGATAATATAAGCTTAAGCTTAAGGTTATTTGCTTGGTGTACACGGCCTCTCAGCTAGTAGCTTTAAATCTGCGTAAAAATACATTTGCTTCACTCCCCTCGCTTTAATACTTAACTATTGAACTGTAGACATACAAATTGAAATTGCATAGTACTTTATATGTGATGCTGTCCTTGGTCAGTGCAAGTCCAGGCCTGTTAGCTCCTGTGCAAGAAAACTTAAAAAAATGTGGAGTAGTGAAGTGCGCTAGAGGGCCATTCCAAGTAACATTTTACAATAAGTGTCAAAATTTCTGGGCGCTGATTCAGGCTTCTACTTATACATTGAAAAAATAGACTATGCTGTTTTCTATGGTCTGTACCACTTGAGTTTTAAACATTTTATGATGTCATTTTATGATCTATAAAGGGCGATTTACACGGCATGACTTTGTCGCATGTGACAGGCCTACGACATAAATTGTTTCGTGTAAATCAAACCTACAACTCGCTTACAACTGTCGTGTATGACACAAAAAATGTTGTAGGATTTTAAAACATTGTTTAAGGGCGATTTACACGGCACGACTTTGTCACATTCGACAAGCTTACGACAGGCCTACGACGTGAATTGTTTCGTGTAAATCAAACTTGCTTACGACTGTCGTGTACGTCACAAAAAGTGTCGTAGGATTATTAAAATCCTACAACAATCGTAGGTATAGGCAATGTTGAGTGACGAGAGTTGTGTGCGATCTTTTGCATGACACAAGCAGCGCATGCTCTAGAAATCGTATGCGACAGTCTGAAAAGTGCATAGTTATCCCAATTTTCTTTTTGGATACCAAAAACACTTGCTAAGTTCTGCTTTCTCCGCATAGTTTTAAACAGCGCAAAAATACCCCTGTATTAGTAGGCACCACCCATAGGAAATCTGAGTATCTCAAGATGCACAGAATGTTTATATGCACAGTAACAATAGTAGGCACTGTCCTTAACAGGGCGGTTGTATTGTTTTGCTGCAGACTGATGTTTCTCTTTGGGTGGCGATAAACAGTTGGTGTTAGGGGAAGAGTTTTGAAAACAGAGATTTTTTGTTTGTGAGGACAGTAAAAACAAATCAAAATGATTAGAGGTTTTGGAAGACAATGAAATATCATGGATATAAGTTGTTTAGAAAGTGCCTTAATAAAAAAAAAACAGACAGATGTGGATGAAAAATCTCTTTGTAAGGATCTCTGTTTTAAAAGAAAACTGTTAAACATGCAAACATGTGGACAGTTCCCCACAAATAGAATGCATCCATTAATATTGCCATGCACTGAGTGTTGTTAATGACTGTTGTATAAGTTGAATCCTAGACTTGCTATTTTGTTCCAGGAACTGCAAAGCCATTTGATCCAACATTTAATGGTCCAATAAAAAACAGGTAAAGCAGAAAGTTATCTTTGCATAATAATAAGTATTAAATATAATAATTATATAATTTTTTGTTGGAGAACTTTTTGCTCAAAGTCCAACAACACTAAGAATTCTTATTGTATCTAGAGGTATAGCACCTTTTGAAGTTATAATGTATACAGTGGATGTTAGATTTCTTGTTCTCTCATTTATCATTCTTTTGATAGTGAGAGTTTGGGCAAATTATGGGCCAATTCAGTCAAAATGAATTGTATCATACTGTATGTTCAAGGTGGCTTACAGCTGTACTACAGTTTTCTGAGGTGAAGGAAGTCCTTAATTAAATCAAACTTATAAGAAAAACGCCAACAGGAGTTTTGTTTTTGTGTTCGCAGGATTTCCTCAGCTGGCTTGCGTGATTTTGCTCGCGCGTGATGCTTTCGCGTGCCTTGGGCAGCGCGCATGCTTATCAAAGCTTGCATAGTACAAAAACTGTACACCTTAAACCAGCCCATTAACTAACACTCAGCAAATTTCATGTATTTAGAGCTACACATTTGATATATAATTTACAACAATGAACTTCAAATTTTGTTCTCACTAGATAACACTTGAGTTGGCATAAATATTACTGTCAGGCAGGCCATGATCACACTACATGTAATTAAATTTTCAAATATTTTCCATGTCTTTTTGAAAGAGTTCCTGTTTAATAGTTACTGTTAATTAGTGTTAATTTTCTCAAATGATCATTTTGAAATTAGTTTTTAATCTACGTGTGTTTGACATTTCAGGAGCTGCACAGACATTATATGTTGCATTATTTTTGTTCTTTACGTTGTGGGAATGATTGCCTTAGGAATTATAGGTAAGTAAATTATTATTATACTTTGAATGCAATCCCTGTGCAGTCTCAATACCTTCCTCATTAATTTTATATGGAGTTGTTTTTGCCCTATTGTTGTCATTTTTGTTATAGTTTTGTTTATAGATTAACAAGTGTGATTACCTTTCAATTGAGATTTTTCCAAGTAGGAATTATTTACTTAAACTTTATTTTATTATTTCATGTAAATGTAGTATAATTCTTTTTTTTTTCTTTTTTTTCTTTCTTTTTTTTTGCAGCCTATATAAATGGCAACCCATACAAACTGCTGAATTCAGTGGATTCTGATGGTATGTTCTTCTAGGTTAAATAATAAATAAACATTATGATCACGACGTGTTATATTAAATGCCACAACTGTACCTTGATCATGTGATAACTGGTTCAGGGTTCATTGTTTTGTTTCAGATATAATGATTGGAAAAATTCTAACCTGTGAGGGTTAAGGATGATTTCGAGAAGGTTAATAGGCAAGATCCATCATAATTTTAAGGCCTGCCAACCTTCCTTCCACAACCGTCAATTAGCACCGTCACCCAGAGACCAGCTCTAAAAAAATGGACTTATAAAAAAATGTTAATAAAATATTTTCTTCTTAGGGAATATTTGTGGCTATGATGAAAAAGTCAGGTAAGTTTATTTCCTATATTAAGTTGTGCCGTTTATGATCAAGGACCTGTTTTTGTATGTTGAAAGTAAAATACTTTAATGTGGAGCTGTATCTCTTATTACATAGCTGTAGGACTGTAGGAAACAACAGTCTATATGGTCTCAGATTTGGTTCACATTGTATTGGTGCGGTATATCTTAAATTCGCTTGTTTTCAACACGATTACTTGAATTATTGGTCTTACATGTTATAACCTAGTTTTTAAAGCTGATGATTTTATTATTAATATCACATCCCTTACCTTTATTAATATTTTGAATTGATCATGATCTGAGGGTTTTATGATTGTGTGTCACCTGTTTCATTGATTATAAGAAATGCTTGATTTATTTTGCAGGGATCTTCCAAAACTGGTGTTCTTTGACTTGACAGAATGTGTTGCCGTGGCCACACAAGTTTCAACTAATTTGTTTGGGGCTTCCTGTCCTACAAAACAGGTTTGATTTATATAAAAATCTTCCAAGGGGTTCTTGATCACCCTGTACAAAATAGTTAAAAGAGAAGCCTTAAGTTTAATGATTGTGAGAAGCCTTTAATGATTGAGACTCAGAGAAACTATTAAATTTGACCGTTAAATTACCAGAAGCTTGCCAAGCATAAGGAATGCAGGATTGGCATATGCAGATACCTATTGGGATAAGTTGTACATATCTTAAGTGTCGTTGGCATGTATTAGGGAATTGTTATGCTATGACCATATGCACTTAGGATTGACTTTAATTTTTAAGGTAGCCTTGAGCTTTTGAAGTTTGTTTGAAAGGTTTAAAATCCAATACAAGTCCCCTAGAGTGATGCGTAATAATTTATTGGGCAATTCCAGAAAATATCCATACCCAACCACGGACGGCTTCCATGTTTTAACCCCCCCTTGCCTTCGGAAATTCCAAAATGCGTTACCCCCCCATGCCCTTAGAATTCCATAATCGTGAACCCCCCCTCCCCTTCAGAATTTCCCGTTTTTCTGGGAACTTTAGCAACGCCTATATGAACAAACGAACATGAATTTATGCCTCCTCAGGGCTGTGATCTAGCGGCGCTAGGCGACAAGCTTTACTCTTCAGCGACAAGAAAAACCTACCGCTAGTGGCCAGGCTGTGAAAACTTCTTTTTAAGTCCGAATTTGGCTATAATAATAAACACCATTTACGGCAGTTTTACTCCTCTTTGTTTTCTTGTGCCATTCAACTCCTTTAGGAAAAGTAGGAAACTAGAACAACGCATTGGATGAAAACAAAAATTATTTCTTTCCACCCCTTGTTTTATTCACGCACACAATCCATAGAATGTCTGGGATCCCAGGACTCCTCGCATGCTTCAGTCGGCGTCAGTTTCTGAACCAAAAATTGTATCTGCGATTCCAGGCGCTATCAAGAGAAAACTTGTGGTTTCAATTACCACATTACGAATACCTAGTATTAACTATTTCAAACTCTTATAGCGAGGAAGAAGAAAACCCATTGTCAACAACATTGAAAACAACTTTATGCAAATTTACCGGTGATATGTGATGCGCGTCTTGAAAGTTCGATTCCTCGTGCCCGAGTCCCTCACGAGTAAACATACATCGTTGCTGTTTTGTAATTATCTACTTTATTTACAAAATGTTACTGAAAAAAGTAGCAGCCTTCCAATCGATCGACTCTTACGCCGGAGCACGTGGACAAGATTGCAGCTTGTTCGCGGAATGTAACACGATCGCTACTGAAATACTTCGCTGCGCAAGCAGTACGCTGTGCAAGATTATACTTGATTGTACTTGAATCTTTCGAATGAAAACTTCGGGAAAAGCATTTCCTTTTTTAAAAACGTACAACGTCTACGGTAGAATTCGGCAAGGAACCGGGGAAACTTCAGCGTGGCCGCTCGCTTGCCTTTAAGAGACTTTGTTTACATCTTCCGCGTAGCGTTACAAATTTGCATAAATATTATCGAGATCATCATATCGAATCTCAAAAGGCGATGTCACGTTTTCTTCATTTCAAATTGTAACCGTGTCTTCCTCTCAAAGATGACTGGAATACCTGTCCACTAAACCCAGTAATAAACAGTGAAGGAAGCGAAACTAAAAGATGGCGACTTTTTCGGCCGCTGTTTCACAAGCTGAGAATGGAAACACGCGCGATCGCTACCAGTACGCTGCACATAATTATGCTTGATTGTACTTTAATCTTTCGAAACAAAACTTCGAAAACAGCATTTCCTTGATTAAAAAACGCGCAATAGCCCCCCCATGCCCTCAGAATTCCATAATCGTGAACCCCCCCATGCCCTCAGAATTCCATAATCGTGAACCCCCCCTCCCCTTCGGAAATCCTAAAAGCCGTCCGTGGTATGGTATGGATATTTTCTGGAATCGCCCATTGTGAACATGTGTGTTAAAGAAAGAATTTTAATTATTATCTTGGTATCAGATAGAAGTATAATATTATTGAATTAAATGTTAATGTTATTTTGTTTTCCATTTCTGTAAACACATGCTATATGTCTAGCATACTTCTGTGCCTCATACTGTATACAATATTTAACAATTATTCTGCAAAATCATGCAGCATGTCTGCTGTGTATACATAGATGATGAATATCAAGTGCACCATGACCTTTTTGGACAGTGTTACAATGTGTTGAATAGTTGATGTAGATTACTGTATTACCAAAAATTCTGTTCTAAAGTTGACTATAAAACTTTAGCCTTGTTTAATTTTAACTTTCCTCAACCAATTTGCTCGTACAGGCAGAATCTCTCATGAAGGCTTTATTAAATTAAAACACTTCTTCTGTTTTGCTCACATGTGGCCAGTATTGCTTCCCTGATCATCAGAGGTTTTGTTACATTTGTTTCAGCGTTGTGCCAAGAAGTGCCCAGATCAGAATGCACTAGGTGCCACCGTGGATAAAGCAGACCTTGTTTGTGATTATGACCTAACATTTGCCAACCATGATCCAACGCCAACGGTAAATAATTTCTTTTAGTTTATTTCAGCAGCATGGTTAAAAATGGCCGTTGATCGGCGAAAGCTTGGATTTCAGTTTTTAGTTTTTAGTTTTTAAACAGCAGTGTAAGGCCTCAATTGAACAGTTTTTATATATTGTTAATTGATTGTTCGGTTCACTCTTTAGAGGGGAATATTATGTTAATTATTACGTACTATATAAAGTAGTTGACTATAAATAGTATACATGTATAGTCCTTGCCTTTTTTAATATTGTGTTGTTTTCTCAGGGCTTTTGTTGTCGCTGTTTTGATAAATCTTTTCTTTTAACTCAACAGGAGTTGGCTGACCTCATCGTGAACAAAAGATGTGCTCCATATTACCTCAAGAGCTCTGATGGTTTGTTTCATTTCCTTTGTTGTCTTTTCTGGTGGATCAAATTCATTTTAACAGCAAAGTGCTAATTAATGTTTATAATAATATAATTATATTTAGTACACAACACCATACCACCCTTGACTAGCTCAGTTTGTCACCGAGTCTTGTTTTATGCTGCAGATCATTTCAGTCAGTGGCCAAAAGCCACAACTCCCTGTGATACAGATTAGCCATGTTCCTTGTCTTTTCCACATTTGCTCTTGTAAATAATTGAATAGGAATATATAAACACTGGCCTCCATTTGGCGTGAAAATATGCTCACATATTTGTCCGCAGACATTATCTGTTCAGAGAAGCGAACAGTTTTCCGAGAGCGAAGCTCGAGGAAAACTGTGAGCTTCGAGGAGCAGATAATGTCCAAGGACAAATATCTGAGCATATTTTTTAAGCCAAATGGAGGCTATTGTGGTTGTTATCCTTCAAATATTTTTCGCAACATGTAGCAACGAGCTTGAGTATTTGAACATTTTGTTTAAGAACAGTTAACCGTCAAAAACGTTTAGAGCGTATGTTGTTTTCTGATACTGCTTCATTGACCAGCAGGTTTATCTCTCCTTCTGTCACAAAAGCAAACCGTTCTCCCATCTTGACATTAATTTTAATTTTAAACTTGACGCGCCTTGAAGTTTTTTAAATTGGGGAATATCACTTGGGGAATATCATCGGATATTCCCCAGTTTTAGCTGGGGTATATTCGGTCATGTGAAGCGTTAGACCAATCGCACACGAGCCGAAAATATTTGAGGATTATAATGTTCGATATTGTAGTGGTTTAGGAATATTGTATATTTAATTTATCTTTAATGTATTTCTGTTGTTGTATTTCTGGTAAATGGCAAAAAAAAAAAAGAATAAAAATGAATGAAGCTGTTAATTAAATTTACAATTTTTCTCTCTTCCAGTTCTTAATCGCTGTATACCAACAGTTGTAGGAGATGCAATAACAGCAGGCCTCACGACTGCATCTGGACAAAATGTTAGCACTAGTGACGTTCAGGAAGGGTCCTTGTAAGTTATTAGTATATGATTGTTAATGCCAAGACTGATTCCTGGCTAGTCTCAAATTATTCTGGGTGAAAGATATCCTCTGAGCTAAGTTCGAAATTTAATGTAAACATTTAGCATATTGAATCTTGGGTTTGTTGTTTTATCATAATTACCTTGGAATTTCCACGTTTTTTCAAACAATATTTGGCTATTCAACAAGCCTTTGTTGATATTGATTACAAGTTGTAAAATAATGTTCCTTTTCAATGTTTTCTTCACAGAGCTGTTCAAGCATTGCTCAACCTGCAGAATCTGGGGCAAAAGGTTAGTCAATGTACTATTAATTTTACAGATATTACACTACAGTCTTTAAATTGTTGAAGTAAATTCAAGTTAGAGTAACGACTGGAGTTTTGTGTTTGTGTGTGACTTGTTTGTCATCCCAAATCTTTCAGCATTCGTGGCTCATAAGCAATTAAGTGGCAACATTAAGGCCACCCTTAGAACTTTAATCAACCATTGGCTAGACATTTTTTTCTCAAAAGTTTCATATCATCCAGTGTACTCAGCAGTTGTGCTTAATGATCATTACTTTCAAGATGGTTTTAATTCTATTCTCCACAGTATAAGCTTAGGTTACAGTATACAATTAGACTACATGTACCTTTAAGGTTTATGGAACTGTCTTTTAATTTTTTAGGTGATAGCAGATGTGCAGCAGTCCTGGTACTGGATTCTTGCGTAAGTTTCTTTTAAAGATTTATACAGAGTTTACATGTATTCTACCATTTGGCTTACATGTGCATGTATGAAGACTCAGAGGGTCCCTTTGCAGATTTTAGCAGGCCTGTGCTTGCGATAAAGGGCCATTAGAAATGTGAATTTCTCAAGTGCAACTTAAGGTGGCATTTTGTAGTCCCAAGGCAGATTGATCATGGAAGTAGTTTGCAGATAGACTATAAACCATTGGAAAATGATCATGTTTGAAAAAACCTGCAGAAATGGGTAATTCCAGAAAATATCCATACCATACCATGAACAGCATCTTGGAATTCGAAGGGGGTGGAGTTTCTTGTTCTGGAATTCCAAAGGCATGGGGGATTTTTAGCTTTGGAATTTAAATCACATCTACCCCAACTGTAAGTTTATCTTGTCACTTGTGGTCTTTATGGTAATCCATACTTTCACAACTGTTAAATACCTTCCCAATGGTTAACCTAGCAAAGCTTTTGTTAAACTTTCTTGTGTTGTCTTTGTGGCATCGACTTATTTGCTATATACAGTATGCAAACTAAGCCAAGTCGGTAGTTTGTCAATGCAACATGTATATGACAAAAATTCTAAGTCGACCATCTCTTCCTCTGGCACTTTTTGAAAGAATTTATTGCTCTTGTAATTAGTGTCAAGATTGTTATTGAGACAATTTACTTAAACTAGAATATTTAGTTTATAGTTGAGCCACCGTTGTATAAAATGTTTTTGTATTTAAACAGGGCTATGGGAATTGCCATGGTTGCCTCATTCTTGTACATCATTGTAATGAGGTAAGTTCATTCAGTTACACTAACATTGCCTTACTCAAGCAGTCGTACGCGCTTATGTCCAGAAATGCACCTGATCCTGAATTTGGGTACTTCATATAACACAGACCTTGTTGTCGTTTTTATATGACTTCATGTTTGACAGAATTATGTTTGTTTTAGTAAGAATTAAGGTTAGGGGACACCTTGTGATGTCCATCATACAGTTCATGAATCTCATTAGCGTGCATTTCTGGACATATCTCGAATTATTTTGAGAAATATGATGTGTTATTCAGTGAATGATGCAGGCATACTTAGAAAAAAGAAATCCGAGTGTTCCTATCAGGATTCAACCTTAAAGACCTTCCGAGTATGCCTGCGCTATTCATTGAATAATACATCATTCTCATTAATATTCACTGGGCTTAAAATATTCCATCATATTTATTTCCAAGAATTTATTTGTATGGCAAACGACAATGGTCATGTTCTGTTTGCATGATCAAGGGGCAACATTGTAGAGCTGTATCAAGCTCAAACCCTTTTTATGCACTTATGACTGTTCTTAGGGTAATGTACAGTGGGTCATGTAAAATTACCAGCATGAAGCATCCTGTTAAACCTAGCTTATCTAAAATATTATATATGTTTATATTTGTGTAATTACCACTGATGATGCTGATTTTATTGCCTTAGGTGGATTGCTGGGCTGCTGGTCTGGGTGTCGATATATGCCATATTGACTGCACTGGGATACTGTAAGTTTAACAACCCTTCCCTTTTTGAAACTTTATCCTACTACACTTTTAATACCAAGTAAACAGTTGACAAGAAACTTAATGTACTGAGATATCCACATTAAGCTATATTTATGAAATAAGTTTAACTTAACTTTTTTGAATAAGTGAAAGGCAAGTCCGAGAATAGAAATCATCGCAGAACCAAGTTTTGGTTTATACAAGATTTAATGAAGAAGATACAATGTTTAAACTCTATTCCAGAGTATTAATCATGTTGTGTCACAAGGATGTTACACTAGCGGTATTTGTACCTAAGAGAATTAGCATATGGTACACAATGAATAAGGTTATTAGAATAAGTCTTACTAACTCTCTGGAGGCTTTAAGGTCTTCATTATTCTAGGCTTCAAGTTCTTTATGTAGAAAGCTTCTAGAAAACCAAGCTGTGACCACTATTACGATCTAATTTATTTCACAGTTATAGTGAACTGCCTGGTAAATATGGTCATTAAAATGGACATCAATAGAACAATAATTTATTGGTGGAATGAGGCAAGCCGAGTTGAGGTTGTCAGGATTGTGGCACTGTAAAATAAGAATAAAAAAGGAAAGCTGTTCTGGATGGATAAAAAAATTATATCTGATAACAGGGTTTGTATTGGTCATGGACATCCTGCAAAGTCATGGAATTTTAATGTTGTAACATCCAGGCCTGGAAATCCTGGAAAATAAGGAAAAGTCATGGAAAGTAATGGAAATAACATCTAAATTATTGTAGTTTTAATTCATGGCAATTGGCCTCACAATCTCTCAACCTGTGTGCATTGTTTTGACTTGCATGGATTTACTGTGTATTAAATTTTTCAAAGATCAGCATGCTACTTTCCCATCAAAAGGTGACAGATGTATGTTATTGTGTGAAATTGTGCGGTTCCAGAAAATATCCATACCCCCACCACGGAGGGAATTGGAAATTCCAGAGGGGTGGGGGGGTCAATGGCCCAGGAAATTCCAGAGGGGAGGAGGGGTGAATGGTTGGATAAGTTTCCAGAGGGTCAACTTCACGTTCATGTCAGACATAGTTGTTCAAAATTGTAACTTACCAACTTCGCAACTTCGTAGATCTTTCTTGAAGACATTACTTTGTTTAACTGTTTTAAAGAAACCCTTGTTACATTAAAAACATGTTTCCCTTCTCTGAAAAGCCTTTGTCAGCGAAGTAGTCTAACTGAGACAAGGAATCTATGTCTGCGTTGCGTGACTCAGTTATTATAAAACTGTTGTTTGTGAAACTTTCTTGCGTAGAAAAATATTGTTCACTGGCAACAATATTGAATTTGTATCAATGTTTAAAAGGGAAAATTTTGTATGGCTATAAAGTGAAAGCCCCAATTTTACATAAAACATTGAAATGTTTGTTATTTTTGTATGCTGTGTAGAGTTACGGGCAAAGGTTAATTCTCGGGTCAAAACTGACCCGTGTTAAAACTTATTTTGTCCAAAGTATTTCAACTCAAAGTCCAAAACTATTAACTTAATTTCTATGCCAAAATTCAACAAAATAGAGCCAATTCAACATTCTTTAAATGCGTTTTTGATCTCATACAAAATTTGCATGAGAACGTGAACATGCTAATTTCAGTTTGCGGCTCCATTTCGTCTGCGGTTTCAAGTTACGATCTGAAAGGTCAATTTGTCTCCCTGCCCTGGTAATGCTTATTTTGTCCAAGCTATTCCGATTCAATAGAAAAACTATTGACTAAAATAACTAGACTGAATAATTACCATGACAAAAATCAATTGAGTAGAACTAAAGCGATAATCCTTTTGATCTCCTACAAATTTGCATAGGATCATAAGATCACATGGACCTCCCCAAATGCAAGAGATCAGAATCAAATCGACCATATCATCATCAATGGTAGGTACAGAGGTTCGCTGATGGATACCCGAGCAATGAGAGGGGCTGATGCCAACTCGGACCATCACATGGTGGTGGGAAAGGTTAGGCTAAAGCTATGCAGCACAAAGAAGAAGAGCAAGGAAAGGATCATCTTCGACACCACAAAGCTTCGAGATCCCTGTGTTAAAGAGGTATTTCGCCTGGAAGTAAGCAACCGATTCCAGGTGTTGGCAGCAGATGACATAGAAGATATTGAGGAGAGGTGGGGGCAATTCAAGAAGGTCTACAACGAAAGTGCCAGGAAGGTGGTGGGTGAGAAGAGGAGAGTGAAGAATGACTGGATAAGTGGAGAGACCTACAGGAAAATTGAAGAGCGACGACGATTAAAGGAAAAGATAGGAAGTACATGGTCTGCCCGCCTAAAGGAAAGAGCTACTACTGCTTATGCAGTGAAGGATAAAGAGGTGAAGGCCAGCGCCCGTGCAGACAAGCGGAGAAGGCTTAACAACTTAGCAGAAGAAGCTGAAATAGCAGCCAGAAACAACTGCAGCGGTGACCTGTACCAGCTTACTAGAAAGATAGCTGGACAAGGAAGGAACATGACTACCATCAAAGATAGGGAGGGTAAGCGACTTGTAAATGAAGATGAAGTCTTAGAGCGGTGGAGGGAGCACTTTGAGGGAGTTCTGAATGTACCACGGCCCGATATACCACTGCCAGAAATGGGCCAAGCACCTGAAGTCATCACAAGCATAGACACTGGAGACATATCAGTTGCTGAGATCAGGAGAGCTATCCATCGTTTGAAGAATGGCAAGAGTCCGGGAATGGATGCCATCAGTGCTGAGATGCTCAAGTGCTCTGAGAATGATGCTGTGAAACAACTCCACTTACTTTTCAACTCCATCTGGAAAGAACAACGTGTACCAGAAGACTGGAAGAAGTCACTCATAGTGAAAGTGCCGAAGAAAGGGGATCTCACTCAGTGTGATAACTATCGCGGCATATCCTTACTCTCCGTACCAAGTAAAATCTTGTGCAGGATCCTCATTGACAGGGTAAAGAGTGGTGTGGACGAAATGATTAGACAGGAACAGGCAGGATTTCGATCTGGAAGGGGAACCTCTGAGCAGATCTTTGCTTTGCGGAACATCCTAGAGCAGTGCCAGGAATGGCAAGCACCCCTGTACATTAACTTTGTTGACTTTTCAAAGGCATTTGATTGCATCATCAGAGAGCGACTTTGGGACATTATGGGACAGTATGGCATACCTGACATCTTTATCAGGACTTTCAAGGCACTTTACCATCAGAGCTCAAGCTGTGTTATAGAAGGCGGAAGGTACTCCAGCTGGTTTGAAGTGAAGAGTGGCGTGCGACAAGGGTGTGTGATGTCTGGCTTCATCTTTGTCCTGATCATGGACTGGGTCATGCGGCACACAAACGATAGAAGACGCGGCTTGAGATGGAAGTTTACATCGGTTCTAGAAGACCTGGACTATGCTGATGATGTTGCTCTTCTCTCAAGCAGATTTGGTGATCTACAGGATAAGACTGACAGGCTAGTAGACATTGCTGGTATTGTGGGACTCAAGATCAACCCACACAAAACAAAGACGCTTAGAATGAACCACAAATGCACAGACAACATCAAGGTAGAAGGAGAGGGTGTAGACGACGTGAAATCCTTTGTATACCTAGGATCGGTGCTAGACAAACATGGTGGCACACAGGCAGACATCAAGAGGCGACTAGCAGTAGCCAGAAATGCATTTACCAGACTACAGAGCATCTGGAGGTCACAGAGATTCAGCAACAAGACCAAGCTGCGTATCCTGAACTCCAATGTGCTGTCTGTGTTACTGTATGGGGCCGCTATGTGGAGAATAACGACAGTTGATCTCAACAAACTTGATGTATTCCACCGCACATGCCTAAGAAGAGTATTAAGGAGATTTTGGCCCTACCATCTGAGCAACGAAGAGCTATATGAAGCATCAGGGAGCATGCCAGTGTCCACCCTCATACAAGTGAGAAGGTGGCGTTGGATAGGCCACATCTTGAGGAAAAGTCCTAACGACATCTCAAGGACTGCACTAACGTGGGCACCCGAAGGTAAGAGGAAGCGAGGCCGGCCAAGGGAAACGTGGAGACGAACTGTGGAGAAAGAAAGGAATCAGCTGGGTTGGCAGTCATGGGAGGCTGCTGTCGCCTCGGCGGCAGACCGGGATGGGTGGCGCAATCTTCTCGCCGGCCTTAAGAGTCCACGTGGGCCCAAAGAGGATAAGTAAGTAAGTAAATTTGCATAGGAACGTAAACATGACATATGCAAATTAAATGAAAATACATTTTTGCATTGCCGGACTTATTCCGACAATTTAGATTTAAAATCTTCAGCGAAGCTAATAGTTAAGTTTGATGTCAATGACCACAGGTAAAAATAAAACAACAATTATTTCAGTATCAAGAGCTTTTTGGCAAACTCCACCGGTGAAATTGAATGGCGCGCACGCTCTTCGATAACGCATATTTTCTCCTCGTGTAGGCAGTTCTTGATATTTCTGAAATGTTCACATCAACTGATTTTTGAGGCGTTCTTTTGAAATAAAACTTTTCCAGAGGGGGGTGGGGGTGTATTCTGTATTTGAGGAATTTCCGAAGGGGTGGGGGGGTTAAAAAAATACCTCGAAAATGGAAAATCCTGGGGCATGGGGGGGTCCTACGTGATATTCCCTCCGTGGTGGGGGTATGGATATTTTCTGGAACCACACATTCTGGGTTTCCATGTTCGTGGATATTGTCTCTCACAGTCATGTAAAGTCATGGAATTTTAACAAACAAATAGAGAAAAAACCTTGTGTTTAATCTCGCTGTTGCATTTCAAATTTTAGCCATATACTACAGTTGGACCAAGTACAAGGAGCTGTCATCTGGCACTGCAGATGCTACAGACACATTTTTGACTGTGTCCTTTGGCCTTGATACCTACGCCAACAACGAAAAAACTTGGTATTGGCTAAGTGAGTACTAAACTTACTTTGTACATGTATGCTCATGATTACTCATGAAATTCTTTTTACCTCTTTTTTGTTTGTTTCTTTCTGATTTTACTTTTGCAAGTGTAGTAAGTAAACATTAAGTAAGTCTCTGGATTACTTCCTTTAGAAGTGTGGCAGTTCAGGCAAAGCTGTTAATCTGGTGCTGTTTATTGTGACCAAGCACTTTAGAATTATATGACTCTAGCCTTTAGAGTCTGCACATACATGTACATGTGCATATATGAAATCTTTAAGTGTGACCATGCAAAAAGATTTGATAGCCTATATTCCAAGTACATTAATTTTGCAAATGTTTTGCAGCATTATTTTGTTGTTCAATTTTTTCCCAACTAAAGTAAAAATTTTCAAAGATCTGTCAAATTTGGCCCAAGCTCGTCTCACCAGTGTATTACCTGTCCTAATCTCTAAGTGACTCATTTCTTGTATTGCAGCCATTATTCTTGGTATCATCCTGGGAATTCTGCTTCTGATTCTACTGGCCTTGTATAAGAGGATTTCCATTGCAATTCAGATAATCAAAGAGGGCAGCAGGTGAACTTGTAACATTCTTTCAATATTGTTTTAATATTAATTTATGTATTGTAAAATTGTCACTGAAAAACCCCTATGGGGAGTGTCAATAAAGTATTGTCAGTATTGTATTGATATAAATCAAGGTTTTGTGGAAGGAGGGTTTTTGATGGTGAATAGATGTGCACCAATCGTTAATTTATTTTGTTTAGACTGGCTTTAAGTCTCTCCAAATCAGGCCAGAACTACTATACTCGAACAGGATCCACCAAACCACAAAATAGATGGTGGTCTCTGCCTGCACTCCCTCCCCCCCCCCCCCCCCCCCCCACTCTTCAACCTCAAAAGATTCCTTTATTGTATAGGCACCCCTCTATCCAGCAATAACAAAGACGATGAGGCTCACTGCTGACTCTTGCTCGGTGAATATTTTTGGTCCACTGAAATTTTAAAGCCAGTAAAATTTAGTCAGTAATGTTCATGAGATAGGTGGTGTCTTCGACAACCCCCTACCCCAGAAAAGATAGATCCTCTTAAAAAAAAAAAACGTGTTATGACCAGTTCCCCAAATGGGTGCCAACAGTACCTGTGTCCTGGCTTCTAATGAACCCGTGCTGTGTAACACTTTAGATGCTTGCATGCCAAAGGATTTAACTATGCTGGTTTGTTCTCTTTTAGAGCTGTATCTAATGTGCCATTTACCTTGTTCTTCCCTGTTATTCCGTGGCTGCTTCAGATCATACTGTTTGCGTGGTTTGTCGGTGTCTTAGTGTATCCTTTGCCTGCTGAAAGTAGTATTAAAAGAAACTTGCTTAGATATGTGGCTGTATTTCCCTGTAGGTAATGACTGGTGTTGCATCCTTAAGTTAGTTTTCTCTGTAAACTTGTAGGTGCCAGCCAGGTAATTGCTCTAAGAAACTCAACTTATATTTGCACCAGGGAATCTGTTGGTGTATAGATCTCTTCTTATAACGTGGTAAAATAAATATGAAGTTCCAGATGTCCTTACAGCCCTTTCATCCATAGTCCTTCCCCCCACAGAAGGGATTGGAAGCGCATAGAAGGGGAGGGTCTCAAAGGCCAAATTGGAATTTCCAGAGGGGTGGGAAAGGGCTTAGAAAACAATCCCTTCTGTGGTCGGGGGCGGGGGGAGGGGTATGGATATTTTCTGGAACTACATATTGGAATTTCCAGGTGATAGAGGAGTCTTGGAGAAAATCCCTTCTTACTTGTGATCAATGGGGTCTGTTAGTGTCTTAATCTCTTGGTTTAGCCTCTTAATTCTTATAATTGTATCTCTTGTTGCTCTTTATAACACTTTTTCTATCTTATAGTTTTATGTTAGAGGACCCTCCTGAAAACCACTTTTAGTTATCGGAGGCCTCTTCTTGAAATAGTTTTTAATTGAAGGCCTGGGAGCATAACCGACTTATGTCGAATTTGAGCGTGGCTTTTGATTTCGCACGGATTTGTCCGAATTTTGGCTCTCCCTGGTTTGGAAAACATTTTGCGGTTTTACAATCATGGTCAAAACTCCTTGACAGAACCAAACATGAACAGAACAAAAACCACTTGCTTACTTCTCCCTCCCACCCCCTACCCCTATGCAATGACAACCGAACACAGACTGCCAAAAAACCACTCACTTACTGTTTCTCCCTTCATAATTCTACCACAGTTACTTCTCCCTCTCTCCCTCCCCCCCTCCCCGTTATGCAATGTTGATGTGGGAAGTGATGCTTGCCAGGAAACTGTTCGTGAGCCAAAAGACAACATTGAGTCAGGGGGAGGGGGAGGGGAATTTGGTAGTTTGCTTATCTACAAGTGAAAGCGCTTGGAAGGCAAATTTTGTTATAGGTTTTGTCCACGTCAGACTGGTTTTCCAAATTATCGGTAGGCTAAAAGTTTCCACTGTTCACGAGCCTTGTTTAGTCGCACCAGTTGTTGTTTCTGTAAGTAACGTTTGAGATGATATCATGGTTTGCTTTTGCGGGTTGTAACAAGCCCAAAATAGATCAAGGCAGTCGGGATAAACAACTTGCGTATCTTACTGGCTAGTTGGTTTCTCTTTTGTTTGGTGAAGTTTGTAAACGCACGACATCTATGGATCTTTTGAAAAGTTATGAAATTGACGAATGCAGTTCACAGGAACTGGTGGAAATGTTGTCCAAAGAATCCCTCCCTGGTAGTGATGACTGTGCCGTGGCGAATTTTTCAATTCCATTGTCAAATCCCGCGGGAGCATCAGAGACAAATCCCGCCATGTGCAAGGTGTTTTGCAAGCCTTAGTTGTGGTTTGCCAGGCTTGAAATTCGGTATGTAACGATTAACTTGACAATTTCAAGGCAATTATGATTCAATAAAAGTACGATTAACATAGATTTTCAACGGTTAACACCGACTGCTCGTGAAAAGAATAGATAGTCTTTACCTTTTAAAAGAACTTCCGTTAATCGTTGAAATGGCTACATGTCTTCCTGTTAATCGTGTAGAATGCTAGTATTTTGCGTTATCAAGAGTGATATGTCGACAAACGGGACAAAGCTGGATTTTACGCCAGGAAATGGACACATTTTCTCTTGGAAAATGTAACTGTTTACATTTCGGACATTCCTGTCACATACGTAGTAGTTTGTAACAGAATCAAATAAAAGCGTGACAGCATTCTTTTCATTGCTCCCGCGAAAAACACCGCTTTCGTGTGCCTTGTTTCAAAGACAACGATTGTATATTGAATACAAGTATTTAATCCTCAGTGCATTGTCCTTTTGGTCATCCAGTGTCTATAATGTTAGCGATATATCTTTACAAGATGGTAAAATTTCTCAATGGCATTAATACGAAACACAAAGCGGCGTGAAAAAATACTGGACAATGGTTTTTAATCGAATAATTTGCAGTTCACATCCAAAAGTTTGGACAAATCCGAGCTACATCGAAAAACGGGCTGAAATTCGACATAAGTCGGTTATGCTCCCCACCCTTCAATTAAATATTATATTCACATATTCATTTGGTCCACCCCGTAGGGGTTATTATGTTAGTTACAACATTATGTTAGTTACAACAATGCCATTTTGGGTACAAAAAAAGGCAACAAGACTTTCAAAAAGACGATTCAGTATCTCTGAAATCCAGACAATAGAAATCGGTTCTCTGATTAATTTCCTACCTTTTTAATGTTCAGCTAAATTAAGAGCAGCTGCCAGAGGCACCTTTAGTTTACATGCAGACATCCTATATCTCACCCCACAGAAGAATTGTAAACCACCATGAGACTGTGTGATGTGTGCGGTATATAAATACAATATACACCATTGCATTACCATAGAGATTTGGACAAATCAAACTGTTAGTTAAAACAGGCACTTGTTCAAAGGGCCCTTCAAAGTTCTGGATACTGAATGGAGTCAACCCTAGTTAAATGAATAAGTTACTTTTTCTACTGGCTGCGGGAAAAATTGGAAATGATTTCGTAACCCTTAGTCATGGCTGAAGGCTGTTAATGCTCTGCTTGTGAGCTGTGATCACTAATCACATTTGCAGCAGTTTCCTTGACACCATTTAAGTTTCCTTGTCACTTCTGGAAGTCCTCAGTACCAAGTGGTTTCCAATGACACACAAAACGGACAATTGTGTTCTGATGTAAGTGTTGATGATTTAATGTATTCCATTTTAGGCAGTACAGTATGTTTTTTCTGTTTTCTTTTAGCTAGACAATATACCACATGCTGCACATTATACCACAGTTAAGCCTTGTTTTCACAAGCAACATAAATAAAGGCATAGGCGTACATGTATGCAGTTCTAAGCACATTAAGATCATATTATGTCAAAAGATGATGGGCGCACATGCAGAAGAAAAAGAAAAAGTTTTTGCCCTTGTTCTTTTGGTTGTACTTCCCCTACAGTCAGCCCCGTTTTATGTGGACATTAAAGCAGTTATGCTGTTATCTGGGATCAAATGTTATTAATTTGGGTTTGTCTGGCATCTGGGATAGATTGTAGTAGTATAAACATTGTTTTCAACAAAGAGAAAAGCTGAAAAGGGTTAAAATCAAATGATCAGGAAATGTAGGAGCGGTAGGATCACCCTGTCCAAGGGAGCATAACTTTGTGAATTGGAAGGTTGCATTTACTTGGACAACAGAGCAAATGACTTGGCAACTTGACTCTGATCATGAAAAAAGTTGTGAAAATGTCATTTAGGGAGCAGCCCTGGATGGTGCAGTGGTGAGAGCACTCGCTTCTCACCAATTTGGTTCAGGTTTGATTCCCGGACTGCAGATCGTGTGTGGGTTGAGTTTGTTGTTGCATCTCGCCCTTTGTCCAAGAGGTTTTCCTCCTGGGTGTTTTGGTTTTTCCCTCTCCCAAAAAACCAACATTTACAAATTCCTGTTCAATATGAAGAGTGTCACGACAGTAAAGCACATTTGATCATCTTGTCACGTGATTATGGGCTACACAAATTGACACACAATTAACAGTTCTGCTTAGAACTACACGCACCTAGCCAATCATAATTTACCAACTTCTAATGTAATCCTGGGTTCAAGCCATTTACAGAGTGGCTTACTCTCCATGATATTTTTTTTATCAGTTTTGTTTTGATTAATTTCAGACCTTAAAAACTGAACTGGATAATTTGGCTGGGAGCGGTGCCTCGAACAAAACATGCAATTTTGTGGATTTTGCAAATGATGAGTAAGTTTGAAATCAAGTTGTCTTCCCTTCCCATGCAAATTATATTATCAGTAAACGTAATGTGTACCTCTTTGTCATGCTGTAAGTTAAATAGAGAATTTGACACAGAAATTATAAATGGTCAAAACAAAGCAGTCCTGAATTACATGTATGCAGTCATCTCCATTAAGCAATCAGTTTATGAAGACCCAAAAGCTGTTCTTAATTTTTCTGTGTAGTGACCTCTTTTGTACTGTCTACTCGAGTAAGCAATCGCAGTTAACTTTTACAAAAGTTCCAAGGGCAGTATTTTGTTGTCTTTAAGTATTTGACGGTAAAATGTATAACAGAAAATGTGCCTTTACTATCGCTACAACAAATTCTAAATTACAAATTAATGGTTTAGGGGGTTAGTTTGTAAAGAAACTACAGTGCTGCGTCTGTGAGGAGTTGCAACGAATGTTTGGTATATCAACAGAGTTGATAACTAAACTAAGGTAAATTTTGAACTGCACATCACGTATGCCACTTTGTTGGACTCCACGTATGACATGCCTTGCACATGGTCTCTTGCAAGAGACTGCCGTCGCCTCCGTGCTTAACCTGAAGATTTCTTTTTTTTTTTTTATGTTCATATGCATAGGTCTCGCTGTTCAGTTTTGCATAGTGCCCTTTGGACCACTCATTTTTCTTCTTGTATTTGTTTTGTTCTTTGTATTTATTTTGATGCGTCCAATAAAGCTGATAAAATAAATTGGCCACCGTAAAGAAATTAGAGGTCTGAGGTTTCGACCGTTAGCCCTTCATCAGAGCGAATCCAAAGACAGTTATAAAATGCTTTTTTTGCCAATTCATCTTGTTTGGTCCTACTTCAAATATGTCAAATTCTTAAGTGGTGCTATCACGGAGAGTTCGGTATACCAAAGCTACTCAAAATATTTAACAGAGAACATTAAATTGTTTGTGGAGCACCGGGAGGAAAATATTAAGTGATTTCTCCAATGAAGAACAAACTATGAATCAGGTTTTAGCAACTTCTCCAAAATACACAGGGAAAAATTGGCTAACTGTTTAAGTTGTGACAATTTCCATCCAAGCCATCCGCAGCAAAATATAACAAATACTGGCTTATGTATACCCGAAGGGTAATTGTTAACAGCACTGTTCAAACCATTATTTTAACATTTCTGTCTGTAATAATGTTTTTTGTTTTGTTTTATTTTTTTTGCTGTTCAAAGGCACGCTAAAAATCGGTGCCTCTGGCCCTGAAAATTTCCCAAGTAAGTTAGCATTATGACCAACGTTGAGTTAAAAGACGAGAAGCTGAAGGTTGTGACAAAGACCTTTATCACACGGTGGCCATGTTGAGTCTCAGAGAACAAAAAGCTTTGCTTTTGCACGCAATCCTCGTACTGAATTCGTGTCTGGTTGAGGCTTGCTGTGCGAAAACAAAGCTTTTTATTCCCCCGAGACTCAACATGACCACCGAGTGATAAAGGTCTAAATTACATGTAACCGGTGTGGTTTTCTTTGTGGTAATTGTACTATTTTGTGCTCAGCCATCTGTTCCGTATGCAAGTGTACCATCTGTTTGGCTGGTTCTGGTTAATGAACTTCATCATAGCGCTTGGACAGTGTGTGCTCGCTGGTGCCTTCGCTTCCTACTACTGGGCGTGGGACAAGAAAACTGTAAGTACTGGATAAAATGTTCATGGAACATTACATGTGGGAGAACAACTACCAGACATTGAGCTTTGCAAATCAGGATATGTTATAGACTTATAAATTGTCCTCACAGTCCAGTGAAACCTGTAAATTAACAATTGGATCACACGTCAGCGTACGTTCATCGAGATATGAAGCACGCGGGAAGTTTGGAGAGCACGAAAGATGCGTAAGAGTTTCTTGGTACTGGTCATAGGATGGTGCAGTTTATCTGTTGTAACAACACTGATATTAATTTAAAGGAAATCTTGAAATTAACTTGACTCATTTGTGTTCCCTTTCAGGACATTCCAAAATTTGCAGTGACAGCTGCATTTTTCCGCACTTTGAGGTAAATTTAGTGGTTTTATTCCAACATATTTTTCCATGTTATTATTGCATTTATTGCATCAACATATAAGTAGCAAGCGTCAACGCAAATTTCCCTGTAACTTATTTGGATTTTTTGTGGTGTCCTGTAATATACAAGTAGCCAGAAATAGGTTTATTTTAATGAGTGCTAGGAATATAAAGTGCGATTCTGAAAGTGGAATATACAATGATTGTAACAGTAATGGTGCATCAGGTTACTCCAGACTGGATACGCCAACCCTCTCCTTTTCACAGTTCTCGTGTGATTTCCTCACTATAAGTCATCAAAGGCAGCCTGCATGTGTGTACAACTAAGCTCCGTTAGTAGCTTGTAGGGGTGATCTTTAAGATGGCTACACTTGAGGCTAACGAAGTCAGGATTTGTATTTCAACTTGGTTTGTTTGCTTGGTTCTCTGTATATGTTTAAGTAAAGTACCTGGACCGGGACAAGTTTATAGCTTTTATTTTATATGGAAAGTCGCTGATTTTCAAAAACAAAAAAATTCTAAATCGCCATGCCGGAATCCATCCCAAGTTTTTGGTGAATTCTACAACTGAATGCAATTCACCCTACGGAAAAAGGCGGTGGCTGTACATTTTACCACAACACTTTCCGAACTTAACGAAGCCAATAGACCCTTGGAAAGCCTTTTTTTGTGAAATTCGTCCCTGTACTAACAACATTATGTATGCTATAGGTTTCAGGTTTTTGGAACTTATCTATGCGGGGGATTTTTTTTAGCGTTTTTAAAATCTTTTGTACGCTCAGCATTGCGGGGAAATGTATCACTCACCATCTTTTTTTGGTACAATGGATTGACACGTAACGTGTTTTGTGTTTAGTTGTCTGAGTTACTAATCTCCAAGTCGGTCCTGTTGTAGGTATCACACTGGTTCGCTTGCCTTTGGATCACTCATCATTGCTATCGTACAGCTGATCAGGGCTGCCCTCGAGTATCTGGATCACAAGCTCAGAGGAGGTACCGGCTTTCCCCTGCAGTGTTTGATGTGCGACGCGTGATCTTTGTTTACTGACAAAATTAATGTTTCTTTGTAGGGCCTGGAGAGCAAAGTGAGATCACGAAGTACCTCATAAAGTAAGCAGATTCATCTTTGTTGTTATTTACGTATGCTCTGTATTAGCGCTTTGTTTTAACTCCTTTACTCATAGACGGTTTATAGACAGCCTCATGGTATGATTTGTAATGTCAAGTAAAAAAAGCTGTTTTTGATAATTAACTGATGTAACATGAAAAGCTGTACAAAGCATCCTAAGAGGGGAACAACTGGATGAATTTGGCCAGAGTAACTGACGCAAGGAACCTAATTTTATTAGGAATTTTTCCTCGCAAAAGCGAAGGAAAACTTGAGTTTTCCATCGATTGCAATATTTGCATTTTGCAAAAATTAAATCGTTTTAAGTTCACACTGTGTTTTCAGGCTTGACTTACAAGAATTCCTGAGAAAAAGGTTTCGGCCAAAGGTTTGATGTTTTGCACGTTTCAATTTTTCAGGTGCCTCAAATGCTGCTTTTGGTGCTTAGAGAAGTTCTTGAAGTTTCTTAACAAGAATGCCTATATCATGGTTAGTATGTAAATATGAGTTGTGGTGAGAGGAAGAGCAGGGTTGGCCCAGTGGTGAAAGCACTCGCCGCATAATATGTCTCCCACCAAATGTGGCCCGGGTTCGATTCCCGGTCTCGCCGTCATATGTGGGTTGAGTTTGTTGTTGGTTCTCGTCCTTGCTCCAACAGGTTTTTCTCCAGGTACTCCGGTTTTCCCCTCCCCTTAACAACCAACATTTCCACATTTCAATTCAATGACCCAGAGCATTATACATTTATTGCTAGAAAGTGATTTGGTTTTTTTAGTTGCCTTGTCTCTGCTCATGAATCTCCAGCCACTGACATCGAGGCACAGATGGTTAAGTAACTAACTAAAAGTTTTAAGTAAATTTCTAAAATAATAATTTAGTATCGATTGTGGCAAGGAATGATTCTTTAGAAGTTGTTTTTAAAAAGTGTTTGTTCTTGAACTTGTTTCAGATCGCAGTGCACGGCAAGAACTTCTGCACCTCTGCCAAGGATGCATTCTTCCTTCTTATGAGGAATATTTTGAGGTGAGTTCAACCTGTTGATAGTGTTAGATATACCACTTTGAACATTTTGGAAGCAATTTGTTTTTTGTAATTAAAGGTTGCCATGCATCAGTAACTCGATCAATTTGCTACAGTAATTTTGTTTCTTCTTTGGATACAAGTACGAGTTCAGTAACTAATACATCAAACACGAGCAAAAGTGTTTCATCCGATTTCCAAACTCCAAGAAGTGAGTTGAAAAAACGAGGCGCGGCCGAGTTTTTTGTAACCAACTTCGATGTGCTTGGTTCGAGTGTTTGATAAAGCTTATCCGTTAAACCGTTAACAATTCTTGGAGAAATTCAAAGCAGAAGTTCACCAAATGTTATGAAAATTGAGATCACATTTCCAAACCTCGCACACGGCAGTGATTTCCTTTGTTTTCTGTCGATGAATTATTAGTGAGTTTTAGAAGAGTATGTGAAAAACTTAGGGCGCTTTTAAGCCTCTATCCTGTTTTCTAGTGAAAATCTTAGTAATTGTGTTAAACCCAAACGTACGAAACTATTTTCCATTCGTTCTCATGTCTTGCTTTCTTTTTCAGAGTGGTTGTGCTTGATAAAGTGACGGATTTCATTTTGTTTCTCGGTCAGCTCACCATCACTGCAGGCCTGGGTGAGTTTTGTGTTCACTGGTGTTCACTATCAATGGCTCTTTGCAGCTAACGGTCACATGGTACCAAGGATACCTTGCTGGAGAGCAAGCTACGCACTGGGATATCCAAAACAAAGAAAATTCAAGTTTGAGTGGATAAAGTCGCTTTGTTTTGGATGTCTTAGTGCCCAACCTGCTCTCTAGCATGGCGGATTCTGACCACGTGACCTACAAAGGGCCTATTATCAGAGATCTTACTTTCTAATTACAAATATCCAACACTTATTAGGAGACAAGAGCCGGGACAATTAAGTCGCATTCAATTCCCAAAAATAGTTTACTCTCATACATGCACTTCAGTCCTGAACGCAGACCGCTTTACCGAGTAGGTAAAGGGACGTTCAGGAAGCTATCCTAAACTTATTTCGTCCTATGCCCAATTGTTGATCGTCTTTTATTTCCCTTGTCGTTGTTTTCCTTTTGTTGACTCGCTTCTTGCTTCCTTCTCTTATGGCAGGCGTTGGCAGCTTTTATTGGTTTGAGCGACAAGATAACCTGAACTACTACTTAGCTCCCGTCATTGTAAGTATTAGCGTAAACTGTTAATTTTGTCTGTCTGCGTGAGCGCAAAAGTTGCACAGTTGCACGTCGTGAATAAGCCTCTTTCCGCACCTCGCGTTGTACATCAGTGACATACACGTCTGTTTAAGTGATGTTACCCGGAATGATCTTTAAGGCAACAGCGCCCGACAACTTTTGATAAAGCAACTGTTTGCTGCGGAAATAGAGGGGAAGTTTTTTCACTTTTCTTCAAAACCTTTTGACGTGTTGCCGCAACAAAATGCTGCGTTAAAATTGCCCGCGCACCGTGTTGCGTTAAGAATCGTTCCGTGCAACATAACCTTTAAGCTAAGAACCGACTCATTCTATCTCGTGTGTCGTCCCTATTATACCTTTGTAAATCGAGCCATTTGGATTGGACACAACAGACTTGGCAACCTCTGTATGCTATGTCGAGGAAATTTAACGTGAAATTTAGCATAACTTTATCTGGGCTGTGGTTTCTAGATTTTAGTTTCTAGTTTTAGTTTAATATTCGTTTCTTTGATGAGACATATTTACATTGTTCTATTTTTTCTATTATTTCTGTAATTAAGTTTAATTTTAAAGATTTGTAAATAATTACGTAATTCAGCCTTTAGGCTGCGAAGTGATTTTTAAAATTAATAAACTATCTAAAATCTATGACTTGTCCAGATTAAGATGGTTCATTGTTGTTGTTTATTTTTAGATCATCACAGTTGGTGCTTACGTTGTAGCGATGGCGTTCTTCAGTGTTTACAACATGGCCATCGACACTATCTTCCTTTCTTTCTGTAAGTGCAACAGGAGAACTACCTTAAAGATTCTGAAGTAGTGATAGTAGGGCCAGATTCAGAAAGCTATCCTAAGTGAAGATGTATATAAATTATTGTTTCTTAGAGCGGTTTTCAATTGAGTGTCGAAAGTAATTTCGCGTTTGCTTTGGTTTTGCATTACTACGCTCTGTGATTGGTTAAGGAAACTCGCGCCACTTTCTCAACCAATGGGAATTCAAACCAAAACCAATCGTGTTTTCGCCGCACGCGTTTTCCCGCGCTTGGCGCCAGTTACATGTATTTGCTTCGAATACTGATTGGCTCGTGGTGTTGTTTACGTCTGTTGTGATTGGCCAGAGTAATTACTTTGGTTTTGGTTTTACGACACTCAATTGGAAACCGCTCTAACGAAAGCCTATTGTTGGACAAACAATAGACTATTGCCCAAAAACAATACTTAGGATACATCTTAACTTAGGAGGGCTTTTAAAATCTGTCCCTGGGATATTTTACTTTTTGTACCGCACACCTTCTCACGCGCTTTGTACGCTAATGAAACTATATTGTGGTGAATAACAGACTCGCTGAGTGAAGTTTTGCTAACAGACAGTTTAATTACCAATCCGTAAAAATTCTTCCAAAAGATTTTTTGCTGTTAGTTTTGACTTAGACTTTTCTTTACCTCAAGCTTGAAATTAGGCTTTAAAACCACTTTTCAAGAGGGACATGAAAACCTCGATTAACTTTTAACCACAGATTCGCGTTAATCGGCTTTCGAACAACACGGCACTGCCTGTCAGCTACGCCAGTCCTAGTCTATGTGGCTGAAGTTATGGTCAAAGATTGCTTCCATTTGTATGGACTGAAGCAAATGGAACAAATGGTCTTTCTGGTGGAAAATCAATGGAACGGTCCTTTCCACTGGGAATGTTTCGAAAAATAAAGGAACACCTTCAGAGATATTCCTCTTTTCTCGTATTTTACCGAAATTTCTGGAATGTCACTGTACCATTTGCTTTTTAAAACACTATAGTACCATACTCCTTGGTGAAATACGCGGTTATTTCCCAAAATTTTCAGTGAAAAGGACCGTTTCAATTGATCCCCCACCGGAACAACTGCTTCTTCCATAGAAACGCTTAAAGATTTGGTCTCTCAGCTCGCTTCCTCCCCATTTTCCTGGTGACTTTGGAATTGTTGAATACTCATAATAAATCAACTGAGGAATAGAGAAACCACGAGACAAAGTGTTCTTGCATTGACGTCACGGTCCTACAATCCCCAGTCTCCCGTCTTGCGCGGTATCGTACCCAACCGAAAGTGAAATTTGACGATTTTATACGCCTGAAACACGGAGAAGAAAAATTGATAGGGATTCCTTTTTTTCGATTTTCATGCGAGAACAACATTAACATTTGATCAAGCAAATAACAAATCTGCCATATACACTTTAACCACAGGTTTTAAATCCCCTTACGAGTTTCTGTTGTTAACTGATACCATTTTTTGTTCATTGCAGTGGAAGATTCCGAGCGTAATGACGGTACACCAGAGAAACCATATTACATGTCCAAGTCGCTGAGAAAAATCCTGGGCAAGAAGAACAAGAAGGCATCTGACAGTGAATAATCCTCAACGCTTAAAGTTTTTAAACCAACCGGAGAGAAACGGGAAACGTTGAAGCGATAGAATAATTTTTGGGATGTTTACAACTAGGTCGTTATCCTTATTCTTGGCCTGTAGGCTGTAAATTGTTGACATGTTAAACAGCCGCAACAGCAAGGGCGCGCGTTTTCGGACAAGCGCGCGAGAATGGTACGTTTTCCTCGCGCGCTCTTGTCTACAGGAAGTAATTTACGCGCTGAATTCTCCCATTCAAAAAGAAAACGCCACCAGCGTTTCCTGGTTTTAGTTTCACTTTATTGGTCACGACTCATGATAACATCCCAGGAATTCCTCTGTCCTTTTAATGTTCTCAGTATTCAGGTTTTAATGTTTAATTTAGTTATTTTTGTTTGGATTTTAGAATTTCGCTGGACGAGATACTTGTAAATACAACGTTCTCACTATCATTTTATTGAAGAAAGCGTTTTTAGATTTGATGCACGTGTGCAGTTGGTTGGCTTACTGTAGGAAGTTTTTTAAGGAAGGATGTTCGTCCACAGTAAATTTATGGTTAGTTTAATAAGTAACTTAAGCAGGTACGACGTCGGCGACAAGGAGGACAACAGAAAACATTAGATCTGATGAGCAAAACAAGAGCTCTTCACGTGTGTTACACGTTTTGGTAAATTTGTTTTGCTCTCCTCTGACTGTGATAGTTTTAAAGCGAGGTTCCAGTGAACCAAAATCACTCCATAGACCCGCGTCTCTACCGACCAGCTATAGTAAGAAGGGGAATTTATTTGGGTACGTAAAGAAGTTAAGATTCGAAAGACAGCTTAAACTCATGCTCATGCTTCGCTACAAAGGTTTTAGCTGTAGTTGATATTCTCGTTAATCAGGACTGGATTGTTTATTTACAATCGTACTCTTATTTTACGTGTGGATAACAGGCGCTTTTAATCGCTTTTTAAGGTAAGCATTTTAAAGTAAAGTTCGTGTTTGTGTAATTATATTTCTGGGCGCCACAATAAGGCTCACTTTAACTAAGTTATTAGTATTTTTATTGTTATGTACAATATCATATAATGTATTGTGCTTGGTGCGTTGAGTCCATTAGGCTCATATAAATCAATCCATATTTAACAGGTTATTCACCCTGTATAAAGCAATCCTATTGGAACTTTTAATATATTACATACATTTTTTCAAGTTCCGTGCAACGAGTGCCATATTTGGTAAATCCTGAATACCGGAGGGCCACCTCGTTCCGAAGGATGAGGCTTGTTGCTTAGCAACAGGCTTCGATGAAACCTCTGGTTTTGAATTTCCGATACACGGGTTTTCTGCTGGAAATGGCACTTTTCTATCGGAACTGTGCATAGGACAGTTGGTATGTAAGGTGGTCAGCCCGGTATGACTACACACTTAGCTTACGTACTTAATTAAGTATTCTGTGTTGTATCGTTCTGCTGCGTAGACAAAAGTGTTAATAAAAAAGTTACACTGTTGTGTGCCGCTGAAAGGTGTCTCATTGTTTCACAGTGGTTCTCAAACTCATTAATAATTCATCAAGAGAAAACAAAGAAAATCACTACCGTGACCGTGGTTTGGATATGTGATCCTAATTACCATAAAATTTTGCCATCTTTAGCCTTGAATTTCTCCAAGAATTATTGATCATTTGAGAAGCCATATCAAACACTCAAAAGTGTGTTTCATCAGATATCCAAACACCTCGAAGTCGTTTAAAAAAACTCGGCTGCGCCTCGTTCTTTCAACCTACTTCTCAGTGTTTGGATATCTGATGAAACACACCTTCTCGTGTTTGATATATTGCTTCACAGTTATTTCTTGTTAGGAGGTTTGATGCTCCCATTGATTTCACTGAAGAAATGATGGGTTAGTCTCCATGAGCCTTCAGGCCTACAGGACCGGCAGAGCCCGAAAAAAGAGGGTGGAGGGTACTCGTTGGAATTTTTGGTCAGGATGTGAGTGGAGAAGAAAAAGAGGAAAATAGTCTGCCTTTAGCAGTTGAACGCCTGGCTGCCGCCATGTTCTTTCCTTTTAGTTCCTTATACTAGGATCTTCTTATTTTCTCTCTCAGCTTGAAAGATCCTAGGGCTAAGGCCAAGTACAACTTTTTGCTTTTGCATGAAACGAATACAGAAAACATATGGCGCAAGAAGGATCCGCCCTGGTGCTAGGATCTTTCCCCCCTCCATGTAGTCAGCCCCTCAGTCTGATGTTTTCGGCGCCGATGAATCGCCCAAGAATACCAGGTTGATCATTGTAAACTATCTATGGTAGGACCTTTCGTACTTTAGCAGCTATTTTGTAATCGCAATTAAGCAGTTGGCAGGTTTGTTCTATTTTGCTATGAGAGTTTACAATCAATCCTCTCCTTTGAGTAATCGATAGAGGACTTTTTTATGTGCACAATTTAAGGCGTTTTGTAGATGCTGATGGATGCCTCTCCAGAAAACTTTATAAAATTCCGCTGGGAGGCCGTTGCTCACACGCCTCTTGTTTGCTTCCATCAATTTCAAACTTTCTAAACATTCAGAGGCAGTGAGGAAGCCTTCACAGTGTTTTTTCTCTTGCTCATTCAGCTTAAGAGTATTTCCATCTGGGAAAAACATCTTTTCTTTGGTAGTGTCATGTTGCGTATCAGCCAAAGAGTAAAGATTTTGATAGAACAATTTCGCTTCTTCTAAAAACTCACTAGATCAGTACTGATGACACTATTATTTGTGATCAAAGTGAGCAGGAATTTCGCTCAAAATGGGAGAAAATTCGATGCAGAAGCGTTTGAGACTATTCTGAGCTTCGCATTAATTTTTTTCAGCGCCGCGAAGTAAAGTGCCTATGAAGTGAAAACTAACTTCTGCTTATTTTAAAGGCCTTTCAAAGAAAAGAAGTTTGGCAAATCACAAAATCAAGAATATCTCGGGCAATATTGGAGTGACGCTGCTCAAACTTGGCACCAATAATGTACGTTAGGTAAGAAACAAAATGACACCCATTTTGACGTTGCCATGGTATTACTCTCGGCCCCAGTCCCTTTCCGCTTTGAACCAAATACCAGCATTTTTGACAAGACAAGGAGAGGCAGACAGTCCTACTTGAAACGCATGAAGTGTCCATACTGCCCTACGTCTCCTTTCTAGCTCATTGCGAGTAAACGATCTCTGGTTAAGACAACAAAATGAGAACGTCAATCGAGCGTTAAATAGACCCGAGAGCAAAATTGTTGCCATGGCAACAGCACAGTAAGAGTCATTTGTGCCTTACCTGAGGTACCATACTGGTGCCAAGTTTGAGCAGCATCACTCCAATATTTTCCGAGATATTCTTGATTTTGTGATTTGTCTTTGTGTTGAAGCGATTTGTGACGTCATCAATTTTTGAACGATAACTTGAATATCTCTGGAAGGAGAGAAGCTTCAGTCCGAAACACTTGCTCTTTTGTGAAAGGCCCTTCAAATGAGCAAAAGTTATTTTTTTACTTTTTTACGAATCCACTCTGGGAAACGATTCGTCCGTTCCTTTGATGCAGCATGATCCGAGTGATCTTGGATAAAAAAAGTCCAGATTCGGATTTTCCCAAACAAACGTACTTTAAGTTGTTTGACATGTTTGGCTGTTAAAGCAAATATTTAATGAACTAATGAATTAATGAGCTACTTCACCGCCGCAAGAACAACTCGAAAACCATAACTGCGGTTAAAAACTTTAAGGATGATTACAAAATTATCAAAGAAGCTTCTAAGAGCTCGAACATCATGAATGAACATTTTGTTTCTGAAAGAATTCAAAGCACAAATTCGCCGGCTTCTCCTCAATATTTTGGTAAATGAAAATGACTATATTGAAACGCCTATCATAGTACAGAAAATAGGTCTCGCCAATGAGTTGCAACTCGTTAATTTTTCGACTTTTTCTCTTTTTTTTTATGAGTTACTCGTGATTTCTTTACCTCCTCTACATTCTTTTTGTTTTGTCTTTGATTGTAATAACTGTAATAGTATTAATTTTATCCTTAAACAATTGTAAATCTGGCCCAACTAGATTAGCTCTCGCTTCCTGCGGGCCAGTCTCTCTTTTTTTGCTAAATTTTTGAATTATTGAAAAAACTTGAAACTTGAATTGGACAGGTCAAATTAACCGGCAGTCAGGTCTGTGTGGCTCAAACTCGGGGGCCCAAGTATGGTGGTCCAAAAGTGTCACGGCATTTTAATTTCATCATGGCAATTTTAACTACGTTCACGGCATTTTCAATTTCACCGCGGCAGGCAATTTCAACTTCCTTGTGGGTTATCACCCAAATGGTAATGGGCCCCTAGAATCAAGGCGACTATTTCCGGTTCTTAGACAGATTAAAAAAATTTCCGCGATAGAACTGAAATCGTTGTGGTGAAATTGAAATTGCCGAGATCAAATTGAAATTGCCGTGAATGAAGTTGAGTTTGCCGTGATGAAATTGAAATTGTCGTGGTGAAATTGAAGTTACCGTGACACTTTTGGGCCACCGTTCTGCTCAAGTGATACGGTGTTGCACTCCCGTCCCGAAGGTCTGTGGTTCGAACATCACATGGGATAAAGGAAGATAAAACTGACTAGTGACAACAGGCTCAAAACCCTTTGTTTTCCTTCGCCGATCCTGATCCTGACTACGTACAAATCGACCTTACACTCCTTTCTTTACATGTAGGAGGCCATGGCTTTCTGTACCTAGATTGAGTGAGATCTAGTAACTATATGGGTGATTACCCAGGCAGGTTGTGGAAATGTCGAGTAAAAAATTTTCTCTTTTTGATACTGAACAAACTTGAATCACGAAGCGGCGACAACGGCTCCTTCTTTTGAGGAAAAAGAAGAAGAAGAAAGGAAACTCCTAGAATCAGGGTATGTGAACACAAAGTTAATCTCGTACCCAGATCTCAGTCGGTTCAGGGAAGTCGAAATGTGACCGTGGAAGATCTGCTTAAATTGTGTTTAAAAGATGTTTCAACTGTATTTTAAATCAAGTTTTATCTTAGTTATACCTACCTAGCACTTTCTTTCTTCTTACAGCACCAGCAACAGATACCACCTCCTCCCAAACCACAACCAAGTAAGAAAGATTTCCCTGTCGAGCCAGACAGTCCTCGGGATGCTCTCCAGGTGGCATTCCAGCAGAAGCAACTGGCTTGAAAGCTTCCTGCGACTTCACCCCGCACATCTCTGTAGATGAACACCACTGGAGTGCTACCAACACGTGTCTTGGCTCCAGCGGCAATTGTGCCCCCTGTTGACAAACCTGAACTACGTGGCGGTGATCAAGCTCCTTCTTCAGACAAACGGTTATGAGAAGAAAATAGTGAGGTGTTGCATAGTCTTTTAATGTTTCATTATGTAAGAAGCATGTATCCTATCTTGCAGAAAACTTCAATACCACTGTAACCTGCTTTGTTCCTCCATGAGATGAATAATTTGTCACAAAAAAAATATCTTTTCAACTCGGTATTCTTGCTACAAGGCAAACTATTAACCCGACAAATTCGTCCCTAACACTTCATTTTTCAGATGCATACAGAGTATAACAGAGGTTCTCAATGGGATGAAGGCATTTACGGTTGACGGCTAATATTTTGGCTTTTCTACGACTAACGGTTAATTTCTCTCCGTTACGGTAACAGATCGACATCTGAAAAGAAAGTCAATTGCTTCACTCAAAGTTGAAAATTAGTTTCCATTGTTACAAAACACATTTTTAAGGTCTGCAGGTCTCTGATGACCTTTCCCGGATGAAAATAGGCTGAAATAGGGTACATCAGCCACTAGACAAGACGAAAAAACGTCCTTACAAGCAATCGTGACAATCTCTAAAAGGCAAATTGTGGGTAGAAAGTTTTTTTTACGGTTAACTATTTTTTATGACTAACAGTTACAATTTTCCATTTTTTACGCCTAACGACACATGTACGCATTGCGTACCTATTATTTAACCAAGTAAGTGATTTTGTGATTGCATTTGTGCATAAACTGTGCACCAAGTTATACTTATACAAAATGTCATTTTTATTGTGTTTGACGTGTATTCTGTGCAACCTGTATTAAGCGTTCACTCAGCCATTCCCCGAGGGTGACCGCTTAATACAGGTTCGACTGTAGTAAACTTTTTTTCACTGAGTTCTCATGAGAACAACAATTTCGCAGGCAGTTCGGTTGTAAAAATCCTAAACATTTCAACCTAGCCGTCAATTGACTATGGTGGAAAATATCCCTAGCTCATTGAACTCACATTTTCTGACTGTGTGGGTTGAATTTGAAAGTTACCTTGGATTTTAATGCTCTGTTTTGATGCCAACCACGTCTTTACATTATTTTTGCTTAAAAACCGTGACTTGATCGTCATTAAAACTTTGTTGCTATTAGCAACCGATCCCAACACTTCCTCTTGACAAAGAGCAGCAACATGAGCATTGTGACGTCAATCATGTAATGCCGATGAGCCAATATAAGAATTTGCTTATGAACTCTTCTTCCGCGTTGAAAACTTTCGTTCTGTGATAACAGGCTGAAAGCTTACGATATTTCCTGCTCTTTAGTCGTCTGGAAGTGACTAACACGTACCTGTACTGGAAATTGTGCATCAGTGATGGGCTGTTGCGGTAAAAACAGTGACGATGGAAGAAGCGATAATGTGGAGATGAGAGGTGGCACAGGCGGCAAAAATGGTGGAGGGGGGAAATGGGGTGAGTTTAGTAAACCGCTGATTGTGGCTTACACAATTAATTTTTCAACATTTTTTATGATTGAGAGTTGCATTGAACATTGCTTATGAAGGTGAAATGCGCTACCAAGCTTACCTAGTAGCGCATTTCAGCCAGGAGCCCAATGATGTTCGTTGTCGAAACAAAGTAATATCGTTAAGTAAAGAAACGCAAACAGGCTTATCGCTTTCCTCGAAGCTTCAGTAGAGGTACCTTTGATGTTTCTTATTTGCATTATTATCACGTTTAATTGTGTAGTTTTGCCTCAGGCTTTTAGCTCTTATGCGGAATGTATCTTGGAGTGCAATTTGACTCTCACCACAGAGACTTTCTAATTTTGTTTCCCGAGATTTCTTTATGGTTTGCAATTGTTCAATAAAATATCCTTATAAATTACACAAAAAGGGAAGGGAAGGGAGTTTAGATTTGTTTTGTTTGGGCATGAAAATAAGTTTCACCCCATAAGATTAAATCACCGTCATTGTTTTTGTTCAGAGTGCTATCAGTATAACCCATTTCACCATCATTTTGCATGATCAGAGGTTTTTTAACGGTCTGATAGATCTCAAGACGATCTTTCGTTCAAAGAAAACCCCACGAACAAAAATATTTCTTTTCAGAGTTATAACGGGAAGTAATTGAGCGTGGACAAGTCCTATGATGCGGAATTACCAAGGAACAAAATAGACACCAATAGCGTGTGTGCCCAATTACATAGTGCAGATGGCGGTTTCTTCTTGAAGGCTTACCGCGTTGAACTTTATCCTCCACGCTTATTGCCAGCGAAGAGGCAAAATGACTCCCATCCGATCGTAACTAAAAGAACGTGAATCACTGAATTAGAGGCTGTCGATTGATAAAAATATCGTCGTAGTAGGGTTTGCAATCGACTATTTTGGTTCTGGTGTGAAAAATTAGAATCAAAAGTGCAACGTAGACTTTTTGTTAGCCAGCTGATGAGATTTCTCCAGGCATTTTGTCCTTCATCTCGACATTAGCCGTTGAACTTGCACCATTTTCCGTTTCTTTTGTCGATGTCCACTCGTGCGTTTGCTCTCATGTGCTCTGGTTCGCTTTCTTCGAACCTTTGGCATCTTTATTGACCTGGACGTTTAAAAAGACAAGTCACCAGCGCATTTCAATTGCTGCATCGACTGTTTAATGGCATATAAGTTTAATCAAAAAATAATCTCGTGTTTACTAAGCTTAGAATCGTTCCTTCAGACGTGCAAGGAAGGGTGGATCGAGCTGAGTTATTTTCCGCCGTGGAGGCCGGGACGTTTACCCCTGTTCCTTGCTACCCTTCATAGTCCCATTGTCAGAGAAAGTTGATTCCTCGGCGGTCATGATCGCCCTGGTTTATAATCTCAGAAATAATCTCATTACACTGGAATGCAGGGAACGTTTCTATTGACCCTATTTCTCGGAAGTAAAATATAAGCGAATTGTATGTGCATTTTGAGTTCCAAGTCAGCAGTCCCGAGTCCATTTTAACTAAAATTTGGAGAAATTGTTGTCAGATAGTTTCCGAACAAAACCGTTTCTGCAAAGTTTACTTAGTTCTGTTGCTAAAAAAGTTATACCTTGTTTTATAAGCAATCCTAGTTTTTTCCCTTTCTTAACTTTAACCCCTTATAAAGAAAATTACTAAAGCATGTGTCAAAAATTTGAGACATGGTTTTAGTGATCAACTTGTGAACGGAAACGAATTCTATGTTAACCGTTTTGTCCCGTTTTGTTCCTCACCATGATCATTAAATAGCATGTAGATTACATGAAATTCATGTCTCCTTGATTCATTACACTATTTGTTTGGTGTAGACGGCCTCGCAGATAGTAGCTTTAAATCTGCGTAAAAATAAATTTGCTTCACTTCACTTCCCTTTACTTAACTATTCTGTAGACATAAAAATTGAACTTGCATAGTACTTTATATGTGATGCTGTCCTTGGTCAATGCAATTCTAGGCCTGTTAGCTCCTGTGCTAGAAAACTTAAAAAAATCTGGAGTAGTGATTAGTGCACTAGAGGGCCATTCCAAGTAACATTTTACAATAAGTGTCAAAATTTCTGCGCGCTGATTGGCTTGTACCTATATATTGTACATAAGAGTGCGACGTCAGATGTAATGCACACTTTCTCAATGGAAAATAAAGTCAATTCTGCTGGCACTTTTTTCATGTTATTTAAAAAAAAATTGACTATGCCAAAAAAAATAGACTATGCTGTTTGCTATGGTCTATACCACTTCAGTTTTTAACATTTTATGATCTATAAGAGTTCAGACCATGGAAAATTGCCGTTGATTTGTTAAAGAGAGAACAATCACATGCATTCCAGTGCAAGTTAATTGATTGTGTTCTTTGCTGTAAGTGGAAGCAGCCTTCTTGGAGGTACTCGTGGCAAATAAGTTGTCATCAAAATGAAACCTTTTCAGCAAAACAATGACATTTTTTCAGAATGAGCCAGTTTTGGGGGCAAAAATATGATAGAGAATGGACAATTGAGGACTCTTAGTTTTTTGGTTTTGCACAGAATGTTATAAAAGCCCTGTCTACTTGTGCATTACTGTGTGATCTAAATGCTAGAAAAACTTCATTTTTTGTACGATGCTGAGTAATCGAAAGGGTGTGCAGTTCGCACTTGGAATTGGAAATTGGACTGAAGGTGCCTCTGGAGATCTTGTATGTCCTCTTAATTTTCAAAAAAGAAAAAAACGCTTTTTCACGGCTCATCCAAAGCATAATCTGCACACTGGTATTTTGTTTTCTGTAATATCAATCATTTGCTTGCATTGACGGCACAGTGTGACACATGTATCTTGTGATTCCTTCAACTGTGTGACAACTGCTTACCTGTACAATTAATCAGACTGACAGGCAGGGATATCATTCTATTTTTGTTAGCCAATGTCCAACACATGCATAGTGGTGCATGCTTAAGGACGGTGCCTATTAATAAGAATTATTTTTGCGTGGTTTATGACTATGTGGGCTATTGAAATCCAGAAAGAAAATTGGGGTTACTTCAAAGCAATGTATGGCGTTTTTTTTTTTTTTTTTCAAATGAAAGCTCTATTATCTCTGAAAAATGCATGGTTACCCCAATTTTCGTTTTGGATACCAAAAGCACTTGCTAAATTCTGCTTTCTCTGCATTGTTTTAAACCGCGCAAAAATATCCCTGTATTAGAAGGCACCATCCGTAGGAAATCTAAGTATCTCGAGATGTGCAGAACGTACATATGCGCAGTACCAAAAGTAGGCACTGTCCTTAACACGGCCGCGTATTGTTTTGCTTCAGACTGATGTTTCTCTTTAGGTGGCGATAAACAGTTGGTGTTAGGCTAGGGGAAGAGTTTTGAAAACAGAGATTTTTGTTTGTGAGGACAGCAAAAACGAATCAAAATAATTAGAGGTTTTGGAAAGCAATGAAGTATCATGAATATAAGTTATTTAGAAAGAAAACAGGCAAATATGGATGAAAAATTGCCTTTAATTATAAGAATCTGTTTTTAAAGGAAACTGCTAAACATGCAAACATGTGGACAGTTTCCCACAAATAGAATGCATCCATTGCCATGCACTGAGTGTTATTACAGCGGTTACCAATAACACGCGACCTATCGCCTTCAAAAGACTCCGATAAAGTTGCGTTTGGTGGACGTCAATCAAAGAAAAGCCGTTGAAATTATTTTGACTTCTAAGAACATTTCAAGGCAACAGAACGAAGAAATTGACAGTTTTATCCGCTGACGGATGGTAAACTTTATGAAAGTTGATTTCCAAGACAGGTTATCTAAAAAATGCGCATTATTTAGACGAAGCCTTATTTTTTTATGAAACATTTGAAATCGCTAGACCTGACAATTAAATCAGCGATGCGTGCAAGTGAGCAAATTATCACGTGCAGTGAAAATCGAAATTTTTAATTCAAAAATACCTTTTATTTGCGCTTGATCTGTCTGGAGAATCAATTTAAATAAAGTTTACGTTCTCTTAGCGAGGTAAAATTCTTAGTTTCTTACAGGTTTACCTTGGAATCTTGTCAGAATTCAAAATAATTTCAACGGCTTTTCTTTGATTGACGTCCACCAAAACGCAACTTTATCCGACTCTTTTGAATGCCGTAGGTCGCGTGTTATTGGTAACTGCTGTAATGTGTTGTATAAGTTGAATCCTAGACTTGCTATTTATTTCAGGAACTGCAAAGCAATTTGATCCAACATTTCATGGTCCAATAGAAAACAGGTAAGGCTGAAACTGATCTTTGCATGATATTTAGCCTTGTAAAAATTCCAGCGAGATCTCGGTTATCTCGCCGAGATAAGCTAGATCTTGGCGAGGTTTTTAGGGGGCAAAAAATTTCAGCGAGATTTCGCCGAGATTGCGATTGCCTTTTTATTATCTCGGCGAGATTTTTAGAGGGCGAAAAACTTCAGCGGGATCTCGCCGAGATTGTGGTCTCGGCGAGATTTTTAGAGGGCACCGAGATAGGCGAGATCTCGCCGAGACAAGTGCGATCTCGACGAGAAAACCAAGATCTTACCGAGACAACCACGATCTCGACAAGACACCGCAATCTTGGCCAGATTCAAGACCACGATATACGGTATAACGAAGTATAACGTACGACTATTAAGACACGTGAACTCTTCACCTGGGTAAGAATTAAGTTACAACTTTTTTAATGGGTTAAAACTTTTAGAAACTCATTGACAATCGAAAAGACCCTATTTGGTTGTTAGCAGCCAAGTAAGGACCAAAATTCTATAATCAGAATGTAAAGAAACTATCCACAGATATTTTCACCGACAGATAACCAAGATAAAGAAGGGTTCAAACTTGAAAAAGTCGGCCCGACGTTTTCAAGTTTCGCTGTCGTAACGCACTAAAAGTCGGTTGTACTATATTTTGGTTCAACCTTTCGTCTTAGCGTCACTATTAATGTTTCTTTAAATTAGCGATTTAGAAATTAATTAACCCAGTGTTCAAAGTTTAAATTTAGTGAATTTTGGCTAAAAATCATGATATCTCCCATGATACTGCCCCTTTAAACCCTCGGCGAAAATAATGTTTGCTTTGCATTTTTTCATGCCTACAACTGGAAATTTATGAGCTTGTACGGAACGCTACTCATAACGGACGCTCGTATTTACTATTATAAAATGAATTCATTGACCTGATAATCTTACTGTTTTATTGTGTAGAACTTTAACTTACCTTTTAAGCGATTTTTGTCCCTCAAAAGGGTGTTTCAGCCATGTCGTAATGCCTGCTGCGAACGATTTTTCGGTACAGGTAGTACAATTTCTGAAATTGAAAACGCTATCTTTCCCTTTTCATTACGCCGCTGTCTTCAGTTGTCGACACAGGAGACTTCAACAAATATTTTTTGGATTGCGCTCTTTTCCCTCACAATCCTCGTCATTTGCTTGCCGTCTCGCGACTTGCCACTTGACAAATGGCGGGAAAGTCCTCAACAACAACGTGAATTCGGCGATGTGATTGGTTAATTCAATCACGTCACCGGTGATGCTCACGTGAGGTAAAAAAATTGTTTAACTGAAATTTGAGGTTTACAAGACTAAAAATATATCCTTCTCTAAAACCGCGAAAAATATGAAAAGTTAAGCTTCATGACAAGTTAACCATTAGCTTATGGCTGGAAATCATGATAAAAGAACCTGTTGTCAACCGGAAAATAGCCGGCAAGAGGGATATGATGGGCACTGGTCAACTAAAACGATGCTGTTAAACAAAATACGGCATCAGAACTGAACTGCACATTATTGCGATTCTGGAGGATCTTCTTATTGCGCTGAGACGACGTTATTTTGCGATAATGTCGTCTCAAAATGTCGGTGGAAGGCACAGATAAAAATTTTACTTTTGTGAATGAACGTGCGACGTTGGATGGTGTTGTTTATTTCTTTTCATTTGAGTTTACAAAGCTTCTGACACTGTTCATTGTACACTGCTTTCAGTCTCTCCAGGTTTATCCTGTTCAACACTTTTCCAGCAGTTGATAACAGCATGATGCCTCTCCAGTTCTTGCACTCCTTCAGATCTCCCTTCTTCGGGAGCTTGATCAAATAGCCTTCTTTCCAGTCATCTGGTATCTCATTTGCTTCCCAGATCTTAACAAACATGTTATATACCATCTCAGCCGAGGTTTCCAGGTCTGCCTTGATGGCTTCTGGTGGTATGCTATCTGGACCAGCTGCCTTTCCATTCTTCAGATGTCTGAGGGCTCTCTTGACCTCCTCTTTACTTGGTCTGATCTCATCAGCCTCCAAAAGTGTGTCGGCAGGTGCTATGTCTGGAATCTCGCTCGGCGGTGGTCTGTTCAGCAGTTCCCTGATGTGGTCTGCCCACCTTTTACGCTGCTCCTCTTGGTCGGTGAGCAATTCTTCACCTTTGGCTCTGACTGGTCTGTCTGGGATCGTTTTAGCACCTGCCAGTGTTCTCGTGATGGAATAGAGCTCTTTCATTTCACCCTTGCCTCCTCCGCCTGTTTTGCAAGATTGTCTACGAAGTTTCGTTTACCTCTTCTAATACTTCGTTTGACCTCCTTGTTGGCTTCGGAGTATTTGGCCTGAGCGTCTGCTTTCCTGACTCTCGTTTTGTTATGATTCAACACCTCCTTCGCCTTTTTCCTGACTTCAATCTTGTTCAGTGTATCCACACTTGCATCCCAGAGTCTCCTCACACGTCTCCCTCTATGCGTCTTTTATACCCTGCCGCATGGTTAACTGCTGTTTGGTCCTTCCCCTCGCTTAGGTGTTGCTCATTTTCTGCTGACTTGCTAACAACTGGTACTTGTTGGAGATGGTAAGCTGAAACCTCTTCCTTAATTGTCTCCTCCACCTTCAGCATCTCGATGTTGTACTTGTAACTTGTCTTCTTTCGGCCGGTGTTGAAGTTCTTCAGCTAGTTTCAACCGGCATCTGCCCATGAGAAGGTGATGATCTGAAGCTACGTCTGCCCCTCTCTTTACTCTGACATCCAACAGCGACCTTCTGAACCTCGATGACACACAGATGTGGTCAATTTGGTTCTCAATCCAGTTGTCTGGAGAAACCCACGTCACCTTGTGGACCTTTTAGTGTGGGAAAACACTTCCTCTGATATCACGCTTGTTAAAGGAACAAGAGTCAGCAAACAGCTCTCCGTTGTCACTCATTTCACCATACTTCCCCATGACTGTCTCAAAGCCTGTATTGTTGCTCCCCACCTTGGCATTGAAATCTCCAAGGAGCAGTATCAGGTCCTTCCTGGCTACTACATCCATAAGCCCCTGTAGAACTCCGACTTTACTTCGTCATCCGCATCGTTGGTTGGGGCATAGCACTGGACAAAGGTGGCTTTGCTAGCCTTAGTGTAGAACCCAGCTGTGATAATCCTGGATGAAACTGGGTTCCAACCTATGAGAAACTTGGCAGCTTGCGGCGTCAGCATGAATCCAACTACCTCTGTATGGGGAGCATTTGCACTGTCATGGCCAGAGTGGAGGACGGTCTGTCCAGTCGACAGTTGTATACACCCAGACTCTTGCCACCTAGTCTTGCAGAGGCCCAAGATTGACAGGTTATATGCGGTCATCTCAGCAGCAATCTGTGCACTCTTGCCTGCTTCGTACATAGTCCTGACGTTCCATGTACCGAACAGTGTGGTTGCCTTAGGAGTAAGTAGGGGGGTCGGTATCACGGCTTCCTTTCGGTTTTCCCTGTAATGAGTCATACGGGTCCTCGAGGAGACGCCTTCTCCTCCCAAGACAGATGTGACCTTGAGCGTATTTGTTATGGTTTCTGTAATCGCTTTGTTTCCACTTAGTGGGTGATTGGCCCACCAAGCTTTACCAGAGCCCCGTTGGCCAGGCTTTTCAGTGTTCTAAGCAGGCCTTCATGGCTACCGTAGCGGCCCGGAGGAACCAGTCCCCCGCCATACTTCACCCTGCTCAGCAATCCCCTATTTATCTGCTCCCAGCTACCACGACGTAGACGATGGGTTGGACTTTCGTAGCTAACGCGCTTGCCAAACGTATTAAAGTGAAACTCGAAATCTCTCGTAACACAGTAAATGTGGAGGGGTAAAAGATGGGACTTGTGCTGCTGTCGATCCGCTTAATAGAGGGTATGTCCGCTTAATATGGGGTCCGCTTCTATAATATAGGTTTCACTGTAGTTACTGTTAAGTATTAATTTTCTTAAATGATTCATGTGAAATAAGATGTTAATCTACGTGTGTTTGGCATTTTAGGAGCTGCACAGACGTTATATGTTGCATTATTTTCCTTCTTTACGTTGTGGGGATGATTGCCTTAGGAGCTGTAGGTAAGTAAATTATTATTATTATAATTCGAATGCAATTCGTACCTTAGAGCTCGCTTTGTTCATTTTAAAGCACTGTACCCCAGTTTTCCGAGGCTAGAGTTCTGTACCGTCTCAATACCTTCTTCATTTATGTCGAGTTGTTTTGGCCCTATTGTTGTCACTCTTGCTATAGTTTTGTTTATAGAAATTTACAAGTGTTCTCTAGAATTACCTTTCAATTGAGATTTTTCCAAGTAGGAATTATTCATTTAAATTTTATTATTTCACTTAAATTTAGTAATCTTTTTTTTTGCAGCCTATATGAATGGCAACCCATACAAACTGCTGAATTCAGTTGATTCTGATGGTACGTTCTTCTAGGTTAAATAATAAATAAACATTATGTGCCACAACTATGCCTTGATCATGTGATAACTGGTTCAGGGACTCAGGGTTCCATATTTTGTATCTGACATGATTTGAATAATTCTAACCTGTGAGGGTTTAGTATGATTTAGAGAAAGTTAATAGGCAAGATCCATCATTTAAGGTCTGCCAACCTTCCTTCCACAACCATCAATTAGCACCGTAACTCAGAGACCAGTCTCTAAAAGAATGGACTTTTAAAAAAATGTTAAATATTTTCTTCTTAGGAAATATTTGTGGCTTTGATGAAAAAGTCAAGTAAGTTTATTTCCTATAATTAAGTTGTACTGTTTATGATCAAGGAACTGGTTTTGTATTTTGAAATTAACATACTTTAATGTGGATCTGTATCTCTTGACAAAGCTATAGGAAACAAGGAAAAATAGTCTATATGGTCACAGTTTTCGTTTTCATTGTTTTGGTGCTGTATATTTTGAATTCCCTTGTTTGCAATACGATTACTTGAATTATTGTTCTTAGATGTAAACATAGTTTTTAAAGCTGCTGATTGTATTGTTAAATTGATCATGATCATGAGGGTTTTATGATTGTTTCATTGATTGTAAGAAATGCTTGATTTATTTTGCAGGGATCTTCCAAAACTGGTGTTCTTTGACTTGACAGAATGTGTTGCTGCAGCCACACAAGTTTCAACTAATTTGTTTGGGGCTTCCTGTCCTACAAAACAGGTTTGATTTATATAGAACTCTACCAGAGGGACTTCTTAGTCACCCTGTAGAAAATAATTAAAAGAGAAGCCTTGAGTTTAATAATTGTGAGAAGCCTTTAATGATTAAGAGAAACTATTAATTCATTAAATTACCAGAAGCTTTCTAAGTATAAGGCATGCAGGAGTGGTATTTTCCGAATATCTATTAGGATTAGTGTACATATCCTAAGTGTTGTTCGCATACATTAGTCAATTTTAATGCTATGATCTATCAATATTACGTACTTAGGAATTTGATTTTAATTTTTAAGGTAGCCTATGGGCTTTTGAAGTTTGCTTGAAAGGTTTAAAATACAATGTCCCAAAGATTCATGCCTAATAATTTATTATGAACATGTGTGTTAAATAAAGAATGTTTTAAATCTTGTCAATTTTTTGTTGTTATCACACAGACAGAAGTATATTTAATTAAATTTTTATTAATGTTTGTTTTCCGCATTTTCTGTGAATACATGTTACAATTTCTTTTGTGAGACAATATGGTTGAATCTACGGTAAGTATACCAGATCGGCCGTAAATAAAAACTTATCAATATATCCAAGCTATCTACCATTAGACAGGACAAAGATCTTTCTTGTACTGAGAAGTACAAGCCTGGAACTCCTTATCTGTTGAAAACAATTTTTAAGTCAGGGATAATTTTTAGGTTTTTTCCCTTTCTTCACTAATTAATTTTAAACCTGTTCGATTACCTTGTAATTTGATTTGTCACTCTTATATTTCTTATTTAATTCTGTACTTTATATTAATCGAGGGTCACCCTAAGTGTTAGCTTTTCTGGTGTTACCCTCATTAAACATTGTCTTTATTATTATTATTATTATTATTATTATTATTATTATTATTATTATTATTATTATTACCATTATTATTATTAACTGACTTGCCTTGTGATCAACATTAAATTTACTCGGTTGTCACCTCTAGAGTGACAAGGTTCCTTATTAATGTCCAGCATACTTCTGTGCCTCATATATAATATTTAACAATTATTTTGCGAAATAATGCAGGTTTTCTTTTGTGTATGGACGATGAACATCACGTGTTACAATATGTTGAATAGTAGATGTAGATATTACCAAAAATTCTGTTAGCTTTACCCTTGTTAACTTTTAACTAATCCGTCAGCCAAGTTGCTCATACCCAGAATCTCTCATGAAGGCTTTATATTAAATTAAAACACTTCTTCTGTTTTGCTCACATGTGGCCAACATTGCTTCCCTGAGCATCAGAGGTTTTGTTGTTTGTTTCAGCGTTGTGCCAAGAAGTGCCCAGATCAGAATGCACTAGGTGCCACCGTGGATAAAGCAGACCTTGTTTGTGATTATGACCTAACATTTGCCAACCATGATCCAACGCCAACGGTGAATAATTTCTTTTAGTTTATTTAATATGGCCTTGCACGGGGATGTCACTAAGTTTTGATTAAGAAGCTGTCTTTATGAGAACTAGGTAGGCAACAGGAAATTCAAGAAATCTCCTATGGCTGTCCTCTATTGGTCACGTTGCACTCTGTAACCAACCATCTTAACTACAGTTGATTGTCGACTGTTAATGACAGCCGTAATGCACTTCAGAAGCTAGGTTATTTCTGGATAATTGGAGACTTTGGACCATGTTTTTTAAAATGTTAATTGATTGTTCATTTCATTTTTTAAGGGAATACTATGTTAATTGTTACAATTAAAAGTAGTTGACTATAAATAGTATATAGTCCTTGCATTATATTGAAGCATACAACTCAAACTGGCCTTGGAGACAGGGTGTTGGATAAAATTTAATTTATTTAATATTGTGTTGTTTTCCCAGGGCTTTGTTGTTGCTGTTTTGAAAAATATTTTCTTCTAACTCAACAGGAGTTGGCTGACCTCATCTTGAACAAAAGATGCGCTCCATATTACCTCAAGAGCTCTGATGGTTTGTTACATTTCCTTTGTTGTCTTTTCTGGTAGATTATTAAAAATTTATTTTAACAGCAAAGTGCTAAAATTTTGATAATAATTATATTTAGCACACCACACCATACCACCCTTGGCTAGCTCAGTTTGGAACTGATCATGCCGTCTTTTTTATACTGCAGATCATTTCAGTCCCTGTGATATAGATTTACTTGTTAATTAAATTCACAATTTTTCTGTCTTCCAGTTCTTAATCGCTGTATACCAACAGTTGTGGGAGATGAAATAACAGCAGGCCTCACGACTGCATCTGGACAAAATGTTACCGCTGGTGATGTTCAGGAAGGGTCCTTGTAAGTTACAAGTATATGATTGTTAATGCCTGAAGACCGATTCCCGGCTAGTCTCAAATTATCCTGGGTGCCAGAGGTTAATTTTGGTATGTGTTAGGGAGAGAAATTATATTTCCCCGGAGGGTTACTTACCTGACGGAGAGATGTGGTTCTCTTTCGAAGATCTTCTTGTCCAATGTCCATTCGGTTCTGGTCTCGATCTGCCTAGAGGCAGTGATACTCCTGCTGTCAAGGCTACTGCCCACAACTCTAGGGATTGTACAGTCAGAGCAGGGGAGCGCGTGCCCCCTCTCTTGTTGATGTACGCCACCGCTGTGGTGTTCTCTATTCTCAAGTGAATGTGTTTGAGCGGAGGATGTTGAGACTCTTGGCACTGCAGAAGCGCTTCCAGAGCCAATGTTGCTGCTCGTAGCTCCAAGACATTGATGTGCCACTACGCCTCTTCCGCAATCCAATGGCCACCGGTGAAAATCCCCTGGTAGGCTGCGCCTCAGCCCTTTTTCGAGGCATCGCTCCAAACTGTGAGATCGATGGGTGGAAGCTGAATTGGACAGCCATTCAGACGGCAGCTGCTCTATGAGACCCACCACTCTAGGTGTTTGTGTGCCTGGGAGATTAAGGGGACTATCACTTTCCTTGCCTGTCCATGTTGTGACACTGCTTGCAGGCATAGGCGTTGAAGACCTCTGTAATGAGGTGGTGCAACCAAGATCCCTGTTTGTGATGCATGGCTCGTTTGTCCAATTAACGTGGACAGACTCCTCACTGAGCCACTCCCTTGAGCAAGGAGTGATGACAGGTATCCACAATGGAGGTACGTTTTGGTTGAGGGAGGGACAGGGTCATGGCTGTGGAGTCTAGGATAGCTCCGAAAAAGATTAGACGTTGGCAGGGAATGGGGGAGCACTTTTCCTCCTCTAACAGAAAGCCAGGCTTTTCCAGAAAGTCTACCACTTGAGCAAAGATTTTCTGCAGCACCTTGCTCTGTTGGTGGAGTAATAACATGTTGTCTATGTAGATCACAACACGGATACCCATGGGCCGCAACACTGCCAGCACAGGCTTCAGTGTCTTTGTGAATGCCCGCGGAGCTGAGGAGAGGCCAAAGGGAAGGCACTGAAACTCGTATGTCCTGTCCTGATAGACGAACATCAGATAACTTCTGTGGGAGTGATGAATTGGAAGTGCGTTATATGCATCCTTCAGGTCTAATTTCATCATGAAGTCTCCCTGCTGTATTAGGGATTTCACTACTTGCAGTCCCTCCATCTTGAAGGACTCCTTTCCCAAGAACCGGTTTAGAGCACGAAGGTTGATGATAGCTCGATAATCGCCATTTTTTTTGTACTAAGAACAGGGTTGACGTGAACCGGTCGTCCTGCGGCTTGACTTCCCGGAAGGCTCCTTTCGCTAACAAGTCCTTGATAGCCCTTTCCATATGGTGAGCATCCGAGTGACATTTTACTCTGGTTACTCTTATGCGCCATTGCCTGTGTTGCCTGCAAAAGGGGATCTTGTAAAGCCCAAGTGTCCTGTGTTATTTGTTTCCAATTCTGAACAAAGTATTGTAAACCAGTTGCTGATCCGTTGGTGGGGGACGTGATTATTCTGAGACATGGGAACGGATAGACAGCTCGAGCTGGTCTTGGGGTCAGATTGCTGGGAGGATCCTGCTATTCTGGCCCTTAGACTTTGAGCCATATCCCCATTTACGTTTCCCTCCAACTCGACTGTTGTTAGGGGTGCACGAAAGGGCTGCTCCCTCCTGTGTGGTCCTTTGGAGAGGTTTTTCGAGGCTGGTGTGCTGATAAGCTTGCTGTTAGTTGAGCTATGGTCATGTTCACTCTTGATCTTTGCATGGAACTTGTCCGGGAAAAGGTGCTTATCTGCTGGGATACCTTCCCGCAGAGTACGTTTACCAACTTCAGTGAGGAACTCAGAGAAACGTTTTTGCTTCCAGGCATTAAACCTAAAGTTGGCGTTTCCAAGGAGGACTAGAGCATCCTCCATTAGGTCCTTAATGGCATCAGGGTCAGGACCTTCATCCTCATCCTCTCCCCCTGCATTATCAAGGGCTGTCAAGGCTGCTAACAAGGGGCGAGCCACGACCAAGAAGGCAGATTGACGTTCAGCCAAGCCATCATCAAAGGCAAAGAGTTCCTTTGCTTCAGTGTAACCATGCCTCTTTTTTAATTCCTGTTTCATCCCAGCCTCCATCGTTGGAGCTACCAGCAAGGACTCTGTATCTTTTATTTGTGTATAGGAAGTGGTCAGTTCCTTCCACTTGTCTTTGGATAGGGACCTGGAAAAGGCCTTATTTGTGAAACTCAACAGATCTTGAGAGATGATAGTTTCTTGTTCTGTATTATAGAAACGATCTCCTCGGGGGGTGGTTGGCACCGGCGTTACATCGGTGGATTTTGTCACCGTGTTAACATTCTGTCCCGGTAAGGGGAGCAAAGCAAGGACACCTTGCAAGACCGCTGGTAATGATTTTGCCACAGACTCTGCCACTAACGTTTCAAGGACTGGCTGTCTATATATTTCCGCTACCCGCCATATTGGTCGGGTCAGACGGTGACAAAGTGTCGTCCTAAAGACACAGAGGGCGGTTATTGACTCGTTCCTTCACTCGTGTAATTCCTTGCTATAAATGCCTCAACAAAACGACAAAACTAATGCAATCGAAACTACCTACATTTTTAGAGGTTTCGCCAGTCATGTCCGACATTTAAGCTGCAGTGAATGAAGGAAAACACTCAATGAGCAGAGAAAACAGAAAAACGTGGTGGGCCGAAACGCGCCACGAAATGAAGAGGCACAGCGCATGCGCATCTTTTCTCTTATATTGTGGTATCCAGGAGGCGGCCGCGCGACATACGCACCAGTATTGCGACTATCAGTCGGAGAGGGGTGAAGAAGAACTGCGGTGAAGCTGTGGTATCAAGGGGTGAAGCACCGAGATAAATGTCTCTCGCCTCTTTATAACTGCCATCCTCAAAGCGTCAGTGGCTGACGAATGGGGGCTGTAATCGAGAATTACTCTAGCTGCCTTATTCTGTAGGATCTGAAGATTTTCCATTAATACGATTTTTTAAACAATTTTGACTAACTTACCTGCCTCTGTTTCCTTTTATTATATACTATATTATTTTCAAGTTCTTACTGGTAAAGTAGATTTTAACTATTGTATAAATTAAATCTCTAGTTGTTTGTTACTTTTATATACAGGGCCTGATCTCTAAAAACCACCATTTTGTGAGAGAGCACCCTGTATAAACACTGTTATAAATTTATATTTTTTAAACAACGACCCTCTGGAGCCAGGCTAGTCTCTAATTTATGCATTGTAGAATAAATAGTAGTCTTATACATTTCCTAACCCTTTGTAAAATGTGCTGGTAGCTGGGGATTTTGACATCTATAGCAGATTGTTTGCTTTAAAGTAAAAACACTTATTAAAAGTTACAATACACGGGACCCCTGTCATACACAGTGAATGGAACTTGGGCCAGCCCTTGCTGTCTACTACTGTGGGGCTCCCAGAACTATCCCCCGTCTCCTCCTCCCTCCCTCCCCTGTAGAAATGTGGCATTGGAAATTCAGATAAGGAGGAGGGGGAAGAGGGTCTCATTTTTGTCAAAGAAAATTTTAAGCTTAACTAAGAGTTGGGTATTCAGACCAAATAAACCCTGTTGTGGATAGGGTTTTGTTGTTTTTTTGCAACAGCAGAAGATTTTATGTTGAATGAGCTGTACAAGGCAGCAATTCGGATGGTTTACTGCCAAGCAGTACAAGGCAGTTATGATAATGATGCCCTTCTGACAGAAGCAGGTGACACAACAACTAACGTTCACATTCTGCAGAGAAAAATCACTGCCTGCTACAACAAAACGTTTTATAATAATGACCGTTTATTAATAATCATTGCAGTTAAAAACTGAATCACAGGGGCTGGGAGGGGAGTGAGGCCAATAAGGGAATAAGAACATTTGATAAATAATTGTTTATTAAATCAATGATTCATCCATGTTTCACAAGGTGATTTTCTTTTTATTTATGGTGCAGTCCAGAAAAAATCCATACCCACCCAACAAGCCTTTGTTGATACTGATTACAAGTTGTAAAATAATGTTCCTTGTCAATATTCTCTTCACAGAGCTGTTCAAGCATTGCTCAATCTGCAGAATGTGGGGCAAAAGGTTAGCGAATGTACTACTAATTTTACAGATATTACACTGCAGTCTTGAAAATGTTGAAGTAAATTCAAGTTAGAGTAACAACTGGACTTTTGTGTTTGTGTGTGACTTGTTTGTCATCCCCAATTTTTCAGCCTTTGTGGCTCATAAACAGTGAGTGGCAGCATAGGTTACCATTAGAACTTTGATCACCCACTGGCAAGACAGATTTTTTTCTCAAAAGTTTCATGTTGTCCAGTGTACTCAGCAGTTGTGCTTAATGCTCATTACTTTCAAGATGGTTGTAATTTTATTCTGCACAGTATAAGCTTAGGTTACAATATACTATTTAACAATTATTCAACGAGCGCGGGTTGGATATGAGATGATAGATAGCCAACGAGGCGCGTAGCGCCGAGTTGGCTATAATCATCTGATATCCAACAAGCGCGAGTGGAATAATTGTTTTATTAGAAACAATCAAGAAATATTGCTAGTTCTTACTGATTTCGCTGTGCAAGAACAACCAGAAGGCAATTTAATGGTCGCCATTTCTCGGCCATGGTATAATGGCTCATATACCATGGCTGCTAAGCCAATCAAATCCCTCGAATTGCATTATACAATGATTCAGTTTTTAATAAAACTGATTAGACTACATGTACCTTAAAAGTTTATGCAACTTTATTTTAACTTGTTAGGTTATAGCGGATGTACAGCAATCCTGGTACTGGATTAAGGCGTACGTCTTTCTAGTTTATTCTACCATTTGGCTCATGAAGGTTCAGAGGGTCCCTTTGTAGATTTTAACAGTCCTTTGTTTGTGATAAAGGGCCAAGAAATGTGAATTTCTCAAAATTATGTAACTTAAGATGGTATATTTTCATGGTAAGTCCTATCATGATCTTCATGGTAAATTGATTGTGGAAGTAGTTTGCACGTAAATGAATATAAAACCGATGATTGGAAAATGATCGTGCTTGAACAAAACCTATGGAAATGCATGATTCCACAAAATATCAATACCATACCATGGACGGCATCTTGGAATTATGGATTACTGGAATTTGGAAGGCATGGGGGGTGTTTGGGCTAGGAATTTCAAAGGCAGATTTTTGGCTCTGGAATTTAAATCATATCTACCTCAACTGTAACTTTATCTTGTCACTTGTTGTGGTCTTTATGGTCATCCATTAGATACTTTAGCGACCGTTACATATCTTCCAAATGGTCAAACTATATAGCAACACTTTTATTGAACTTTCCTGTATTGCTTGTGTAGCAAACACTAAGTGTTTAGGAAGTCATGACAACTGGTTAGTCAATGCGACATGTATATGAAAAAGATTTTAAATTGACCATTTTTTTCTCAGGTACGTTTTGAAAGCGTTTATTGCTCTTGTAGTCTGTCAAGACTATTATTGAGACAATTTACTGCATAAAACATTTAATTTTAAGTTGCTGTTGTATAAAATAATTTTGTATTTAAACAGGGCTATGGCAATTGCCATGATTGCCTCATTCTTGTACATCATTGTAATGAGGTAAGTTCATTCCCAAGTTTCACTAACATTGCTTTACTCAATCAGTCCTACATAGTCATATAGAAAGGAATCTGTCTGCAGAGTGCCTGACATTGCTTTCTGTTGAGTAGTTATTGCTGCCTTTTTTTCCCTACGGTCTTAGTAACCAGCATTATATACATCTAAAAGCTACTAGCATACCTAGATCTACTGGTGGTCATTTCTGATGAAAGCACTTAAATAAGCACCCTAATCTGGCCTACAGTACACGTACAGTGGTTGGGAAGGAATTAGGTACCGTAATAGGGACCTTCCGATTTGACTATGACTACGAGATTGAGTACGAGTACAACTTTTCAAATCTAGTTTGCATGGTTTAGATAACCGCTTGTCACACCAATCTTGCTTCCATGGTCTCCTTATCTGCTTGTTAACAACAGGGAGGAACAAGATATTCTGGGGCTGTGACTAATTTAAAATTTGGAAGTCGTACTCGTCCTCAATCTCGTACTCGTACTCTGATCTGAAGGCCCCTAATTTAGGGTGGAAGAGTTGGGAGGAAGCAGGCTCAGCTGGAGCCCTGTGAATCAACAACAACAACACTTTATTTACCCCTTTTTTTTTTTTACAAGTATTTACATTAAAACAAAAGCAGCTTAGAAAGAAAAGCAAGGGTAGTGGGAACCTGAATTAAACACTGGGTTAAAAATGCCAGGTTGCCAGTAAACAAATTATTTATGCTGGTTGTGGCCGGACGCGCACACACACACAGATATAATATGCACAGATCAGATGATGATGATGTATGACTGTAAGTGCTTGATTAATCAGCAACCCATCTCTTTGGTATAGATGCCCCCCCCCCCCCCCCTCCGCGCGCTATAGTGGGGAATACAGCAAGAATTATTTGAGAATGATGTATTATTCAGTGAATGACGCAAGCATACTTGGCAGAAGGAAATGTGAGTGCTCCTATCAGGAGTCAAACCTAAGATCTTCCGAGTATGCATGTGTCATTCACTGAATAATACATCATTCTCATTTATTCACCAGGCTTAAAATATTCCATCACATTTATTTCCAAGAATTAATTTGTATGGCAAACAACAAAGGTCATTTTCTGTTTGCATGAAGGGACGACAATGTGTCCTGGTCAAATTCACACCCTTTCCACGCACTGAAAAATGTAGTTATGACTGTTGTTATGGTAATGTGCAGTGGGTAATGTAAAACCACCAGCCACCTTTTTGTTGCTTGAATCATTGCACACTCAGGATGAAGCACCCTGTTGTTTATACCCAGCTAATATTTACTATATGTTTATTGTGTAATTACCACTGGTGATACTGATTTTATTGCCTTAGGTGGATTGCTGGGCTACTGGTCTGGGTGTCGATATGTGCCATATTAACTGCACTGGGATACTGTAAGTTGAAAGACAATTTATAAAACAAGTTTAACTTAACTTTTTTGAGTTTGTCAGGATCGTGGCACTGTAAAGTAAGAATAATCAAAGGTTTCTGTGTGCCAACTCGTGAATGCAGATGACACCTCAGTAATTGAAATTAAGACGGCTACGGACACTTCCTTGAAAGCTTAAACGAATTATATCTTTTCCCAATTTTAACGAAAAATAACCATTCTTGTACTAAAATGATTGTAAACTTATTCCCTACACATTAAATAAGGTTATTCTGATGCGCCGATTAACAACTTTTCACGTGCTTTTTTATTCAAAGTTCATGCCAACACATCACTAATTGAATTTAAGACACCGCAAATCGTGGAAAAACGAAATAATTTTACAGCTTTGCTCAGATTTAACGAAAAATCTCAAATTTTGCAACAAAATGATTGTGTAATTTTTCTCTACAGATTGAATAAGATTATTCTGAATAACATCTTCTCGTGTTTTATTATTTTTCACTAATTGAATCTACGACCCCGAACTTTCTGAAAAACTGAAAAAACTTATAACTTTGCTCAGATTTAACGAAAACTCTCCGTTCTTGTACTGAAATGACTGTCAAATTATTCTCTACACATTGAATAAGATTTCACTTACGAGGTCGCAAAATGAGCCCCCGTGGGAGGGAGGGTGGGAAGACGAAAACTCTTGCCGGCTAGCGACACGTGGGAAAACTGATAGGCATGGGAGACGCGAAAATGATCCTAACAAATAGTAGCTTACAATCACACTCAATAATTAACCTATTTGACATCCGATGATCAAAACTCTAAATTATTTACCTAATCAATGAATCTACGGCTGAGGACGACGCAATGAAGGAAGAGACACGTTTGGGCTTAAAATAAACTTTAATCACTTACGAGGTTGCAAAATGAGCCCCAAGAGGAATGGGGAAATTGGCCCAAACGTGTCGGAAATGGAGAATGATGATGAAACTTACAAGTAAAGGAAACGGAATGGGTAGCGATAGGGATTAAACTAAAATTAATTAAGGGCGGTCGAAAAATAAGCTAGCAGCCATAATATCAGCAACCTCCGTTCGGGTTGTCAAAGGAAGGGACAAATATGACTGATAAGCGTCAGAGCGCCAGTCACCGTGAAGCTTAAAATTAAATGTTCTAGCACGCCTGCTTGGTAGGCAAAAGTAGCTCCACCCTTGCGAAAACCGTGGGGGGAATAGTTCGCCGGGTTCAGACCCAGACCGGCACCCAGACCGGCGATGACACGCTTCAGGGTGGTGGTAAAATAATGCACAGTAAGGGGGAAGACAGCACTACCACGGCGACTTGGGAAGCAGAAGAAAGGTGACGTGTCGGAGGCAGGAACCAAAGCGAAATAACGACGAAGAGCCGACATAGGACAGAGAGACGAGTGTGGGATACTGGGTAGAGGGATGACGTGGATCCCCTCCTGGTGCTGACGCGTCTTGGACCACTTGATTCGGAGGACAGCCCCAGAGTCAGTAAACTTGATATCCCCGCGAGAAAGCTGTCGGTCGCCATCGAATGAGGCAGCAGAGGCAGCAACGAGATTGGATTTCCGTAAAAAGGAAAAGAACGCAACGGTAAACAAAGCCCAGATAGCCGCTTGTGGTGCTGAGGTAAGGTCAAGAGAAGACCCGATAGCAGCCAAACGGTCGGGCGTGATTGGGTGCTTCTGAGGAGAAGAGCTACCTAAAATGCGTTTGAGTCCTTTCTTGGTAAGTGCCAGGTCAAAGATGCTGAATGAATCCGCTGAAAATCCGCGGTAAAGATGGAGGAGACGGATGGAGTTTAAATGGTTCATGATGTACGGAAACGAAGATGTCTTGCAAAACAGGAATGAGGTATAGGCTGACAGTGTATGAGGTGAAGCCAGAAGTGGCGCCAGACCATATTGCTCGCAAAAACGACGGAAAGAGCTCCACTGGGAGTGCAAGTTGCGCATTGTCCCCGGAGCATACGCGTGGCCTTGAATACGAGAAACGAGAACATTCAGCGGAGACTGCTGTTGCAGTAGTGAAGAAGTACCAATTGATGCAGCCTGGGGAAAACCTGGGAAGGAAGACAAACAGATTAGAAGACGACCTGAAAGTCAAACAGCTGAGGTGGGCAGAAAACATGACAGGTATCCACACCTGTAGTGAAGTCGAGAAACCGGTCCTGATGGGTGGGAGAAAGATTCCAGCGGCTGAGATGGTCAGTGACAGTATTGGTAACGCGGGGGATATGGGTTGCGACGATCTCGAAGTCACCAGCAGACGAAAGGAACCAAATTTCGCGTAGGCAGAGCTGCATACCAAGTGAACGGGAACGACGGGAATTGATAGCAAGCACGCTGTTCTGGTTGTCGCACTGGAGGACGAGACGCTGCCCACGAAGAGAAGCGCCCCAGAGCTTCAAAGCCACCATGATGGACAACAGCTCCAACATGTAAATGTCGTGACCGAAGCGTTGTTGGATGAATCCCAGAAACGATGTGTGGAAATACCCGCCCGCACCAGTACTACACGCGTCGGTAGAGAGGTAGAGAGGTAGAGAGGGTCGCACGACCAAGGAGAAGTTTTGATTAAGATGACTCCGTTGAGAAACGGCAAGAAGTGACACCACCAGCGAAGATCCGCTTTGTTGTCCGAGGTGCACTAACAAAATTGAGACGTTTTGGATTCACGTAGGGTGTTCAAGAGAGTAGACATGGACACGTGTGCGGCCCTTACACAGGCGGTGACGAGGAACATGACGCCAAGTAAGGATTGAAGGGCATGACGGGAGACCTGATCAACCGACAGCAGCGAGGAACAGCTACTCAGCGGCTTTTGAACACGATCCGGAGTAACCAAAACAGTCATGGCCTCTGTATCGACCAGGATTCCAAGGAAAACACATGCTAGTGGAATGGAGGTGAATCCTTGTCAGCGAAAGTTTCCAATCCTAACCGCGCCAATAAGGCGCATAAGGCCTGGAAAGCAGCCAATGAGTGCTCTGAGTCTCAGCACCGCCAAAGTCGTCAATGTAATTTGTACAATAGAATCCCAGGGATTCATAGATGTAGGTGACAGCGGAAGTGGTACGTTGGCATATCATGGCGGAGGATCGAAGGCCAAACGGGGGAGCGATATCAAAATAAAGGAGGCCGCAATGACGATAGCCAAGGAGGTGATAATCGCGGGGATCGACGCGTAGCTGGCGAAAGGCACGGCTAAGATCAACTTTGAATAAATGGCAAAGCCGACCTTTCAGACGAATGATGTCTAGCAAGGCGTCTATCCCTGGTAGGCGAAGCTTGAAGGGTTCTCCGAGGTAGATTGAGGACGAGATTCGAATTCCGGCGTTTACGGATTGGCCGTGAGGAAAGCTTAAGTCAACTACCACGCGAGGCTTTCCTGAGCGACTGTAGGCAAATTGGAGGGGCGACGTGACGAGTTCGGTGGAGAGAGGATTGGACGAAAATGGGCCACAGGTGGCACCGAGTTCACACTCGCGGTCAAGGAAAGTGTCAATAACACCAGGGGACGACGAGGTCAAGCCGTGATTTTTGGACGAGGAAGCGGGAAGTTCAGGGTGCGAATAGCCCACGGGCCATCCAAACTCAAGGAAATCACAGAGGTTTTTGTCGTGGTACGTGCCAAGGTAATGCCGCCACTCCAAAATGTTGAGTTTAGAGGGTACAGGGATACGTGAGGTGAAGGCGTTTGGCCCCGAAGCGCTCTGTAACCGCGTATGGAGCGTTATTTGTTGCGAGATGAGGGAGCACTTGACAGGCAACCGAGGTGAAGTTGAAGAGCTGAGAAGCTGCCCAGGTGGGTTGGCGATGAACGAGGAAGGACGTAGAAAGCGGTCGAAGGCTGGAGACCAGGGCGGGGTAGGCGAGGGAGGGGCTAGTGAATCTCGAGTGGGCTGATCTGGACGGCGGGTAGGCACGGGAAACTTGCGCTTAGGGCAACTTAAGGCTTTGTGATCTGCGCGCTTGCAAACCACGCAGATGTGCTGCTTTGAGCAATCGGCGACAGAACAGTCGTCGTACCAGCTCCAAGCATCACAGATTTGATGCCGAGTGATGGAAGTGGACGAGGAGTAGGGCAGAAGAGGCGCCTTGCTGGTAGGTTTGGACACCTTCGTGGTGCCCTCGATAAGGAGAGGAGGGGGATGAAAAATGCTGGTTTGAAATGTTCGACGCTGTCTCCCCACAAAGCAAGGCCCAACTCTATGGACCGTAAGACTTTATAATGAAATGAGCGAACCGCTGACCACTGGTACGTGGACGCAAAAACCATGGGTCCGTGAAAGTGACGAATGGGGGCTGCTTTTTGTACAGGTTTATCCGCTTGTTGAATTATAACAAGGTAACCAGCGGAAAATTCGGGCAATGTTAAATCATTGTAAAGTTTCGGCTCACCTGGAGCATATATGTGGGGCCATGGCTGTGGAAACATAGTTTTCTGCGGCGCTTCGAGGTCACCCAATGATTTCCCTGCCGAGACAGAATCCGTACTCAGCGCCGATGAATGTCCATCCAGGTTAGCGAGCTGTAGTTTTAGTTCCAGTTTCCGGATTTCTAGGTCCTGAGTCTGCTTAAGGAGTTGTAAGCAAGCAAATTCGTCACGGGGGAAAAAAGCTTTGCCGGTCGGTGTATTCGCGAAGGCCAGGCCCGCGGAAACATCTGGTGTAGCTGCCTGAGGCAAGTCACTAGCTGTAGGCTTTTTAGGGATGGCGGCTGAATTGCATTTCTTGTCCTTTATACGCTCTTTGCGATCGCTGGACATCGGTAGCGACTCGGGAGAGGCGGAGGTAAACAGAAGCTTAGTGTGGTCGCCGACTGAAGGCAGCGTTTCCCAATCGAAATCAGTGCTGAGATGGCTTCGACTGTTTCGCGTGGAACGGGCAGGGTTTGACATCGTGAATGGCGAATATTGCGACGGAAATGCGAAGCTTGAAAGAAAATGGCTAGAATAAAGACGAAAACAAGACGAAAACTCTTGCCGGCCAGCGATACGTGGGAAAACTTATAGGCATGGGAGACGCGAACATGATCCTAACAAATAGTAGCTGACAATCACAGTCAATAATTAACCTAACCGTACGAAACGTGGCATAAATTGTTTTAGTAGTTTCTTGTTTCACTGTTGCATAGATACATTCTGCACCGATTTTTCTGCACCTCTATTATCTTAAGTTGTTGTGGAATATTGTCATTGGACTTGCTCCTTGTGTCATTAATGTAATGTTTAAATGCGTTCCATAACTGAGACAGATTGTTGATGTCGAAAAATCTGGGCGTTGTTTATACGAAAGGTGGAGAAATTTGAACCCACAAAAAGACCTAACATTGCCATTCCAGTGAATGGCTCGGTATCGTAACTTGCATCTCCGTGTTCTGAGATCTATTATCTTAGATGAAAAGCTTACCAGCCTTCTAACGTCTGTTAAATATGAGTAAAGATTAATAATGGCACACTGTTTTTATTTTAAAATCCCTAAAGATCAGATGCAAATGATTATTTTGTTTCAGTGGTCAAACAAACTGCAGTATAGTTTTGTTTCTGGTTACCCAATTAAAGGACCCCGGTCATTTTTAGTCTCTCTCACAAAGCACAGGGTAAAGGTGGTTGGGCGGAGAATCCTACTCACAGTGATGAGGGTGATTCTAATAGCTTTTATAAGCATTTGTGTGACGTCATGCTAGTCACGTGGCCCCTTTGCTATGTGCTTGCTGTGTTGAATTAAACATGGAGTTGTTGTTCTCATTATAAGACTGTTGGTGGCCTTATTTCTCATCTCGTTTGCGCTCCCAGAATAACGTAACGTTACATGGTGTCAGACGTAATTGTCGTCGTGTTGTGGAAAGCCGCTGTAGAGTGAATCCAAGCTTTCAAAGTCTCAATTGAGCGAAAATTGTGCTCCAACGCGCCGCCATTTTGAATCCACGGACATGCCGGACGAAGCAGATGCTCCTCCTTTTATTAACCCTCTGCAATCAAGGTTTATTGTCAATGTATCGCTTCCCCAGAAATTCGACACTAAAGGAAACCTGGCTGCCAATTGGAAAAAGTGGGTACAGATTTGGAAAGCGTATGAAATTGTCACTGAGTTGGACAAACAACCTTCGACGCTTGGTGTCGCCACGTTTATCACGTGTATCGGTCCAGATGCGCTGGAAATACACACTGGGTTGCCGTCGGACGCTGAGGGGAAAACATGGATAAAGTCCTTGAATTGTGGCAGAACTACTGCATAGGAAGAACGAACGTAATTTATGAAAGATACAAGTTCAATAATCGTTCACAACAAGCAGATGAGTCGATCGATGCATACACAACAGCGCTTCGCACACTTGCCGAAACCTGCGAATTTTGTTTATTAAAAGATGATTTAATTTGAGACCGTCTAGTCTGTGGTATTAGGGACAATGGTTAGAGGAAAAAGTTTCTCCAGGAACCAAAATTAACTCTGGAAAAATGCCTTGATAGCTGTCGAGCAGCCGAAGCGACTAAATTGAACGTCCACGATATGTCAAGTCAAGGCAAGGAATTAAGTGTAGTCAATGCGCTCAAATCATCTCTTCCAAAGTCAGACTTCAGTATGGTCGACGACTGTAAATTTTGTGGCAAGTCTCACGAAAGAAATAGAGAAAAGTGTCCTGCTTTTGGTCAAATCTGCAAGAAGTGCAAGAAGGAGAATCACCTAGCGAGCAAGTGTCATCTTCACGAAAAGAAGAGTAGCTCTAAGGAAAAGAAGCCAAAGGCTACAAAACCCAGCTCCAAGAAAAGCAATTGGAAGAAGGTGAATGCTCTAGAAGCCAACACTTCGTCAGAGGAAGAACTTTTGGCTGTAGACCTCTCCACAGAAGATGTTAATGTGAGTACTGCTAAAGCGGTTGATGTCAGTGATTTCCCAAGTAAGATTTATGCAGCTATGGAAATACAAGGAAAGACCGTAAAAATGTAGATTGAATCTGGTGCATCATGCAAAGTACTTCCAAAGGAATACCTTCCAGAAGAAAAAGGAGGTTCAGAAGACAAACAAGTTGTTGACAGCTTACAAAAAGGAGCGAATCCTAGCACTTGGAACAGCAAGAGTGAGCATGCGTAATCCTAAGACTAGAAAGAAATACAATGCTGACTTTGTTGTAGTAGATGGCAACTACACGCCATTACTAGGAGCTCGTGCTGGACAGCGAAGGGTTTGATTGTGGTCCAACATCACAATATTCAGCTTGTGAGCAACAATGGAGTCTTCACTGCCTCACAGAGTAGTCCTCTTACAAAACAGCAAGTGTTAACTGACTTTGCAGACATTTTCAAGGGATTTGGAAAAATGGAAGGAAAGTTACACCTGGATGAATCCGTCCCGCCAGTTATCATGCCTCCCCGCAGAGTACCCGTGGCGCTGAAAGGAAAGTTCAAAGAAGAAATTGACCGTCTTGTCAGTGTTGGTGTCTCAGAGAAAGTAGAAGAGCCAACTAAGTGAGTATCCACGGCACTGGTCACAGCAAGAGCGAATGGGAAAGTTAGAGTTTGCATCGACCCTAGACCCCCGAACGAGGCACTCAGTCGAAGCCACTACCCTTTGCCTGTCATTGATGACATTCTTCCTGAACTTGGGAAAGCACGAGTCTTTTCCAAAGCAGATCTGAAAGATGGCTTTCTCCAGATTGAACTAGATGAGGAGTCTAGCCGCCTAACTACGTTTCAGACACTATGGGGCAGACATCGGTGGCTAAGAATGCCTTATGGGATGAGCGCTGCACCAGAATACTTTCAACAAAAGGTAGATCCAAACCTGCAAGGATTGCCTGGGGTCTACAGAATAGCATATGATCTGCTGATTACAGGTCAAGGTGACACCAAGGAAGAAGCAGACAAGGATCATGATGCAAACTTTGTACGCCTACTACAAAGATTCAGAGACAGGAACATCAAATTAAACAAAGCGAAGGTCGACCTCAAATACAGCCAAATACCATTCATTGGACATCTGTTAAGCGATGAAGGAGTCAAACCCGACCCCAAGAAGATTGAGGCCATTGTTAACATGGAAACCCTCACTGATGTCCTGGGTGTACAGCGTCTCATTGGCATGGTTAAGTACCTTTCGAGGTTTCTCAGCAACCTGTCAGCGTTATGTCAGCCTCTCCGCAAACTAACACACAAGGACGTTGAGTGGCAGTGGACACAGGAACAAGAGGATGCCTTCCAGTCTCTCAAAGCCGTTACACAAGCTCCAGTCCTTAAGTATTTCAGTCTTCAAGCTCAAACTGAAGGACAAAGTGATGCATCTCAAAATTGCCTTGGATTTGTTCTAATGCAAGAGGGTCAGCCGGCTACATATGCAAGTCGTGCGCTCACCCCAGCAGAGTAGAGATATTCCCAGATCGAGAAAGAGCTTCTGGCTCAAGTCTTCGGGCTAGAACACAATCATCATTACACGTTTGGAAGACGAGTGATTTTGTGGACCGACCACAAACCTCTGGTATCAATTTACAAGAAGCCCCTTGTCTCAGCACCAAAGCGTCTACAGCGACTACTGCTTTGACTCTAGCAGTATGATGTTGACTTGAAGTACAAACCTGGTTCTGAGATGTACTTAGCTGATACCTTATCAAGAGCTTCTTTAAAGAACATCACTCAGTCTAAAGCAGAGGAGGAAACTGAGTCCTTTCATGCAACTGACTTTCTCCCTATCTCAGAGCCTCAGCTAAAAGAGGTTCAAGCAGAAACAGCTCAAGATGACACTCTTCAACAGTTGAAGAAAACCATCATCAGTGGATGGCCAGAAACGAAGAAGGAAGTTCTTGTGTCTCTCCACCCGTACTTCCTAGTTAGAGATGAGTTATCAGCACAAGATGGCCTAATCTTCAAAGGACAGTGTTGTGTCATTCTCTTGAGTCTACGCGCAAGAATTAAAGGGAAGTTGCATGGAGCTCACGTTGGAATTCAGAGTTACCTGCGCCGGGCTAGAGAAACTGTGTATTGCCAGGAATGAGCTCAAAACTAACTGATTACATTTCAAAGTGCGATATCTGCTCTTGTTATCAGTCAAGCCAACCAAAAGAGCCTCTCATCTGTCATGAAATTGCTGATCGCTCTTGGCAGAAGATTGGAGTAGATGTTTTCACAAAAAATGATACAGACTATCTCTGGGCGGTTGACTATTATTCAAGTTACTTTGAAGTGGGCAGACTAAAGAGCAAGACTGCAGCAAGCATAGCCAAGAAACTCCGCAAGCAGTTTTCAATCCATGGAACTCCAAATCAACTAATCAGTGACAACATGCCATTCAACTCTCAGGAATTCAAAGACTTTGCATTCAGCTACGAGTTCGAAGTCATCACAAGTTCACCTAGCTATCCCTAGAGCAATGGCAAAGTCGAAAACACCATAAAGACTGCAAAAAAGATCATGAAGAAAGCCAAGGAAGCCGGCAAAGATGTTTACTTGTCCCTGTTAGATTGGAGAAATACTCCTAATGAAGTAATGTCAAGTTCTCCCGCTCAAAGGATGTTCGGCCGCAGAACAAGAACACTGCTTCCCACCAGCAGTTCTTTGCTAAAGCCAAAGGTGGAAGAAGATGTGAAGGAGAAACTGATAAAGCAGAAGTCCAAACAAACTCCCACCCTTACAGTCAGGAGAGATTGTGCGAGTCGCCCCCAGAAAAGGTGGCAAAGAACGAAAGTGGTTCAAAGCTCGTGTTGAAGAACAAGTTGACATTCGGTCGTACGAAGTCAGGACTGAAGATGACAAACTGTACAGAAGAAATCGTCGTCATCTTCTCCAGTCTAAGGAACCATTTGATTAGTCGGCTGAAACCAGACCTGTCGTGCGACCCCAACACAACTAGACGGGCACATCACCCAAAACTGCTGAATCAACTATAACCAAAGCCACAGGTCAACCAGTCCAAAACACCCCTGTTAATCTACCAAAGGAAGCAGAGCCGGTGACAGTGTCCCCAAGCCAGGAGCCACCTCCCACAACAAAGCCAACCACAGTTGTGACAAGGAGTGGACGAGTCTCAATGGAACCACAATACTTACAGGATTTTGTTTCAGTGAGATAAGGACTTTGGAACACTACCCTTCATCAAGTTGTTTTATTGTTATCAAGCAAAGTTAAAGTTGAAGTTAAGAGACTGTTATTCATTATTTCCGTAAATGCTTTATTACAGTTTAGAGACACTGACATCATTCATTTTAGTTCGTTATAACAACCTTGTGTAAGCACTGCGTTTAGTTTATATATTTCTTATCTTTTCCGAAAAAAGGAAAGGTGTGACGTCATGCTAGTCACGTGGCCCCTTTGCCATGTCCTTGCTGTGTTGAATTAAACATGGAGTTGTTGTTCTCATTATAAAACTGTAGTTGGTTTGAACCCAGGAGTCATGTCATAACTACGTAAATTATGATCATCCGGGTGAGTGTAGTCTTGAGAAGGACTGTTTGTGGTGACTTTGACTGACGTTTCGACAACCTGAGCGGAAGTCATCTTCAGAGTCAAGTGAATTGTGGAACGTCAGTAGGTGGTATATACGTCTCTGGTTGTTAACCTGATTGGTCAACGAAGTCCAGATGTTATTGGTCGTTGTCAGTAAGCCGTGGTGTTATTGGCTGTGAAGACTGTAAAAAGTGATTGGTGCGTTTCGATCTGTCTTTTGTTAGTCAAAAAGTCCGTGGGTCTATTGTTAGTAAAATGTCTATTGCTTGTCTGTTTCGTTGTTGTTGTCAATAACGATTGAGTGGCGTTTGTTCTAAGTTAGTAAACCAGCCTTCCAGAGCGAGTCGTTGATAGTAATTTGTACTGTAGGTAATGCAGTTGGCATTATAAGACTGTTGGTTGTCTTATTTCTCACCTCGTTTGCGCTCCCAGTATAGCGTAACGTTACAATTTGTCGAAATTTGGTTCCTTTAAGATGTTCAAAACTGAAATGATTACCACTAAATAACACCATTAATTTTCTTTGTTGTTCTCATAAAGAATAAAATAAAACATGCTAATGTGGCATTGGCAGCTACTGGTAGCTCAAACTAAATCAAACAGGTCTATTTGCCACAGATGTATTTTGATAGTATCCTTTACAGTGCCAAACACTTGCTCTGAGTCTTTCATAGGGTCAGAGAAGTTCCCCACGCTACTAGAAAAAATATGAGACCTGCCATAGCGGCTGTGCAAAAATGTTACGTACTAGATAGAAAGCTTAAAGGAAATTTATCTATACTTGCAAAATTTAAAAATTGTTATATAATGAGTAATAATATTAAAAACAAATTCAGATGTCCTAAAAATTGTCTAAAAAGCATCAGTTAAAATACTTAAGGACATACATACATACATATCCTTTATTTAAACACGATGGGGTTTAAAGCTCAGAGCTTGTGGAGTCGTGTGAAAATAACTGATTACAGTATAAAACTATATTAAAATGGTGATAACATTACATGCAGAACAGAAAACAATTGACTACAGCAATTAAGGCATAAAATGTAAAATATTCAGTAGCATTTGAAATCTTGGTAGTGACTCGGCAGTGACTGGGCCGACTGTGCGCTAAAGTCAAGTTCCTTAAAATAAGAGTCCCTTTTCACTTTATGATATAAAAATCAGCAAACTGGCCTGTAAAGTGAGTCGAGACAGCATTCCAAAGGATAGCGCCTCTATAGCTTATAGATTTTTTCAGAAACAGAACCAACTAAAATTAGTAACAGACTTGAATACAAAAGAACTAGAACCTTTCGTTTCTAGGACAGATTTCTTTCTGAGATGGGTGTCCTTCCTCTTTGGTGAGTCCGGAAAAGCCACAAATATATCCTTCCTCCATGTTAACAGGCCATCGGGGGTTGTGATTTTAGGAGGTTATCAGTTCAGTTACTTTGCTTTTAATTCTCAACAGTCAAATGGGATGCCATCATTTCCATGTGAGTCAGAAAAGGTGCAGTTCTCATGTGAGCTGTTGATTGAAAGTGATTATTTAATTGGCAGTTTATGGATTGGCCAGACAAAATAATTAAGTATTTAATAAGACGTACATAAGTCCCTAATACTCCTAATTCTTATTCCCTTCAACAAAACTTAATAGAAGCCATCATTCTTTAAAAGCAAACAATGCACTAATTGGACGAACCAGTAGAAGCGAGAAGAACATTTAATCAGTGCAAGAAAAACCCAAGAACAAATCTTTAATTCGCGTTTTAGCCTCTGTTTGCTTAGCTGGTAGACCTTCTGTAAGGTTTGCACTTATTTATTTTATTTTTATTTATTAAATCAATTCAAATTACATTACTTTGAATGCAGGACAATCCAGTGAATCTGTGGTCAGCTTAAAACAGAATATGAGATTCCTTGGAATAAACTTTCTCAAACTCAGTAATAATTCATCAAGCCAAATCCTGTTAGAGGGGCGATGTTGTAATATTATTGACTAGGGACCCCACGGGATTCTGGGTTCCTGACTTTTTTCTCGGGCTACCCCGCAGACTGTTTTCGTGGCCATGTTTGAGTTTAGTGCGAGAGCACGTGTTAGACAGTTTTCGCTTCGTCTCTTTCTTAAGAATATTTGAAGTTAAGGTTTAGAACTGTGTTAGAGACAGATTTACAACAGTATGTATGTACGTAAACCGCCTAATACATCGCAGATAATAACTTGTATTATAATATATGTCTGTTTGGCCGTAAGCGTGTTTCTAGGAACCGAGCCAGAGGCACTTACCTTCGAAATTGAGAGCTAAATCACTCCTGACTTGTGCTAGTAAAAAGAGTATGGCTTACTATTCGCTCAGTAGCTTCTTCCTCTGAGATCCCAATGATCACCTTGGCTTTTATGGAAAGCAAGGAAGCTTCCAGGTCTCTCGTTTAATTTGATGAACTTTTATCCCAATCGCTAATTCTTTGCGTTGAACGGAAAGTACTTTTCACCCATCAAAAAAATGTCTACATTATTTCTTTCTTTATATAGCACGATTTCAAGCGTCTCACCGGAAGTAAAGACCAAAGCGCAGAGGCGTAGCATTTTTCATCTTATTGCGCATAAGGTTTTGGACAGCCAATGAAAAAAAGATATTTTTGGATGGTCCAAGAGCCACTCGTTTAACAATTAAAAAGAAAAAAAAAAAAAAAACGTTCAGGGTTCGGGGGACGAGAATGCTAACCAACCAATCTCTACTCCACAGCTCTTCTCTTTTGCGCATGACTGACGGCGGGTATGACATAGTCAAAGCCGAGCGGCTCTGGGATCGAGAACGACTAACCAACATTCTCGATCCCAGAGCCGCTCGGCTTTGACTTTGTCATTCCCGCCGTCAGTCATGCGCAAAAGGGAAAAACTCTGAAGTCAAGATTGACCAATTAACTGAAAACCCCACCATCCAAACCACGGCCATAACTCGTTTCACGAGTTACAAAAGGAAACCTGATCTGGGTGGATAAGAAGAAAATTCTGTCTAGGAACAGGGTTTATATTGGTCAAGGACATCCTGCAAAGTCATGGGATTTTAATGTTGTAACATCCGACCCTGGAAATTCCTAGAAAATAAGGCAAAGTCATGGAAAGTCGTGGAACATTAGATTTAAAATTGTAGTCTTAATTCATGGCAAATGGCCTTACAATCTCTCTACCTGCGTGCATCGTTTCAGCCTGCGTATTTATTGCTTTATCTTCTTGACTGCGTATTTTCAAAGATCGGTACGCTACTTTCCCATTGAAAAGGTGACAGAGTTATTATTGTGTGACATTTTGGATATCCATGGTCGTGGATTTTAACTCTCGCAGTCGTGTAAAGTCTTGGAATTTTAGGAAACAAATAGAGAAAAAAGCTTGTGTTAAATGTTGGCCTACTGATCAATCCTTGCGTTTCAAATTTTAGCCATATACTACAGTTGGACCAAGTACAAGGAGCTGTCATCTGGCACTGCAAATGCTACAGACACATTTTTGACTGTGTCCTTTGGCCTTGATACCTACGCCAACAATGAAAAAACTTGGTATTGGCTAAGTGAGTACTTAAGCTTACTTTGTACATGTATGCTCACTGACTCATGAAATTTTACCTCACTTTGTTTGTTTCTTTCTGATATCCTTTTTCAATTGTAGTAAGTAAACATAGTATTTTTTGTAGTCTCTGGATTACTTCCCTTAGAAGTGTGGCAGTAAAGTCAACACTGTTAATCTGTAGTATCCTCTGGTGCTGTTTATTGTGATCAAGCTCTGCAGAATACGACTCTAGCCTTTAGTGCAGGAGACTTACTGCTGAGTCCCCTGAGATTACTGTTGTCGCGCCAGAAAAGTTGAGTGCGTGACTGCAGTTCTATTACCAGTCAGAATTTCTCGGATTTCCTCGCGAAATGCCGGGCAGAAAAAAATTCTTCGAAGAAAAGGAAAACTGCAGTGGCCTCGACAGAGAGCCCCATCGATCCGAAACTGAACAGCTGCAGGCAGAAATGCGGTCACTGGGGTACGTTGAAGGACTATTTATATATACCATTATCCATGCGAATAAATTGCCGTCGCAAGCTTGCAGTTTAATATCCGAGTTTTTCTGCTTTGCAGGTTTGATGGAGATATTTTCACCCGCAACCTGGAGGCCAGCGTTGAGCACAATATGTGGGGAGGGAAAGGGCCTCAAAAAACTCGATATATCGATTATTGTACCTGGGCTTATGCGCTACGCGCTTATGCGGTTTCGGCAAGAGTTTTTCGCCATCCTTCATCGGAAACTTTCTTCTTCTTTTTGTTAGGATCAGTTTTCTTCTTAGTTTTCAACCACGGGCTCTTTTCTTTCTTATATTTCGCCATACACGATACGCAAAACGAACAGAAGCGAAAACTTGGTGTGAATAAATCACAAGTTGCGAACGTAAACAAAAGGAAGAGAGGCGACATGAAATGAACGACTCCCGATGTTTTACCACGAAACATATCACGGGAAGCCCTGACGCTGACAAATTTTAATTGGCTTATAGCACTCTGGCGGGTGATAGAATTTCATTTGAAAAAACTTTCTTGTCGATAATTCGCGCACGCCTCAAGGTTTGCAATATATTTTTTTTTGAAAATAAAGCGAGAAATGTTTAATTTGGCCTCAAAGTTTTTCTTTTGGCAAAAAAACGACTCTCGAAGGTATCCGGTAACCTTAATTTTGCAAATTTCTTGCAGCGTTTTTGTTGTTCAATATTTTCCCAACTAAAGAAGAAATTTTCAAAGATTTGTCAAATTTTGCCCAGGCTGGTCTCACCAGCGTATCACCTGCCTTTGTTTAAGTGACTCATTTCTTGTATTGCAGCATTGTTCTTAGTGTCATCTTGGGAATTCTGCTTTTGATTCTACTTGCCTTGTATAAGAGGATTTCCATTGCAATTCAGATAATCAAAGAAGGGAGCAGGTGAACTTGTAACATTCTTTCTTGACATAAATCATGGCTCTTTCAAGGTTTTCATTAATTTTTGTGGTAGAAGGTTTTTTGATGGTGAATAGATGTGCACAACTGATTAATTTGCTTTGTTTAGACTCTCTCTCCAAAAGCAGGCCAAAACTACTATACTCGAACAGGATCCACCAAACCACAAAATAGATGGTGGTCTCTGCCTGCACCACCACCCCTACTCCTCAATCTCAAAAGATGTCTTTATTGTATGGTCACCCCTCTATACAGCCAAAACTAACTGTGTTGGTTTTGTTCTTTTAGAGCTGTATTTGCTGTACCATTTACCTTGTTCTTCCCTCTTACTCCGTATCTGCTTCAGATCATACTGTTTTCGTGGTTTGTTGGTGTCTTAGTGTATCCTTTGCTTGCTGAAAGTAGTGTTTAAAGGAACTTGCTACATATATGGTGGTATTTTCCTGTAGGCAGTGACCGGTGTAGCATCCTTAAGTAGCAGTATTCTCTGTAAAGTTGACGATGCCAGGTGATTGATGTAAGAAACACAACTTATATTTGGACCAGGGAATCTGTGCATAGATGTCTTCTTGTAACGTGGTAAAATAAATTTGAAGTTCCAGATGTCTTCATAGCCCTTGCATCCATAGTCCTTCCCCCCCACAGAAGGGATTGGAAGTGCGTAGAAGGGAGGGTCTCAAACGCCACATAATTTTAAGAAATATATGAAGCTACTTTATTATAGGAAATTAACGTTTCATCCTGATGTTTCCCTCTACTTCGTTAATTTCACTCGAGGGAAAACAAACTAACTAGATCCGAGGGACCATACATTAAGTGCTTTGTTATATATTTAGACTTTCCCTTCAACAATCACAGCAAAACAAACAACTGAGATGGTAACAATTAACTGCGAAATGGTATCCCGGTCTTATCCCGGTCGGGATACATTTCTATTTGATCAAGGGGGCACGTGACCAAGAATCAACCAATCACAGTGCTCATTTTGTTGATTGAAAGCCTAGATATATAACAATGTCAACTGGCTCGCAACAGAAAAAAAAGTTATTTTGTCAGGTTGGAGATCCTTCCGGTATCGTTAGTGCCGTAAACGACGCTCGCAATGGAGAACTTTCTTTGCGAAACCCCTACGTTTAGGGACAAAATTCTCACGAACATTTGTGTTCAGTTGTGAACAGTTTGAGTTTTGAATAGTTTGGATTTTTTTAGCATTGTTTTATCAGGGTGAAAATCCACCGGTATCGTTGGCGCTGAAAAGAACGCTCGAAATAGCGAGATTCGTTTGGGTTTTGGATTTTGTTAACTTGTTAACAGTGTATTACAATAAATTACTTCCTGTTGTCTCTACAAGTTCCATTTCTTTGTGTGGTCGCCTTAATTTCCTTCCTTTTAAAATTTTAGCATCTCTTTCACGTAATTTTATTGGGAAGAAATTTGTCCTTCACTTCGCGTCAATGTAAGTCGCGTTTATTTCCAATAGGTGAATCAATGCGAGCGTTAATTTCCTTTCTTATATGGCTGGCTCCGCGAGCGGGCAAGATGAGTCAAATCCTGCGCTGTGATTGGCTACCCGAGCGGGCAAGATGGAGCTGTCTTGCGCGCTCAGGATTACCCGTTGCCCGTTCGCTTGGCATCGAAAGTTTAATCCCCAGACAAAATGCAATCGTTTCTTCAGTTTTCTGGTTGTTCTGGTGGAAAATGCTCACTAAAATGTTCGGTAAACTCTCAACATTTACCTAAATAAAAGGAGAGAGAGTGGAATCATCCTGGTGTAGTGAAAATTTTGTTTCAGTTGAATCGGTGAGTAATTATTGCTCTGTGTGTAGATAAGCTTAGATTGATTTTTGTAAAACTTAAGCTTCAGTGTTGTCTCAAGTCGAGTACTAAATTGATTAGTTCTCTATGTTTGCAATGACTGTAATAAATTACAGCGTAATGAAAGTTGCGTTTAGTGTTTAGGGCAGTTCAGAAAAGTGTTTTTCTCAAGTTCGCCGAAGAAGCTCACGTTTTTAATTTAGCCAATGCTTTCTGATTTACCCGCTCTATTTTTCGGCTTATGTTTGCATATAATTTCAAAATGTATTGTTTCATTCAAGAATTAATGATTAGAGGCCGAAAACTGTTAAAATAAATATTATTTACGCCACCGCGCGATCGGCTGAAAATGGCGAGTTTGCCGGATTTTTTTAAAATCTACCCGCACTTACGAAAATCTAAATTTTTTGTACTCAATAATTGTACACTCCCTTAAAGCCATTATAAAGCTAGAGCCTTAAAATAATTTAGGATTCCTTGTTTTCCATGATTACATGCTTATCCAAAATTAAATGCACTGAAAAATAAATCTTATACCGGCCAGCTATGAAGAATTTCTCTCCTTTTGTAGCTGTAGCACTTGATTTTCAAGTATTTCTGGCTGAGAAAATCAGGCACAAACTGTCAAACTCCAAAGAAGCTGAAAGAAGTCGTTATTGTCGCGGCTCCGCAAAATGAAGAAACCAACTAAATGCGTGCTCAGCCAATAAGGAGCAAGTGTTTTCGCAGCTCGACCAATCAGGAGTAAGTAATTTTGCCCTTGTGTCAGAAAAGAAATAATAAAATCTACATCAAGATTGATTGTTCTAGTTTTTCTTGGAAAGAGAGAACCCGACTTAACTAAAGCCAGTGCAAGGTGTTCCATTAAGTGACGTTTCTACTGGGTACAGGAAAACTTGAAAATGATTTTGTAACCCTTAGACATTATTGTTTTTCATGGTGAGCCCATGACTAAAGGCCGTTAATGCTCCACTTGTGAGCTGGGATCACTAATTACATTTGCAGAAGTTTCCTTGACACCATTTGAGTTTTCTCGTCACCGCTGGAAGTCCTCAGTTCCAAGTGGTTTCTAATGACACAGACAATGGACAATTGTGTTCTGACGTAAGTGTTGAGGATTTAATATATTCCATTTTAGGCAATACAGTATATTTTTTTCTGTTTAGTTTTGTTAGGTAGACAATATACCACGTGCTGCACATTAAACCACAGTGAAGCCTTGCGTTCACAAACAACATTAATAAAGGCAAAGACGTATGCAGTTCTAAGAATGTTAAGATATTATGTTAAGTGAAGATGGGCATGAGCACAAGAAAAAGAAAACGTTTTTGCCCTTATTGTTTTGGTTGTACTTCCCCTTCAGTTAGCCCCGTTTTCATGTGGACATGAGAGGAGTTATGCTGTTATCTGGGATTTATAGGTTATTTCACGGTTGGTGAGCCAAGTAAAACGGTGTATCGTCGGTTTTTATTTCCGCGGGTCGCATTTCTGCGTAGACTTTGTAGGCCTTAACTGGACATTTCTCGTTGTTCGGCACAAAACATTTTCGGTGCAATGGCCCTTTCACTCCGAGGATCGTTTCCTGAACAAGTTTTGTTTGGTTTCTCTTTCATTGAATTCGAGGTACTCCTACCCTGTGGAGTTAAAACAAAGTTTTAAGTCTCCCCAACTTATTTCTCTGTGCTCCTTGCAGCCTCGTACCCAGAAATGGATTGTGTTGTTGAATCACACCATGTTTAAAAGCGCTTCTGCCGTGGAACTTTTCCAAGAGATCCTTTTCATACAGAACTTGAACATCTTCCTTACTTAAAGCAGCAGAGGCATTAGGCTTTTTGCCCTTGCCTTTCCGTTTTAGATCCCTTTGCTTTGACTGAAGCACTTTCCGATTTTGCTCGAACTGGAAGTCTTTCATAAGGCAAAGTTCATAGTTTTTTTTCTTCAAGTGGCGCTCAAAGCTAGCGAAGAATGCCCTTGGGGAATTAGACTCGTATTCCTCGTTGTCTTCTTTTTCGTTAACCTTTATAAGGAACTCGCTGAGAAACTTGTTCAGCTTTTGTGGAGTCAATTCGTCCATTTGTCTCGTCTCGCCTTTCAAAACAAGAAATTCGTGGAACAGAGCAACATCGTGTTTGGTCTTTTTCTTGGTGTTTTCATTTTCCTGTCCGTCTATGAACTCTTCTACTGATGAATCTAGGCTCTGAAAACGGTTAGTCTGATTTGAAGCCATCTTTCTAAAGAAAAGTGTGCCTAAGCTCTTAGAAATGTGCTATTTGCCAATCAAGAGGAGCGGCGAGGGAGCGACACGGTGTTGTTCGCTAGTGAAAATAATAATATAGCCCATCAGAGCGTCGTTACGTCGTTTTTCAATAGTTACAAAAATCGTATGACCAATCAACTGGCTTCTCTAGCCCGTAGAGACTATTTTTATTCCGATGCTTTTTGGAGCGTAAATCTCGGTATGTATATGATAACAAACTTTATTAACCAACTTTTCATCATCATCATCATCATCATCATCATCATCATCATCATCATCATCATCATCATCATCATCATCATCATCATCATCGTTCGACTCTTGAGGTCGGGATGCATGCAGCAACTGTGCTCTAATTTTCCCGGTCCACAATAGCGTTCCCTAGATGTGACCTTTCTATCCCCGAGTCCCTGGCTATCATGACGGAAAAGGTCAATCTTCTAGAGTAGACAGGGCCACTTGGTTTCCACAGTAAGGCAAACTCACCCATAGCTCTCTGGCAATGACCGGCGAATTGTAGTAGCCGTTTGGCGAGCTTCCAGGAAAGTGGTGGAAGATTCCCGTAAATGCGCTCACATGTGGCGTGCTCAGACCAACTTCTTATATGATTCTTGGGTTCAAGCCATTTAGGGATTGCCTTACTCTCTATGACAATTTTTTATCAGTTTTGTTTTGATTAATTTCAGACCTTGAAAGCTCAACTGGATAATTTGGCAAAGAGCGGTATCACGGCCAACAAAACATGCAATTTTGTGAATTTTGCAAATGATGAGTAAGTTTGAAGTCAATTTGTCTTCCCCTCCCCCATCCTGTCACATTGTGTGCCTCTCTGTCATGCTGTAAGGTAAATCGAGAATTTGACACAGAAATAAGAAATAGTTAAAAAAAAAAAGCAGTCCTGAATTACATGCATGCAGTCATCTTGTATTAAGCAGTCAGTTTATGAACACCCAAAAGCTGTTCTTAATCTTTCTGTGTAGTGACCTCTTTTGTACTGTCTACTCGAGAAAGCAATCACATAGTCAACTATTATAAAAGTTCCAAGGGCAGTATTTCGTTGTCTTTAAGTATTTGACGGTAAAAATTCTAAATTACAAATTAATGGTTTAGGGGATTAGTTTGTAAAGAAACTACAGTGCTGCGTCGATAGGGAGTAGACGAAAATTGGCCACTGCAAAAAGGTTAGAGTTCTGAGGTTTCGACCGTTAGCCCTTCGTCAGAGCGAATCCAAAGACGGTTACAAAATGCTTTTTCGCCAATTCATCCTGTTTCGGTCTTCCTTCAGATATGTCAAATTCTTAAGGGGTGCTGTCACAGAGAGTTCGGTATATTTTAAGCAAAGCCATTCAAAATATTTAACAGAGAACCCTATCTCTATATATTAAACATGAAATTGTTCGTGAAGTACCAGGAAGAAAATACTAAGTTAAGAACAAACTATAAACCAGGTGTTAGCAACTTCTCCAAAATACACAGGGAAAAATTGGCTAATTGTTTAAAACGTGACGATTTCCATCGAAGCCATCCTCAGCAAAAGATAACAAATACTAGCTTATGTCTGCTCATTATTTTAACTTTTCCGTCTGTAAAAATGCTTTTTGTTTTGTTTTATGTTTTTGGTTACTTTTAAAAGGCACGCTGAAAATCGGTGCCTCTGCCCCTGAAAATTTCTGAAGTAAGCTAATATTATGACCAACGTTGAGTTAAAAGACCAGAAGCCGAAGGTGGTGACAAAAGACCTTTATCACACGGCGGCCATGTTGAGTCTCAGAGAACAAAACCTTTGTTTTTGTACGGCAAGCCTCGCACTGAATTCTCGTCTGGTTGACGCTTGCTTTGTGACAACAAAGCTTTTTATTCCCCCAAGACTCAACATGGCCGCCGAGTGATAAGGGTCTAAATTACAAGTAACCAATGTGATTTTCTTCGTACTATTCGGTGCTCAGCCATCTGTTCCGTATGCAAGTGTACCATCTGTTTGGCTGGTTTTGGTTAATGAACTTCATCATAGCGCTTGGACAGTGTGTGCTTGCTGGTGCATTCTCTTCTTACTACTGGGCGTGGGACAAGGAAACTGTAAGTACTGGAGAAAATGTTGATGGGGATTGGAACATTACATCTAGAAGATCAACTACCAGACATTGAGTTTTTGCAAATCAGGTTGTGTTATACACTTTAAAATTGTCCTCACAGTCCAGTGAAACCTGTAAATTAACAACTGGTTCATGCATCAGCATGCATTCATCGAGATATGAAGCGCGCAGGAAGTTTGGACAGCACAAAAGATGCATAAGAGTTTCTTGGTACTGATCATAGGATGGTGCAATTTGTGTCTGTTGTAACAACATTGACATTAATTTTAAGGAAATCTTGAAATTAACTTGACTCATTTGTGTTCCCTTTCAGGACATTCCAAAATTTCCAGTGACAGCTGCATTTTCCCGCACTTTGAGGTAAATTTAGTGGTTTTATTCCAACATATTTTTCCATGTGATTATTGCATTTGTTGCATCAACATATAAGTAGCAAGCATTAAAGCAATTTTCCTGTAACTTTTTTGGATTTTTTGTGGTGTCCTGTAATATAGAAGTAGTCAGAAATAGGTTTATTTTAATGCTTGGAATATAAAATGCGATTCTGAAAGTGGAATATACAGTGACTGTAGCAGTGCTGGTGCATCAGCTTACCCCAGACTGGGTACAACAACCCCCTCTTTTTCATGTGGTTTCCTTACCAAGTCATCAAAGGCAGCCTGTGAGTACGTACAACCGCCTCTCAATTTTGTGTGTATTTATGTGCGTTTGTTCTTGTGTCCCTGACCTTAACATTTAAATATCTTTTCTTACTGCTGGCTGCCTAGCATTTTTAACTTCTAGGTTATTTCGGGCAGCCAGCACCCCTATCATCTATTCTATGTATATATTTATATTTTCTATTGTAATTATGATGGGGTGAAATAAAGTATTGTTGTTGTTATTGTTGTTGTTGTCATTGCCCCTGGTCATTAAGAAACTGAACTCCCTTAGTGGCTTGTAGGGGTGAACTTTAAGATGGCTACACTTGAGGCTAACAAAGTCAGGATTTGTATTTCAACTTGGTTTGTTTGCTTGGTTCTCTGTTATGTTTAAGTGAAGTGCGTGGTGCGATTTCTAAATCTCCATGCCGGAATCCATCCCAAGATTTTGGTGAATTCTACTATTGAATGCAATTCACCCTACGGAAAAAGACGGTGGCTGTACATTTTACCACAATACAATACAATACTTTATTGACACTCCCCATAGGGGTGTTTCAGTGACAATTTTGGTGTTTCAGGACGTACTTTCTTAAATTACACTTAAAACTATTCAAACACTGGCTTAGCTTAATTTAAGATGGTAAGTTATTCCATATAGGAAAAGGATCTCTGCCCCGTTTTAGTTTTAAATAATGGAATATTCGTCCCTGTACTAACAACATTGTGTATGCTATGTTTCAAGTTTTTGGAACTTATCTGTGCGGTTGTGTTATACCACAACACTTTCCGAACTTAACGAAGCCAATAGACGCTTGGAAAGCCATATTTTTTGTGAAATTCGTCCCTGTACTAACAACATTATGTATGCTACGTTTCAAATTTTTGGAACTTGTCTGTGCGGGTTTTTTTTAGCGTTTTAAAATCTTTCGTACGCTCAGCATTGTGGGGAAATGTATCAGTCACCATCTTGTTCGGTACGGTGGATTGGCATGTAACGTGTTTTGTTTTTAGTTGTCTGAGTACTAATCTCCAAGTTGGTCCCGTTGTAGGTATCACACTGGTTCGCTTGCCTTTGGATCACTCATCATTGCTATCGTACAGCTGATCAGGGCTGCCCTGGAGTATCTGGATCACAAGCTCAGAGGAGGTACCGGCTTTCCTCTGCAGTGCTTGATGTGCGACGCGTGATCTTTGTTTACTGACAAAATTAATGTTTCTTTGAAGGACCTGGAGAGCAAAGTGAGATCACGAAGTACCTCATAAAGTAAGCAGATTCATCTTTGTTATTGGTTCCTTCTGCTGTGCTGTGTATTAGCGGTTAGTTTTAACCCTTTTAAGCCTGCATTTTTCAGGTTTCTTTTCACAACCGTTTAGTTACGCAAACAACTGCGAGGATCTCTGGGATCTTTCTTCCATTTAATCTTTAATCCGCAGATCCAATATATTATTCATATTCATTTGTTTATTCTTCACGGGTGTATTACGAACTCACAATGTGACCAGCTCCCAGTTGACTTGATAGCTCAGTTAGTAGAGTACTGCACCGGCATCGCAGAGGTCATGGGTTCGAATCCCGTTCAGGCCTGAATCTTTTTCCAGTTCCTTTTTGCAACTGATTAAGTTGCGGAAACAACTGCGAGGACCTTTCTTCTTTTTAGTTTTAACTCCTTTACTCCTAGACGGTTTATAGGCAGCCATGGCGGACCATTGTCGTGGTACGATTTGTAACGTCACTTAAAAAAGTGGTTTTTGTTAATCACCAGTTGCAACATAAGACGTTGTACAAGCACGCTTAGAGGAGAACAACTCGATGAATTTGGCCAGTGTAACTGACTCAAGGAACCTACTTTGTAGGAAATTTTCGTCGCAGAAGAGAAGGAAAACTTGGGTTTTCTATCGATTGCAACATTTACATTTTGCAAACATTTGGGTTACACACGTTTTCAACTCTAGACGGGTACTAGATCTACAACATTAAACGAAAATAGGTTTTTCTGGTTAACTCGTTTAAAGTTCACACTGTGTTTTCAGGTTTGACCTCCAAGACTGAGGAAAAGGTTTCGACCAAACATTTGATATTTTGCACGTTTAAATTTTCAGGTGCCTCAAATGCTGCTTTTGGTGCTTAGAGAATTTCTTGAAGTTTCTCAACAAGAATGCCTATGTCATGGTTAGTATATATGCGTAAATATCAGCTGTGGGGAGAGGAGGAGCAGGGATGGTGCGATGATGAGAGCACTTGTCTCCCACCAGTGTGACCCGGGATCGATTCCCGGACTCGGCGTCAAATGAGGGTTGAGTTTGTTGTTGGTTCTCGTCCCTCGAAGAGGTTTTTTTTCGGATACTCCGGTTGGTTTTCCCCTCCCCTCAACAACCAATATTTCCAAATTCAATTTGATTGCTCGGAGCATTAGCATTTATTGCTAAAGGCCTAACCAGCCTCACAAACCCGATGGTAAATGATGTGACTGTCTTTACTCATGAATCTCCAGCCAATGACATCGACACACAGATGATTAAGTAAATTACTAAAATTTTTCAATACATTACTAAAATAATGATTTAGTATTGAGTGTGGTAAGGAATGAATCTAAGTTTTAAGTGTTTGTTCTTGAACTTTTTTTAGATCGCAGTACACGGCAAGAACTTCTGCACCTCTGCCAAGGGTGCATTCTTCCTTCTTATGAGGAATATTTTGAGGTGAGTTCAACCTGTTGATAGTGTTAAATATACCAAATAGAAAATATTAACGGCAGACTGATCCCAACGGCGGAGGTGACAAGCTTGAGAGAGCAAACAACAAAAGCTAGAATAACTGAAATATATTTGTTTTTTAAAAAAACAAATTTTTTTGCCCGATATTTCGGTTTGCAATACAAACCTTCCTCGGGGGCTGAACGAAAAAGAAAAGTGAGAAACATAAAAGGATCGTTACAAAGAAGATTTAAAATATAAAATGCGTGACAATGATTGGTTGTTTAGGACTAAGTGTGAGACATGTCATTGGCGTGTTTCGTCACGTCTATTTATACCAAGAGGGTGCAATGTTTTAGCTTTGTTGATTAAATGAGCTTCACGAGCCTTTCTAACTGAGTCACGTTTGCTGCGTATAAGTTCAAGCGGGATTAGTTGGACGTCGTTGATTGAGTGGCCAGGTTGGTTGAAATGTAGCGAGACAGGAGTGGGGTTGAGTAGTTGATGGTGATTCAGGATAGATCTGCGATGCTCCCCGAAACGTTCATTAAGTTTGCGCTTTGTCTCCCCAATGTATTGGGAGTGGCACTTCTTACATTGAATTAAATAGATTAGGTTTTTGGAATTACAAGATATGTAGTCAGAAATTTTGCGTGATTCGTTAGTGTTGAAAAAAGTGTAGTTCGTTTGACCTTCTTGGAGAAATGAGCAAGTTAGGCATCGTGGGTGGTTGCATTTATGAATTCCAGCGGGTTGTTGGTTGGAGGGCTTGTTTTGAGGTAGCTCGGAATGGACCAGGAGATCACGTAGACTTGCGTTACGTTTGTAGGCGATAACTGGTGGATGAGGGAAAACTTGTTTGCAGTTGGCGGAGGACTGGAGGATGTTGATATGTTTTTTCACAATAGATGAGATTTTGGGAAGTGCAGGATTGAAGGATATGACGAAGGGTGTTCTGTCTGTTTTTGTGGCTTTCTGTTCTTGTGGCTGTAGTGTTGCGTGACGTGGGATGGCTCGTACGCGATTTGCATCTTTTTGTAGGGAATAGCGGCTATAACCACGTTGGACCAGGTGCTTGATGAGTTCTTCGCTTCGTTTATCAAAGAAAGCGTCAGTAGAGCATATGCGACGGATTCGCAGGAAAAGGCTGAATGGAATAGTTTGTTTAGTGTGGTTCGGGTGGCATGAAGTTTTGAGGAGGTATTGATGCTTGTCTGTGGGTTTTGTGTGGAGATCTGTTTGGATGTGGTTGTTGCTGAGGTGGACTTGGACATCTAGGAAAGGGAGTGTCTGATGAGAGGAATTTGAGTATTCATGGGTAAATTTGATACTCGCGTGAATAGAGTTTAAGTATCTGATGAAATCTTTAAGGTGTTCCTCTCCTTCTGTCCATATCATAAAGACATCATCGATGAACCTCCACCAAACGAACGGCTTGAGAGGAGCGTTTCCAATGGCGTGTTGTTCAAATTTACCCATGAATAGATTAGCGTATGAAGGTGCCATGCGGGTTCCCATAGCTGTCCCGTGTACTTGTAAATAGTGTTCGTTGTTGAAGGAAAAGTTGTTCATTGTAAGAATCATTCTTATGAGATCACATATGCTTTCAGCAGGAAGGGATTTGTTTTGACGAGTCTTAAGAAAATGGCGGCAGGCTTCGATGCCTTCGTTATGAGGAATGTTAGTATACAATGAGGAAACATCCAGGGTGACAAGGAGGGCGTTTTCCGGTAGAGGTCCCAGTTTCTCGAGTTGAAGAAGAAAGTGTGTAGTATCTTTTATGAATGAAGGAAGATTCTGAACAAGGGGCTTTAGGTGGTAATCGACGAACTCGGAAATGCGTTCAGTAGGGTGGCCATTGCTGGATATGATGGGTCGGCCAGGGTTGCCTTGTTTGTGGATTTTAGGAAGAATGTAGAAACGACCAGTCTTGGGATCAGAGTTGGATGAGAGGTATTTAAATGTCTCATAGTCAATGAGATCATTTTTGTGTAAACGGGTAGTGTATTCTTTGACGCGTTCGTGTATTTTGCTTGTAAGGTCTGAAGATTATACCACTTTGAACATTTTGGAAGCAATTTGTTTTTTGTAATTAAAGGTTGCCATCCATCAGTAACTCGATCAATTTGCTACAGTAATTTTGTTTCTTCTTTCGATACAAGTACGAGTTCAGTAACTAATACATCAAACACGAGCAAAAGTGTTTCATCCGATTTCCAAACTCCGAGAAGTGAGTTGAAAAAACGAGGCGCGGCCGAGTTTTTTGTAACCAACTTCGATGTGTTTGGAATTTGGATGAAACACTCTTTCGAGTGTTTGATATAGCTTCTCAAACCGTTAACAATTCTCGGAGAAATTCAAAGCAGAAGTTCACCAAATTTTATCCTCGGATAATTAAGATCACACTTCCAAACCTCGTACACGGCAGTGATTTCCTTTGTTTTTTGTCGATGAATTATTAGTGAGTTTGAGAAGAGTATGTGAAAAACGTAGGTCCCTTTTAGGCCTCTATCCTGTTTTCTAGTGAAAATCTTAGTAATTGTGTTAAACCCAAACGTACGAAACTGTTTTACATTCGTTCTCATGTCTTTCTTTCTTTCTTTCTTTCTTTTTCAGGGTGGTTGTGCTTGATAAGGTGACGGATTTCATTTTGTTTCTCGGTCAGCTCACCATCACTGCTGGCTTGGGTGAGTTTTGTGTTCACTATCAATTGTCAGAGATCTTACTTTCTGGTTACAAATATCCAACACTTACTTACCCTGCCAGCAGAGCGTTAAGCCAATTGTGCGAAATACCAGAGACGCGAATGATTTCATGCATGCTAAAAGACCTGTCAGAAAGAAACGTGCTGCTTGCCTGGTTAGGGTAACACTTTCTAAGAAATATCAGGACAATTAAGTGGAAGTCTATTCCCAAACTGAATAATTTTCTCTCGTACATGCATTTCCGTCCTGAACGCAGACTGCTTTACCGAGTTTAAATTCAGCTCCAGAAATGAACTTCTTTTTATCTTCCTTGTGCTTGTTTTCCTTTTATTGACTCGCTTCTTGCCTCCTTCTCTTCATTCAGGCGTTGGCAGCTTTTATTGGTTTGAGCGACAAGATAACCTGAACTACTACTTAGCTCCCATCATTGTGAGTATAAGCGTAAACTGTTAATTTTGTCTGTCTGCATGAGCGCAAAAGTTGGCATCGTGAATGAGACTCCCACCACAACTTTCCGCACCTCGCGTTGCACGTCTGTGACACGCATGTCTGTTAAGGTGATGTTACGCGGAAGCGATAAGTTTTGATAAACCAACTGTTTCCTGCGGAAATAGAGGGCAAGTTTTTTCACCTTTCTTCAAAACCTTGCGACGTGTTGCCGCAACAAAATGCTGCGTTAAAAGTTGCCCGCGTGCCGCGTTGCGTTAAAAATCGTTCCGTGCAACATAAGTTTAAGCTAAGAAGTGACTCATTCTATTTCGTGTGACGTCCCTATTGTACCTTTGTCAATCGAGCCATTTGGATTGGACACAACAGACTTGGCAACCTCTCTATGCTATGTCGAGGAAATTTAACTTAAAATTTAGCTAAACTTTTTCTGGGCTGTGGTTTCTAGTTTTTAGTTTTAGTGGCTGCGAGGTGATTTTTAAATAAACTATCTAAAATCTATGACTTGTCCAGATTAAGATGGTTCATTGTTGTTGTCTATTTTTAGATCATCACAGTTGGTGCTTACGTTGTGGCGAAGGCGTTCTTCAGTGTTTACAACATGGCCATCGACACCATCTTCCTTTCTTTCTGTAAGTGCAACAGGAGAACTACCTTAAAGATTCTTAGGTAACGATACTGAGGCCAGATTCAGAAAGCAATTCTAAGTTAAGATGTCCCGTAAGTACTGTTTCTTAACAAAAGCCTATTGCTGGAATAACAACAGACTATTACTCAAAAACAATACGTGGGACGCCGTAATAATGTTCAAGTGTGTTATTAAACTCGTCCCTGACTACTTAATCGAGAAATTTACTCTGCGTTCACAAATTCACACCAGAAATACTAGACGGCAACGCGATCAACTGAACATTCCAAGGTGCCGTCGAATCACCGGTCAGCGGTCCTTCACCTACCGTGGTGCGATGGTGCTAGGCTCTGGAACAATCTAAGAGACAATGTTAAATCTTCAGACTCTGTCAAAGTTTTTAGGAAAAAAAATTCTTGACCCACCTGTCTCTGACCAATCTATGAATTTGTAACTAGCAAATCCAATCCATTGTATCTTACTAATTTTTTTAATGCATATTTATTACCTTAGTTATTTGGTAATTTAATTAGTTATTTTAGTTGAAAGTTATGTAGTCTTGTAACTGAAAAACCCGTTTAGGGAGTTGCAATAAAGTAAGTATGTACGTTTGTAACTAAAGTAAGGACGGCTTTGTAAATCCGGCTCTAGGATATTGCTTTTTGTTCGTTAAAACAGGTTTACCGTACCTCACATCTGTTCATGCGCTTTGTGCGCTAATGAGACTGTAAAGACTCGCAGAGTCAAGTTTTGCTAACGGACTAAATTTCAATTAGTGCTCTACCTGTCAGCTACGCCAACCCTAGCTCGCGTGGCTGAAGTTATGGTCAAAGATTGCTTCCATCTGTATGGAAAAACAAATGGAACAAATGGTCTTTCAGGTGGAAAATCAAATGGAACGGTCCTTTCCACTGGGAATGTTTCGAAAAATAAAGGAACACCTTCAGAGGTATTCCTCTTTTCTCGTTTTTACCGAAATTACTGGAAAATCACTGTACCATTTGCTTTAACACTATAATACCATACTCCTTGGTAAAATTGCCCGTGGATAGGACCGTTTTAATTGATCCCCCACCGGAACAACTGCTTCTTCCATACAAACGCTTAAAGATTTGGTGTTTGAACTCGCTTCCTCCCCATTTTCATAGCGGCTTTAGTATTGTTGAAAACTCAGAATGAAAACACGAGACAAAGTGTTCCTGTATTGACGTCACAGCCCTACCATTCCCAGTCTCCCGTCTTGCGCGATATTGTACCCAACCGGAAGTGAAATTTGACGATTTTATACGCCTCAAACACGGAGAAGAAAATTAGTGACGATTTTTTTTCGATTTTCATGCTAGAGCAACGTTAACATTTGATCAAGCGAATAACAACAAATCTGTCATATGCACTTTAAGCACATGTTTTAAGCTCACTTACGAGTTTCTGTTATCATGACTGATACCATTTATTGTTCATTGCAGTGGAAGATTCCGAGCGTAATGACGGTACACCAGAGAAACCATATTACATGTCCAAATCGCTGAGAAAAATCCTGGGCAAGAAAAACAAGAAAGCATCTGACAGTGAATAATCCTCAACGCTTAAAGTTTTTAAACCAACCGGAGAGAAACGGGAAACCTTGGAGCGATAGAATAATTTCTGGGATGTTTACAACTATGTCGTTCAGACCGCCCATCCTTATTCTTGGCCTGTAGGCTGTAAGTTGTTGATATGTTAAACATGTTAAACAGCTGCAACAGCGTTTTCGGACAAGCGCGCGAGAATGATACGTGTTCCTCGCGCGCTCTTGTCTACACGAAGTAATTTACGCGCTGAATTCTCTCATTCGAGAAGAAAACGCCACTAGCGTTGCCTGATTTTAGTTTCACTTTATTGGTCACGACTCATGATAAACATCCCAGAGATTTGATGCACGTGTGCAGTTGGTTGGCTTACTATAGCAAGTTTTTAAGGAAGGATGTTCGTCCACAATAAATTTATTGGTTGTTGTAGTTAGTGTAATAAGTAACTAAAGCAGGTACGACAACGGTGACAAGGAGGACAACAGAACAGAATACGATTTGATGAGCAAAACAAGAGCTCTTCACGTGTTACACGTTTCGTTAAATTTGTTTTTCTCTCCTCTGACGGTGATAGTTTAAAGCGAGGTTCCAGTGAACCAAAATCGCTTCGTAGACCCGCGATTCTACCGACCAGCTATAGGAAGGAGGCAAATTTATTTGGGTACGTAAAGGAGTTAAGATTCGAAAGACAGCTTAAATTCATGCTCATGCTTCGCTATAAAGGTTTAGCTGTAGTTGATATTCTCGTTAATCAGGACTGGATTGTTTATCTACAATCGTACACTTATTTTGCGTGTGGATAGCAGGCGCTTTTAATCGCCTTTTAACGTAAGTATTTTAAAGTAAAGTTCGTGTTTGTGTAATTATATTTCTGGGCGCCACAATAAGGCTCACTTTAACTAAGTTATTAGTATTTTTATTGTTATTTACAATACCGTATAATGTATTGTGCTTGGTGCGTTGAGTCAATTGCCAAAGAGTAAAGATTTTGATAGAACAATTTCGCTTCTTTTAAAAGCTCACTAGATCAGTACTGATGACACTATTATTTGTGATCAAAGTGAGCAGGAAGATGGAGAAGCGTTTGAGAGTATTCTGAGCTCGTTCGCATTTTTTTTTATGACGCCGCGAAGTAAAAAGCCTATGAAGTAAAAAATAACTTCTGCTTATTTAAAAGGCCTTTCAACAGCACAGTAGCGGTCATTCGTGTCTTACCTGAGGTACCATACTGGTGCCAAGCAGCATCACTCCAATATTTCCCGAGATATTCTTGATTTTATGATTTGTCTTTGTGCTGAAACGATTTGTGACGTCATCAATTTTTGAGCGAAAAACTTGAATATCTCTGGAAGGATGCCATTCTTACTCTTTTTGAAAGGCCTTTTAAATGAGCAAAAGTTATTTTTTTACTTTTTTACGAATCCACTCTGGAAAACGATTCGTCGGTTCCTTTGATGCAGCATGCTCCAAGTGATCTTGGATCAAAAAAAATCCGGATTCGGATTTTCCCAAACAAACGCACCTTAACTTGTTTGACATGTTTGGCTGTTAAAGCAAATATTTAATGAACTAATGAATTAATGAGCTACTTCACCGCCGCAAGAACAACTCTAAAACCATAACTGCGGTTAAAAACTTTAAGGATGATTACAAAATTATCAAAGAAGCTTCTAAGAGCTCGAACATCATGAATGAACATTTTGCTTCTGGTGGAAGCAGACTAGATGGTAAACTTTCACCTCCGTCGCATCACTATCTTGAATATGTGAGCAAGTGTGAACCTCCGATGTCATCTTTTCTATATCAGCCAGTAACGCCCAGGAGGTAAACTTAGAAATTTCATTGATCCCAAACAACAAATCGTACCAAACTATTAAAACACTTAAAGGACATCATAGCCCCCGTGATTTCGAAAATATTCAGCACATCTATTAAATTGGGGATATACCCTTCCAAACTAAAAATGGCTAAAATCACTCCAAGATTTAAGAGTGATGACGAAACAGACGCAAACTATTACAGATCAATTTTTATAACATAACGCGCGTGCTTCCCTATCTAATTCCTATTGGCGTCATCATGGTACATTTCTCAACATACGCACGGCCGTGCATCCATTCGATGACGTGTGCGAGTCAGATGGAGAGACAACACCATAAAAAATGTTTATTTATAAGAGCTTGTCGAAGTTTAATGAAATGCTAAGATTAAACCGATACGAGAAATCACTTTCACCTTTGTGTTTTTGTACAGCACATTTAGAGAATTTTGTAATTAATCAGGATCAAAACCTGTTTTATAGGAATCATTTACTTTATTTTCACTATGTTATAAAAGAATTGGTTCATGCTTTTAGCAGTGCGTATATCGAGTTATGGATGCACTTGGGAAGTTTGGAGAGCACTCAAGAAGCTAGAGTTGCTCTCGGCTACGCCTCGAGCAACTCTTACGCTTCTCTCGTGCTCTCCAAACTTCCCGCGTGCATCCATAACTCGATATGTACGCACGCTAAGCATGAACCAATTCTTAACTTTACTGTCGAACTAAAATAGAAGTTTTGAGAAAATTATGTGAATGAAAGAATTCCTTGGCAAAAATGATCTTTCATACTACTCACAATACGGGTTTCACAGAGGGCATTCGACTCAACGTGCTATACTGGAAATTGTCAGTGATATCCAAACCAACATGAACTAAGGTCTATACTCATTCGGAATTTTCATAAACTTTAAAATAGCCTTCGACACAGTGGATCACGATATCTTGCTTAATATAAAGCACCACCACTATGGTGATTGCCGGTGAGCTCCAGGGCGGTGTCATTTCTCCTACACTTCTTAATGTGCATGTCAACGATATTGAGGACTGCATCCCCAAGGGAATACCTGTACTCACTTGCAATTACGCCGATGCCTGCACTCTATATGAACTTGTCTCTAAGGACTCTGTCAGTCAAGTTCAGGATGTTGTGACTCTCTCGGAGAGTTGGGCTGAGCAGAATAAAATGGAGCTGAATGCTAAGAAAACTAAAGATATGTGGATCACCTTTAAGAAGTCCTGTCCAGTTCCGCCTCCTATTAGTATCGGTCCTACCGAACCGGAGGGAGTAACAGAGTTTAAACTGCTGGGTGTGTATGTACAGAACGATCTTAAAGGTATCACGAAAATCTTATGTCATTTCAAACCCCAGAAATATTTGTCTGAGAACAGAAACAAAAAAAATATTGTCTAGTTTTGTTATAAATTATCGCCCCAGTGCAATAAAACTGTCGATTAGTGCCTCTGGCCAGTTACAGAGTAGGCCGGTATGGATTGATACTTGAAAAATATTAGGCTAATGTTTTTCACGTTTTCGTATTTTTGTTTCCAAAATGCGGTAGAACAGAGTACGAGTTGTTCCTGTCAGGAATTGAGTTGATTTCTCTCCTCTCGTTGTTCCTCGCGAAGCGAGGGCCGAAGGCCCGAGCGTAGCGAGGTTAATAAATTTGTCGGGCCGAGCCGGCCCGAGTGGAGCTAAGCCGCGCGAATTCGAGCGAAAAATATATTTATATATATATATATATATATGTATGTTTGTATATTTAGTTGAAGGTGTCCGCAATGACGTCAGACTGTCTGGCGTCGTCTGAAAAAAATTTGCATACATCGGAAAAAATATGCGTGCATGATCAAATTTCAACTGCAATGTTCATCAATATTCACTGATGCAGAACTATCTCTCCAGAATCTTTTCCCTTTCTTCCAGAAATCTTTTTTTGTGAAAGATTGCATTGAAGAAATTACACGTTTTGTGGCCGCGGTAAAATAATTTTCCGTGGGAAATAAATTCATCGAACACGACAGCGCTTCACGCCGGTTGTGCATTTCATCGCGTCAGAAATAGATTTTTAACCGCAAACTAGCCCGTGGAACTACGAAAAGACCATGCTCATCAAAATAGTTGCTATGTTCAGAAACCTTTTAATCTCCTCATTTGATGCTACAACACGAAAGAGGGCTTTCCACCCAGCCCCAGCTTCGCGAGGTTTTGCGAGTCACGTATTTCTAGTTCTAGAATTATTTTGTAGCTAAGTGAAGGTCTTATTTCACCATTTTTAACAAAAGAGGTCAAAAACCCCATGATGCTTCCCCTTTAAGTGGAATACACATGTCTCAAGTATTGTCCGCAAAGTGTGTGAACAGATCCACTATCTCAGGGTCCGCAGAACAGGCCATCTTCCCAGGGACATCGGTCCAACAACTTACATCACTAAGATTAGACCTGTGTTAGAATATGCCTCGCCTGTCTGGGGAGGGCTGCCCATTTACCTCGAAGAAGATCTACAGAGAGTGCAGAATAAATGTCTCAATGTCATAGAACTCCCTAGGGATACTGTTGAGTCACTTGTAACTAGGCGTCAGAAATTGACGACGAAAGAATTTTAAAAACGTATTCTAGAATCTGAAGCGCTTCCTTGCAAATATTTTTTAGACAAGGCTGTGGATCATGGCCATAAACTAAAATCTTGTAAGACAGAAAGCGAGAAAAATGGACAAGTTAGTCTTGAATCCAAAGATTATATTAAATATCTTGGCGTTATAATTGATAAAAAAATCTTTCATGGAAATTACACATTGATGCTGTCGCCAACAAAATCAGTAGAAATTGTTGGCTTCATTGATAAATTACGCCATTTCACACCACGATGACTGTTAAACATTTATCAGTTGCTTATCCATCCTCATCTAATTTACAGACTCGCTTCCTGGGGCCAGGCATTGAAGACTTATCTTTATTCTCCAGAAAAGAGCACTTCGCGGGGATATTGCCAGTAACCCTACCCCCTCCTACGGTCGGACATATTCCAATAGAACTGAACTGATATATCTGAAATGCACTGCAGAGAGGAGCTGACATAAGAGGTGAGGTCAAACCTATCAGATGCAAGCCATCTCCGCTTATTCAGGGCGGTTTGGAAATTCCTATTGAGGTGACTGTAAAATCGGAAGGCAGTAAGGCGATGGACATTTCGCACAAGAAAGTAAAAGAAGTGAGCTATCCCCTTGAAGATAACGATCGTTACATTCACGAATCTCAAGACATTTTAAAATCAATATTGAATGACGATTTGTCTGTCTGACGGAAAAATTAAAATGACATGTAACTTTGTTGGAAATTTAGGTGTCTTAAAATGACAATGCTGTAAAATACAATGACGTAAAATTAACGCGAATTTGAATAACGTGCATCGTTAATTTCCCATAATAAGATAATCGCTGTAACTTCCCTACTTACCATTTAAGTGCAGTTTAAAAGAATCCCGTCTCCAGAACAACTTCACAAATTCTCGTGAATTTTTGGGTCTTTGTTGGGTCGTATTTTGAAACTGTAATTTTGTGGACGCAAAGAGAAAAGAGCTGGTATGTATAACACTAGGATTTTTTCTGAATTCAGCTAGTAAGAATGAGATTTGAACACTGGGAAGTAGGATTTGGAAAAAAAATGGGCCAGGAAATGGCGTTGGTACACCGCCACCTCCCCTCTTCAGGACCCTCTAGTAAGTCTTTCTTTCCCTTACACACGACCCCACAAAAGTTTCAGCTTTAAGCCAGACTTATCGTGTTCAGGCCATCCATCCACCTACAAAGCACCGTGCGTTACTATTGCCATGTATTTTCATCCTTTCTTCGTATCTCTTTGAAAGCTTTCCTTTCAAATGACCAATCAAAGCAAAGCAGCGTTGAAAATTCCACTTTCACGCTAACGACACCACCTCCCGCAGCGCTTGGATTTGATTGGACAATTAAAAGGAAATCATCGGAAATTATTTCATCGACAACGCCAAAAAAACTGTCCAAAACTTAACAAAAGCACAGCTGGAAATCGCCAAGCTAATTCCAAAGAACAATGAAAGCCAGCAGAGACCCTAGAAGGAAAAAGAAAATTGACAATGTCACTTAGCACAGTTGTTGTGTTCTAAATGGTGCAGCCTTTAGAAATTAATGAAATAAAAGAAAAAAGGTTTAATAATTAATTTTGACCCCCTTGCTTTATTTTCACCATATGAGTTGGTTTTCATTGGCAATAGTTCAATCCATGTGTTCGTGCTTTTTTGTTACCCAAAAGGAGTAAACAGGCACCGGCATCGTTCTGCTGAAAGCGATGAAACAGTAACGGAATATGTTGATAGCACAAAACTTTATTCAATCACAACTGTAACAGAAGACTTGTTTAATCTTTGACATTACGGACGCAATAGTAGCCTGCGAACGCAGACGTATTTCCGGCTGTCGCTTCTCTCCACCCGAGAGAAGCGACAGCCGGAAATACGTATGCGTTCGCAGGCTAACGTAATAGTAACCTGTATTTAATTTCTACTTCACTAAAACTACTTCGTCAAACATATGGATCACGCCAAAAGAAATTATACAAAATACTACCAGATAAAATTAACGGAGAACAGTCTTTAAGAAATGCATGTTCACATTACATGGAGGCCTTCAGGTGTTAAAGAGAATGAGTAACTTTGTTCAATAAGAACCGACTTAACATCGTGCAGTTTTTAAACTTGAGCCTGTTAACAAACCCAACAGCTAGGAACAAAACAAGAACGTAACAATACTTTAATACTAAAGGCTCAAATATCTTACAAGCATTGCCTCATAGTTAATTAATTCTTCGTTTAATATGTTTTTCTTAAAACGAGGAATAGCTTTAAGTCTAAATTAAGTGTAGAAAAGCCATAGTTTTTGTCTTCAATATAACTCTCCCTGATAGATACCTCGGCGTCAAACTGCCACCTTGTTATCACTAAACAGTGTTGTAGTATTGAAGGTGCTATTTTAATTGTTAAAACATTTAAACTGGCGCAAAACCAACCAAAGTGGTGATTTCGCCTTGTCATCTAAATTTCTCTGAATTCCCTCTTATTTGACAAGCATACAGACTGGTTCTTGGGTCACAACATAGTTCCCTGTAAAATTTGTGATTTTTTTGTTTGTGTTGTACGTTCAGTATTGCTTGCCTTCTCTGTGTTGTTTGACGTTTTTGTTTCCTTTGATTTACGTCAGTCAGTGAGTTCTAAAATACATAAACACCTTTCTGGCTTGCTGGCATATGTATATCGAAAAATAATGCCCAGGCCTTAAACATTGTCCTAAAAAAATTGTAGTTGTCCCGGAAGATTCGGTTCTTAACCAACTATTCATTTTTCAGACATTCTTCCAGCCTCACACATTATACTTTGATATACAAGCTGGCTCGTGATGTTTATTTAATAATTAAACTCTACGGTCAAACCTGTCATTATGGAAACTTATGAGACAACATGAAACGATTGCATAAGCACATAAAAAATATTTGAGCTGTAAAAACATGCAACGTACCACTTTCAAAAGAGCTGGTTAAAGTTGCATTGCGCAGGATATCAATCAATGAAAACTCATGACATTATCAGCATCAACTGTGACAAGACCTAAACAGCAGGCAGCAGAACCAAGAAATTGACAACTTTACCTGCAGCAAAAAGGCAAAATTCATCGAAGAAAGTTGTTTTTTTATCCAAAAAGTTGATATAGGAGCCAATTTAAACTTAAGGAATAAGTATCGGTTATTTTGTCGGACACTGTATTGTTTAATTTTCACTGCACAGGACTAGAAATACGTGACTCGCAAAACCTCGCGAAGCTGGGGCTGGGTGGAAAGCCCTCTTTCGTGTTGTAGCATCAAATGAGGAGATTAAAAGGTTTCTGAACATAGCAACTATTTTGATGAGCATGGTCTTTTCGTAGTTCCACGGGCTAGTTTGCGGTTAAAAATCTATTTCTGACGCGATGAAATGCACAACCGGCGTGAAGCGCTGTCGTGTTCGATGAATTTATTTCCCACGGAAAATTATTTTACCGCGGCCACAAAACGTGTAATTTCTTCAATGCAATCTTTCACAAAAAAAGATTTCTGGAAGAAAGGGAAAAGATTCTGGAGAGATAGTTCTGCATCAGTGAATATTGATGAACATTGCAGTTGAAATTTGATCATGCACGCATATTTTTTCCGATGTATGCAAATTTTTTTCAGACGACGCCAGACAGTCTGACGTCATTGCGGACACCTTCAACTAAATATACAAACATACATATATATATATATATATATAAATATATTTTTCGCTCGAATTCGCGCGGCTTAGCTCCACTCGGGCCGGCTCGGCCCGACAAATTTATTAACCTCGCTACGCTCGGGCCTTCGGCCCTCGCTTCGCGAGGAATAATTTGGTGGTTAACTCACAAACGTGCCAGACAATTTTCATCACCTGTCAAAGGCTAAGGATAATAGTCAATCTTGGCATCTTGTCAGAATTCATGGCAATTGTTGTTTTTTGTTCAATGACAAACACTAAAAGTCAACTTTATTCAGCTCTGTTGAAGGCAGAAGGTTACATGTTATTGGTAACCGCACCAATAACAAATCAAGTGTTCACATAACTGGGTTCAACTCAAAAAGTTTCATGCTTTTTGTACCTTGTACCCTTGAGTTATAGAATATGGAAAACATTTCATCAGCCATTATTGTTTTCATGGAATGCTCTCATAGTCATGAATACATGCATGTAACAGGTATCATAACAAATTCACAGTTATACAATGGTCATGTGATTTTCATAATGTTCAACAAGTAGAGACTCACTACAAAGCTCCTCTTGACAAATCCAACAGATGTGTTTTTCAACATCTTCTGACTGAGTGCATCGTAAAGAGGAGGTTTGAATTGACAGGGTATCCTTAACACAATTTACAGCATCCTTGTGGGCTCTTTTGTGTTTTCGTAAACTTACTAGTTGCTTGAAACACTTGTCACACTGTTTGCATTTATAAGGCCTCTCTCCGGTATGGACTCTTTCATGGTTTCTAAGATGTCCTACTTGACTGAAACGCTTGCCACAATTTTTGCATTCATAAGGCTTCTCTCCAGTATGGACTCTTTCATGTTTCCTTTGACCTCCTGCTTGACGAAAACACTTGCCACACCGTTTGCATTCATAAGGCCTCTCTCCAGTATGAACTCTTTCATGTATTCGTAGGCTCCATGCTACACTAAAGCACTTGCCACACTGTTTGCATTCATAAGGCTTCTCTCCAGTATGGACTCTTTCATGTTTCCTTTGATATCCTGCTTGACGAAAACACTTGCCACACTGTTTGCATTTGTAAGGCTTCTCTCCAGTATGGACTCTTTCATGACTTCGTAGGCTCCCTGCTACACTAAAACACTTGCCACATTGTTTGCATTTATAAGGCCTCTCTCCGGTATGGACTCTTTCATGGTTTCTAAGATTTCCTAATTGACTGAAACGCTTGCCACAATTTTTGCATTCATAAGACTTCTCTCCAGTATGGACTCTTTCATGTTTCCTTAGAATTCCTGAAGCACTAAAACACTTGCCACACTGTTGGCATTCATAAGGCTTCTCTCCAGTGTGGACCCTTTTATGCATTTTAAGGTTTTCTGGAAATCTAAAACACTTGCCACACTCTTTGCATTCATAAGGTCTCTCTCCAGTATGGACTCTTTCATGGTTTCTAAGATGCCCTACTTGACTGAAACGATTGCCACAATTTTTGCATTCATAAGGCTTCTCTCCAGTATGGACTCTTTCATGTTTCCTCAGAGATTGTGCTAGACTAAAACACTTGCCACACTGTTTGCATTCATAAGGTTTTTCTCCAGTATGGACTCTTCCATGTCTCCTTAGATTTCCTGCGCGATTAAAACACTTGCCACACTCTTTGCATTCAAAAGGTTTCTGTCCAGTATGGACTCTTTCATGTATTCTTAGATGTCCTAATTGACTGAAACGCTTGCCACAAGTTTTGCATTCATAAGGCTTCTCTTCAGTATGGACTCTTTCATGTATTCTCAGATATCCTAATTGACTGAAACACTTGCCACACTGTATGCATTCATAAGGTTTCTCTCCAGTATGGACTCTTTCATGTTTCCTTAGATTTCCTGCTTCACTAAAACATTTGCCACAATGTTTGCATATAGAGCTCTTCCTTTCTATGTGAGTTCTCATATGATCAGAATGCGATCTCCCATGTATGCAGTCAGAGTTTCTGTCACAACTTCTCTTCAAGTGTCCTGATTTGTGCTTCAATAATCTTGACATTGCATTCTTTCCTGTTTAAACCACGTAACATAATATATATATATATTTAGCCAAACCTAAAAGCGGAGCTCCACAATAGAAGTCTGCTTATTGTATGAACGTAATAACCTTATGAATTCCTCATCAATTCTGCAGTTACAGTCAACTCTCTCATAGCAACCACTTCTCGTAAGCGACCACTTCGTAAACAACCGTTTTGTTTCTCAGTTAATACTGTTTCAAGAGCTCTCTTGTAAGCGACCACCACTCAATTTCTAAAGAGACCGCGACCACTTTTTAGGCCAGAAATATATACATATTCTTTTGTTTTCTGTTTCCGGTAAGCAACCACCCAACATAATCACGTATGATCGTTAGTAAATCATTACTTAGAAGTGACAAAAGTTCAATTTTTAATGACGCTACCCCGGACTGCTGACAGATAATAACATTTTAGAGACAGAGAAGATGGCTATAGTTAGATCTGTGGGTAAACGGTACAGATCTGTTCCTAAATGTTATACAAAGTTTCATCAGAAGAATGAGTAAATGTGAAAAATCAAATAAATTAGTTTCTATTTGCCTAAGTTAGCTGCTAAGGTAAAATTACGCTTATTTTGTTAATCTTTCCCGGAAGCGACCACCTCCCGTAAGCGACCACTTTGTCGTGCACCAAGGGTGGTCGCTTACGAGAGAGTTGACTGTATATAGCACATTTTTAATGCACATGCAGCTAACTGCTCATCAACAATAACAATGTTAAACAGAGGGCAAAATTACTGAATGCTGATTTGTTATAACAGAGGGCAGTTTTTCGTAATTTCCTTTCACCGAGGGCAAAATTACTTACTCCTGATTGGTCGAGGGCGAAAATACTCGCTGCTGATTGGCTGAGCACGACAGTTTTACATTTTGCTGGTTTCTGCATTTTGCGTGAAAAAAAAAAAACAAACAAGTTCTTTGAGGTTCTTTCGAAGTTCGACTCTTTAAGCCGGGTTCTTTGTACCAAAAATAGATGGAAATCAATTGCCGCAGCTAGGAAGGAAATTCCTAAAGGTTAATTTTGGTGTCTCTCACAAGAAACAGCAAAAGTTTATTTGTGTCAAAAGCTAAAGACTTGGATCGGATTGATTTTATTTTGTTTGATTGAGAAACTGAAATCAGTCATGGCGTTAAAGTGCTTTCAGCGAACAATAACCGAGCATGAAAGTGTCCTTTTGATGAGAGGAAGGAGCAGGGAGAAATTACTCCGCAAGTTCCTTCTTTGGATCCATCGCGTTTGCTTTTTTTATCGATCTATGTTCGTGTGATTTCCAAGCGGTAGGAAGCTTCACAGCTCAGGTGAACAATTAATTGATGCCTAACATTTGATTTATCGTTGTTAGTTTTCTCCTGAATTAAACTTGTATTCTCTCTTTAATACATGTGTATAAAGGGAACTGTTCTCGTCGGTTTTGTTTGTTTTGTACGCTACGAAAAATTAAATAATTTGTTGGTTTGCCTGCGCCTTCGATGAGTGTTTTACTGACTGTTTTACGAAGTTCCTTGATAGTTTTAGGAACATTTTGCTCTCTGTGTGATAAAAGCGGAATTTAAATGGACTCAAAATGATATTTTCTGTTTTTATTATTGTTTTTAGTTTTTAAGATGATCGACCAACGCGCGCTACTGGCACTGTCACCGTCTAGTAAATTTTGCTTATCAAGAAGGCCGTACGCTATAAACCTTAGAGAAAATGGATACAATAACCAAAAAACACACTTTAAATATATCTTTGAGTAATAAATGAAAAAAGCACTGTGATAATTCATAGCAACAAGTACAGAAATAAACTAAACAACGATCTTTGAAAAATTCACAAAAAACAAGCGAATGAATGTTTTGCGTAAACTTTGTTTTGATGAAAATGAAATCACACTTTAATTTTACATTCGCTTTTAACGTCCTTTGAAAAGACTTTCGGTGAAAATTACTCACACATCTTAATCTTTGCGGTTATATCCTACTGTTTTAAGCATTTTTGTTTGTTTTCTGTCAAGATTGTCAGAAATAAATGCTAAAATTACAAATATATGCGAGAAAAATTTGTCAGTAGTTTATGCCAACGATACAATGTTGGGAGACGTTTGTTTGACTGACTATTTTAGCTCAGTATCAAATTTTTTTTAAGGGAAGCAAAATGGGATGAGATTAGAAAATAAAACTCCAAGAGAAATAACTAACATGAACCGAAAAATGAGCTCAAAAGGCTGCTCTGAGGTTAAACAAGATGCAGTGTCAATACTACAAGAAAAAAATATCTTGCAAAAACAGCAAAGTTTTGTCAACAAAATCACATGAATATACTCGCCTCTTTGGAGAATAACCAGTCCTTTTATTCGATTGCTGATTTTTTCGTTCGTTTACAACGTTGAGTTTCACTTCAAGAGGAAAAATCCATCACATCTTAATTTCATTTCATCACGCCCGACTAGAGAAAAATAATTTCTCTTCAAGATCCGGCCGCTGTTTATGAAGTGCCGCCTCTAAAAGCTGCTAAAAGAGTCGATTTCACGGTTTCTCCCGCCGCGATCCGCCTAACTCTTTCTCCCGCTGTTTGACGGCAAAATTGAACGAGATCAGAAAATAAAACTCCAAGGGAAATAATCAACATGGACCGAAAAACTGAGCTCAAAATACTGTTCTGAAGTTAGCAGTATTAGCTTTAAGCAAGTTAAACGGCGTGCCAAAACTGCAAAAAAAAATTATCCTGCAAACCAGCAAACTAGCAAAGTTTTGTCAACAAAATTGCATGAATGTACTCGCCTCTTCTGAGAATAACCAGTCCCTTTATTCCATTGCTGATTTTTCCGTTCCTTTTATAACGTTTAGTGAGCGAAACGTTTCACTTCAAGAGGAAAAATCCAACGTTTAGTCGCGCCGGATCGGAGTAAAATGATTTCACTTCCAGATTCTGATGATGTGCCAGTCGATTTGTTTATCCCGCCGCTACTAGCCATGCTCTTTCTCCTGTTGTTGGTCACATATAAAATTGACTTTGTATCTTGTCGTCTTCACAATTATTTTGTTTTGTTTTTTTTTTCTCAAACGCAGTTGGCGATGTAACTTCCCGCTAAACAAACGCGGCCGGCAGCGCAGTTGGCCATACATTTTTCCGCCGAAAAACAACCCGGGTTACATCACAAACGCTCATCTATGTAAGCCAATGTGAAATGAGACGTTCAAACCCTGTGCTGCAACACGGGTTTTTTTTGTCACCCTTTCCCGTACTTTCTCTCTTTGTTCGTCACTCATGTTTCGTCCGTTTGCTACCGCTCTCAATCGCTCTCTTTGACGTCGAACTTCGCTTCTTCGTCGCCTGTTTTCCCGATCTCTTTCTATCTCCCTTTCTTTGCTTTACATATTTGTAGACTTATTCATAAATTGAGTTTGTGTTTTGTCGTGCAAACGCAGTTGGCGATGCAATTTCCTGCCAAACAAACGCGGCCGGCAGCGCAGTTGGCCATGCATTTTCCCGCTGAAAAAAACCTGATTTGCAGCACAAGGTTAGGGATCGCAAAGACGTAAAATATGAACACTTTTCAGAAAAAAGCAATAGTTGTACCCTCTGGGTGCAACTTGACGCGTCTGTTGAAATGACTGTCCGAGTGAACATCCAGCGATTAGTTTGTCATTTGGGGCGACAATTCTAGACGACCTAAGTCAATGCCAGCGTAAAGCTCAAAGTTAGGAGAAGTAATAATTCAACGAGGAACGTACCTACAGGACTTCTTATCTCTGAAGTGCTACACGCCACTAAGTCGGGAACTTGAACTTACTGTTGCTCAGTTAATCAGACGGTTAGCCATGTTCTTTTATACTAATAAAAATTCATAATGCAATCTACAAAACAAAATATTTTGCACAACCAAAGAACAGTAATTAGCACATTTGCACAGTTCACTTGTCCGAACCGTTTGCATTCCATACCGCCTTCTCTCATATACATGTGATTGGGTAGCCACTATTAAACAAGGCAGTGAGAAAGGCACGCAGTCTTGACATAAGCTAATTACATAATTTGAATGCATATATTTTGCTCTGTACCATTTGTGCATCAGCACATAACTTCCCTTCGGCTAAAAAATTTTGATGTAGTATTCCGCTTGAGACAAAGAATTTGGCACGTTCCTTTCAATGCCTTTTTGGCTACGCGAATAGGCAAAGCGATTAATCAGAGATCAATATATTGATTGAATGCAAAGCGGGAAATTTTTAAAAAGCGTTGACGTCTCAACAACCTCGCACTGTTACCGCCTCGGCATTTTTTGTGCCGACACACAAAACAAGTACTGACATACATAAAAAAAGAGAAAGAAAAAAAATACTAAAATGAGATTTCATTTCAAGAAATGTTATTTTGACTTGTAAAAGTCAAAGTTTGTTTTCGATCCTGGGAATCATTTTACAGAATTTTGGTTCTCGTTTCAGTGTCATCTCTTGTTGTAACTACGCTCAGGATTGGCTTTTTGGTTTTGTTTTCTTTTATTGGTATGTGTAACTTGTTGTTTATTTTGCATTTTAATAAACCATGTATACAAGTATACGATTGCAAGTTTGCATGCGTATTGGAATTAAAGAATTTTGATTTCCCTACGGGAACAGGAAGCATGTTTTCTTCACACCTGTCGCCGGGACCTTGGCCTGGCCAACACTTAAAAGAGACAGTTACAAGCAGGTTTCATACCTACCCGCAAATAGCTAAAGCTCGTCGAGGCGGGTAGGTATGTCTATACTAAACTAAATACAAATAAATTTGGTGTTTACAAATTGACAACCACACTGACTAAAATAAAAGTTGAATAAGTAGTAAACAAACAAGTGAATATACTAAGAAATCGCAAAAGAATTCGCAAACTGATAGAAATTAAAGTATTGTTACAAATTTACAAGCTTTTCATTATTTCAAGAATTGAAGAAGGTGTAAGGAAAGCATTTTCTTTTTTTAAAATGTTGATTAGTGTTTCATGTATTTGTTTTTTGAATAATATTCTGCTGTCAGACTTTCTAATATTATCCGGTAAAGAATTCCATAGCCGTGCACCAAACCGAGAAAATGAATTCTTTAGTTGATCAAGACGTGAAGACATGATATAAAACTTTGTCGGTGGTTGCTGGCCTGGTGTTGTAGGAATGTATAACCTGCTTGTAACTGTCTGTTTTAATAAAGTGTTGTTGTATTTCGGACAACATTAGTTTTAATTTTTTAAAACTATTCTGTTTAATAGTCTTTGTTTCGAACTGTTAGCTTTAGTTTTGTAACCCTATAGAGCGTTTTCATTCACGTGACTACTGGCCATATTGGTTTACTGAAACAAAAGAAAGTATTTGCATAAAAATAGAGTTCAATTCCCAGAGGTTTACTTTGGGACACCAACATGGCCGCCATTTCTTTGTTTTGGGACACCAACATGGCCGTTGTGACGTCATGTGAAAACACTCTATACAGTCGAAACTCTCCTTGCGACCACTTTCATAAGCGACCAGCTCTGGTTACGACCAGCAATGTAAAACCCCGTTTAAATTGTCACTTAAACTCTGCATTAGTAATCAAAAGCTCTCGTGAGAGACCGCGACCACTTTTGGGAATTACCAACTGGTCTTTCCTTTGAGACGTATACAAAACATGGACCCAGGTCCATAGACCACCTCGTAGACCCCGGTCCATGGACCACCCCGCCTTGTGGACCCGGTCCATGGATCACCACTAATAAATTTTCGAAGGCATATTTTACCTGTCAATATAATAAAGGATGGACAGCGGACCGAGTATAAAGTACAGATTAAATATGGCGTTCAATATGTAATTCTTCTACTTTCTATGTAAATGAGATTTTATGTTTTTACCACCATTGAGTTTTATACGCCATCAATATTTAGTTTTCTTTGCAATCGTAGAGTCTGATTTCTGGTGAGTACTGACGAGCAGATTTCGTTCTTCATCACACTTTTTTAAACAGAATGAGAAAGACTGGGCCAAGTCCCAAGTATTTTTATTACGGGATGCAGAATTCAGTAGACCATTGCTATTCTCTTGGAGTCATACGTTGTCGAAACTAAACTAAACTTTACATGTGCAGTCAATAAATAAGGATAAAATGAAGCCTGGTGGAGTATAAACAAACACGTGCCACCACATGAAGTAGGAACAAGATAAAAGGTTGGTTTCGTTTATGATCTGTTGTAAAAGGTGCTCGCGCAGCGGTGTGCGACAAATGCAGACTGCAGACTTGCAGACCTGCAGACTTGCAGACTTGCAGACCTGCAGACTCGCAGACTTGCAGACTTGCAGACTCAACATACTGGCCTTTCCCAATTCATTTTAAAAATAGTATTGTGTAACCTCCGATTCCATATCATGCGCTGTCAGCTTGGTACGCTTTGATACTTGGCTACTTTCACAGTTGTCGTTCAGGAATTAAATTCGTACGTGCGCCAGTTTTGAGAAAACGTTGTCAAACTATATAGCAAACAGCATAATAAGGACTAAGTTCTGGAAAAAATACAATTTTAGTGATTATTTTACATTCTAAAATATCAGGATCGGGTAAACGCTCCGACGAACGAGGCCTGTTGGACTGAATTTATCGGGTATCAAACGCCTGGCAAGAACGAATTAGCTACCCAGCGTTATTCAAAAGACATTAATAAGGCTTTTCCGATATTTTGATTGGTTATCGAGATATCCGAGTTCAAAGTTAGAATAGCAAAAAAATATGTTGACGTGTTGCCCCGGAAAGTCGCGAAAATCCGGAAGTATGCAGGTCGCGCAAGTCTTCACGGTTGTCCTCTGAAAGTAGCCAAGTAGCCTTAAAAGCGTGCTAAGCGGACAGCGCATGATGTGGAATGCCGGAGGTTACACAATATTATTTTTAAAATGAAATTGGAAAGGCCAGTATCAGTGAGTCTGCAAGTCTGCAAGTCTGCAAGTCTGCAAGTCTGCAAGTCTGCAGGTCTGCAAGTCTGCAGGTCTGCAAGTCTGCAAGTCTGCAAGTCTGCAAGTCTGCCGGTCTGCATTTGTCGCACACCGCTCGCACAGAGCAGTGTTTACATTTCGAGATATCGGGTGGAGGGCCAACTCTGCATAACCAACCTCTTTGTGAAAAACCCTATAGGGTACGCGTGATTGTGCTTTTCTCTGGTACCATCAGCCTTGCAGAAATTTGAGTCAGGGCTTATGCATGATCAGGCTGAGGGTTGGCGAGTTTTAAGGCTGGTTTCCATATGATCGCAGACCTTATAGCGATCTGCAATCTGCGATCTGCGATCTGCGATCCGCGACTATATGGAAACCAGCCTTTAGATAGAACATGGTTCTATCTTCTGCGATCACGATCGCAGGATCGCAGTCGATCGCAGACCTTAGGGACCGTTCATATTTTATGAGCATGGGGGGGGGGCTGGTGGGATTTAGGGGGGGGCCACGAGAAAAAAAATGGCACTAAAGGGGGGGGGGGGGGCTACCAAAAAAAAGTTGAGTGAAAGAGGGGGGGTCACCAGCAATAATTGGCTAGTAGGGGAAATTGAAAGTGGCTCAACACAGAAACAGATGAAGAAATTGAATATTATTTCAATTTTATTTAATGCGATTTTCTTAACCACTTTTAATTTGTTTTACATACTGAGGTCGAAATCTGCATTTTATGTTAACAACAACTGAGGAAATGAAGCATATCTGTTGGAAAAGCAATAATAAATATAAACTGAAGTAGACACCTATGTTTGTACAAGCTCAAATTAATATAAAAACGTAACAGTCTCACTATTGAATCATCCGTGGGGGAGTAGTTTTCTACAAAGTGGTTGTCCTCAGAACTATATCAATAGATTGTTTAATGTTCTGTTTAATAGTACTCACTTTTATGAAGACTGTTGATTAGTAAATTATTTGAACCCAGGAGTATCAGTAGACTTAGTAGTATGCCTAGTGTGAACATCCAGATTAGTTTTAGTAATAGAACTGTTGTTGGTGACTTCAGTTGACGGTAAATCTGAGCCGTAGGCCTTCTTCAGAAAAGCTTGTAACTGTCATTTTTAATAGCAGTACTTTAATGTCCAGGTGTGTAGGAGGGGGGGTTCGAAATAATCGCGGAAGAAAAAGCACAATGAGGAGGTTGAACAACTACATGAGGTGTACCATGCGAGAGAGTAGAATGTCCGCCCTGGTTCTAATGCATATCAAATATGATATGCCTGTCAATCTTGACGAGATAGTCAATTTGTTCGAAGGCCTACACCCGAGAATGATGCAGTTTACCAGCTTGGTGTATGACTATCAGCAGATCAAATAGCTATCAGAACTCGACAGGGCGCGGAATGTACATTGAACTTTCTTGTTTAAGTTGAAACAATTATGCCGTAGAAATGATGAATATAGCTCACAAAGCTGCTGTAAAACAAATTTGTGATTTGCCTAAAATGGGTCTCAAAATGCAGGAAACGAGGTTTCTGGGAACCTAGATTTTCAAAAATTTCCGGGGGAGCATGCCCCCGGACCCCCCTAGTAAGAGAGCCTCCGGCGCTCAGCAAGATTTGGGGCTCAACGAACACCCCTATCTAACCCTTGCCTACGCGCCTGATATCTGTGTGTCCGCTGTTTTTTTTCTGTTTAATATGACTCGTAATCGTTGATTGGTATGCTTCGATCCGTATTTTGTTAGTCAGATCTGTACGTGTATTAATTGTTTCTACTCGAAGGGGAGTAATTTCACGTTAACCATTTGCTTGATTAATTTTTATAGTTCCTCTAAGAATCTAAATGGAAATTTAGGGTTTGCCGTTGCCGTAAACGTGTTACTATCTATAAAACGTTTTTTTTAAAAAAGAGAAATCTTTACCTAAGCAGAGAACGGTAACTTTTTAATAGTACTGTAAAGAAATCACAGTAACAATAATTTTACGTTTAATTATAAGCAGTACATCAGCGTTTTGTTAAAGTTAGGAGTATGATTTGTTTCTGGTTAGGAGGGAAGGGGGGGGGGGGGGGGGGGTCATCAGAAAAAAATAGTTTCTGCTTGGGGGGGGGGGGGGGGCCATGTGGAAAAAAATTGCATGCTAGGGGGGGGGGGGGTCATACAGTTTCGTAGTGGCAATTAACCAAATCCCACCAGCCCCCCCCATGCTCATAAAAAATGAACGGTCCCTTATTGCGATCTGCAATCTGCGATCCGCGATCATATGGAAACCAGCCTTTAAAGGGAACAAACGTGCCACTTATTCAGGTGGCTTCCCGCTTTAAAAGTTTCTAAAATATCCAACTTTGAAATCCACTTTTTCCTCTTTTATGTTTTCTCTTTCATTCACGCGGGAAACGCGGATCCGTCCGACCAGGCTTGGAAGAATAACAACCGCTTACAAGTCGGATGACAGACTTCCTGCAGGCAGGAATGACAGGAATGTGAAGTGGCAGCAACTTGTAACCTAAATACCTTATTATAGGAATATAACGAAAGTATACAACGCAAACAAAATCTACGCGTTATAAATTAACGCGAATTTCAGTGTTGAACAGAACAACGAACAAAAAAAGGACGAAAAGTCCTTAAATTAAAACACATGTGTTTCCGTGTTTCTTGAATTGTGAAATACATATATCTTATTCGATGGTTTTACATATAATACGCGCGGATATTTTGCGAGTTGCGTAGTATTTTTCCGAGCCCCGAAGGGGCGAGGAAAAATACGAGCAATGAGCAAAATGTCCGCGAGTATTATATGTAAAACCATCGAATAAGAGATTTATTATTCCACTATAAAAAGATTTTGTTATTTTGGCTTCTCTGTTTTGGTAACAGTTTTCAAATACACCCGGCATTAACTGTCCATCGGTATATATGGCGCGTACGAATGATGCAAACAACACAGAAAGCCAGTTAAATGTCTTTAATTTGATTACATAAAATGAAAAGATAAATGACAAGTGATTGGCATGCTAAAAACCTGCATCGTTTCAAAAACTATTCTTCGTCCAGTCCGGACATTGTTGCTCCTTTTTTCTGCCTTTTCCGTCCGTATTCGCTCTGTTGTAAACCGGTCAAACCGGGACACTACAGTGTATTACGGTCTCATATTTTGCGCGTTCTCTTGACCTTATTTGGTGAAATGACATAATAGTGGAATAAGAAAACTAATTAATTCAGAGCGAGTTCAAGTGCAATTTAGGCCCGGTTCAGACGCCGAACTTTTCATGAGCCGAACCTAATACCTCGAATTAAGCACATGAAAAGTTCGGCGTCTGAATCAGTTGAGAACGGCTGTTTCAATTTGGAACGGCTCAGCCGTTCTTCCCGCCTGGCTCAGCCGGAAATTTCGGCTTTGGAACGGCTTTGATTCAGACGTCGAACTTTTCATGAGCCGAACCTAATGCATAAATTATTATAAAGTATTTCAAATAAAAAAACTAATAAGGAAAGAAAAAACGCTAACATTTCGATTGGTTTTGCTTCAAGTAAATTAAGGTCGGCTAATTAAGTTCGGCGTTTGAATCAAAAGGCGGGATTTTCGTGATTTGGGCCGACCTTAATTTGATTTAAGTTCGGCTCATGAAAAGTTCGGCGTTTGAACTGGGCCTTACAAGCATCGGAAAATTTAAAAATTGGAACATGGAACACATAGTAGGCGACCACATGTCAAGCTTTTTTATTTAAAATATCAAATAAATCAAAATTTGAGTCAAAATCGAGATGGCGATCTGCATTGAAAGACATCCGTCAGTTTTGTTTGCTTCTAATTGATTAATCTAAAGTAAACACCGAGAACTGCGCGTGTTATTGCGCGAATACGGAGGGGTGTTGCCCTTATAAGTCCCTTGTAGGAAAAATTTGTGGATTTGACACGAGAGACAGGAAAAAAGAAACACAAGTCATCTCTTTGCTGGCCTGTACAAAAGACATTTTCAATCACACAGCGAGTCTTGGTTTTTCGGGTCCAAAGGACGAAGTTGACCTTATTCTCAGCCGAGTAGGGATATTTACTTATCCTGGAAACATAAATTCTATGACCATTTGTCCCTTGCATCGTGAGAAGCTTGCCTTGGGCTGGAGAAGGGGATCAAATGTGAGGTGCAGAATGCCAGAGGTATTGTCCAATCATGACAAAAGGGGCAAAAGGTGGCCCAAATGCGACCGAGGGATCGGGAAAATTGATAGGCAAATAATCTTAAAGAAAACTGGAGTATTTCTTCAAGTAGGCTCTGGTAAATTGACTTTTTGCATACTTTGCCTTTTTTTCTCGAACTTTCCACGTTTCCTTGAAAGTATTGCCTTAGAACGGAGCACTTGATTTCCTATAGGTATTGGCGCAATATGTCGGAAAACCGTCAGGGCGCTTGTAGCAGAGAAAGGAGAAAGAGCCACTGTAACTTCACAGTCTCGACCTATTGAAGAACGTTTACTGAGACAAACGAGTAAATTAAACTTGGTCAGCTTTAAACCACGTTACTTATTATCAGCTTGCCGTCAGTCAGTCAGTCAGTTAATGTATTATGTTGAGATGTGGAGATGAATAAAGAATAAAGAATAAAGAGATAGGTAACACTGTCCCCCACACCATGGCACACCCTGCAATCTTTATGATCCATGTGAAAGTCTAACTAGGGGACTGGTGACTAAACGCAACGCTGCTACTTTTGTTTTTTGCAAAATGTGTAGCACATTGAAATGACCTGGAACAGGAGGAAGAGGAAGGAACAGGAAGAGGATGAAGTCTCTTTTACGCCAGTATCAAGTCCCATGTTAGAAAGCAGCCGTTATGAACCATCTTTTGTTGAAGAAAAAAGCTCAACACCAAGGAAAAAGCTGAACGAGTTCCTGATTTCAAGCAACGTCATTATCTGAGAGAACAATTTAAAGGCTTTATACTAGAAAAGCGCGACAAACTCCTTATGCATGCTTGGGTTAGATTGCTCCTGGGGAAGCTGAAACATTACTCTCACCACTGGTTAAATCAAAGCTTGAGGAAAATACTATCGATTCCTCACTGATGGAATGTCTTGCCGAATGTTATAACAATGCGGATCACTGGAGCAGCAGAAGGCAGATTTTGTCCATCATGGCAGACAATGTGAATTTCAAAACTTTGCTTAAATGGATACCTGACTTGTCCAGGTATCGCTTTAACATAGCTAATGCTCCACGACAGACGCTCAAAAGCTTCTATGACTGGCAAACGTAAGCAGCCCTATGTAGAAATTATCGAAGGCGTAGTTGCCGGTTGTGGTTGCACATGTAAAACTTGAACCGTTCACCAAAATGTCTAGAACAGAGCAGTAGCCTACAAAACCGGCCGTTCAGTAATAGTTTCGAAAGTGCCTGACTGTTGTCAACAACATTTTCGACACCAACTTGAGTTTGATCGCTGCGTCTGTTGCCATCATTAAATCGTCTGAATCCGGAAAGGGACTCCCAATTTAAAGTGACGGGGTTTAATTTTGCAATTAACACTTTTAATTACATTCTAATGTGAAAATTATCCTGATATCTTTTAGGGTGTAGGCAAGGAAAAACAAATATGTGACGAGAAAAATAACTAGTTGTCAAAATTGGCGAATAAAGGAATAAGAGCCACGCCATAAAAGGAGAATTGAGGTGCACCCTGTGACGTTTATGATTTCTAGCAGGAAGTCCCCGATCCCATCGTGCACTGGTGATTTATAATTAGTTTAAGGACAATATGTCGTTCTGGTGACCATAGGCATTAAACTGCTTGAACTTTTTTACTTCAAAGTGAAGTCTTAAAATATAAGCAAATAAAGTGTTAAATCACGTTTTCTTTCTCTCTGTTTCCTGCTGTAAACCTCCGGGAACCTTGAATAAAACCTACAGTAGCTAGAAGTTACGGCATTTCATTAATTCTGTCTTGGCCATAGTTAGATCATCAACAAATGGTGGGTTTGGCGAAATGAGTTAATCCAGTAAACAATTTACGTGAAGCGGTAAATTTGCGTAAGTTTGAGCTTGCGTCGCCGGAACGCGATTCTGTTCCATCGCTGGCGCAAAAGTTACTCTATCGTCTCCTCTCATTCACGCTTTCTTAAATAGCATTTAACACAAAAGCGTGTTTTCGAATATCAGTAGGTAAAATGAGTTTGACTTTACTTTTTGGCATAACGTGTGTACTGGCCTTTCTGACAGCGCGCAAAACAATTATCCAGTTTCTGGGACTATAAAGGCTCGGATGCTCTGTGCTTGGGGTTCGAACAATTCGAGTGATTGATGGCTGTGATTAGTATTATATTCCAAGACTACTGGTCAGGTGTGATCTGTTAGAGTTTTATGAACAATGAGATGCTAAATTTAAGTTAAATTGGAATATAGCTAGTTTTAAATGCCTCCCTCAGCCTACGAACTGCCGGCCCGAGTCCCGGAAGTAGGAATTTGTCACGCAACGATTTAGCGTGTTTCCTTCGCTTACTTTGTTGACGAATCCAACTTGCTGAGAAAGCCCAGGTCCGTCAACGGCGAAAAATAAGTGGATGTCTATATTATTAAAAAGTGAAAGGCTTTAATTATAATCCCAACAACGAATTCAACAGACCGTTTGATTTCATGGTCCACTTAACGTTGGAAATTGCTTCGGCTTGTCGAAATTGAGACGGATTATTTGCCCTTCAAATAAACTCCAAGAGAGCTGAAACGGATGTTTGAGATAAATGGCTTGTTGTTTCCCATTTGGTTTGATGTTCACTTTAAAACTGGGTTTAACGGAAAGGCTTACGAAAATCACCTTTTAAAAGTTATAACATCGGAATTTCCCATCTAAAAATCACGTCCGCATTTAGAAACAAACATGACACTTTGCATTTGTCTTGACTAATTATCTGGCAGTGTGTATTTAATTTGGTATCGAACGATGAGACAGCACTACTATAGCCTTCGTGTTTGATTTCTACGACATAAAGGTAACTTATTATGTCAAATTAGCTTGAGGTTAAACATAATCATCGAAACATTAATAGTTGCGTGCGTTCAAGTGACTTCACGGGATCAGTTGAAATAGTGCAATTTATCCAAATTCAAAATTTGATTTCTCAAAATCAAAATTTTTGAGGCATTCTATTCAGTACCACATGCTGAAATAATAGGTTATTTTTGGCCCATTTTTCATCTTGATAAAAGTAGGTCGGACAAATTTATTCACATTGTGAAAGTAAATTGTCGAGAATTGCTGAAATTGCTTATAACACACATTTTGGTATTACCGTACAAAATTTGATGGATTTTATTTCTCCAAAGTGTTTTATTTCGTTATGCGAAGATTCCTAAATCGCCCCAAAATCACAAAATACAAGCTCAAGAAGCGGCATTTTCACAGAATTTGATTATTATCGATTTTCTCGAAAATGAATCGATATTTAGCTAAACAAACTATGCAGTGATTTGTTTCTCATTGCGGTCTACCTAACTTGAGAATATGGGCCGAATTGATTTTTGAGCTGTTGACACCAAATGTTTGACCGATGGTAACATTTGCTCTTAAGCCTTAACAGTGATTAGCATCAAATTTCTCCTTGTAATATCAGAGCTTATTCAACCCCTGAGGTCATGAGAATAAGGGATATGATCACCCAGGGTAAATTTTCTTGATATTTTAATACCTTCTCCACACCACTTTCATAAGAAATGTATGGGGACAAGTTAGGAGAGTTTGTTCTTTGATATTAGGAGCTTAGGCCTAAAAAATGGCTAGAGTTGGAAAGCTTAGGGTTAAATTTTGAGCTTTGGGTTAATAAATGGCCCGAATTAAGAAACTTCAAACTTGAAATTTGGACCTCCAAAAATCGAACGTGTTCTATCGTGTCGTATGCACTGCGCTGTTCAAAGGGCGCTTTGAAATGAAATGCTCACGCTAAGTGTAATGAAAGAAATATGCTTTAAGAAATAGCTTTTCTTTTAACTGAAATGGCCCAAAATTTGATTTCTCTGAACAATTCAACTTAAAATGAGAAAAATATCAATTTTAAGAGAAAAGTATGAATAAACACCTCAATGCAAAGTAGTTACGAATTTAACGTAGGACAAAATAATTGAAAGCGAAATGAAATCTCAACGAAATGAAGACACCTAGAAAATTTCAAATCAGTACAATAAAACCGGAAAAAAATTACAGCGGTTTCCAATTTATAAGGATATGTATGGAAAAATGACGAATCTGCGATAATGTTTTAAAATGAACCGAATTGTCCTTAACTAATAGAATTAAATGGAACATACCTTATTCCGTTGATGAATGAGAAGTAAACTTGTATAAAAGTATGCTGAACACACGAAGAATCTGAAAGAATTGGGAAACAGTTAATTGTAGAACGTGTAATCGAGTGCGTTAGTTAACAATGAAACGCGAGATATGTTTAGTGGTTTGAATTACTTAGTGAATACATATTGCAAAGAAATTGTAAAACTCACCGTTTATATTGTAAAGCTACAAATTGCTAAATTTAAATTTAAAACTCCAAAAATCGAACTTGTTCTATCGTGTCGTATGCACTGTGCTTTTCAAAGGAAATGGCCCAAAATTCGATTTCTCTGAACGATAAAAAACATCACCTTGACAACCACTTGTTGTATAAATAGTTTGACAAATGCGAGCAGCTCCATTCTCGTCCCCAGAGCCTCCTGTCCCTCTTAGCCGGCGGGGCCTTCGCACGAGGGAAAGGAGGCCACTTGGTCCTCGTGCCCAGCCTCCAGCGGCTAAGAGGACCAGGCGGCTCTGGGGACGAGAATGGAGCAGCTCGAGCGACGGGTTTAGCAAAATATCCACGCAATTCTAGAAAGTAACTTAGGCATTTGAGGAAAGTATTGTGTTGATTAGCTCGGTAAACTTACGGTTTTTAACTGAAAGGAACTTTTCTTACAAAGAAGTGCGAAAATAATAATAATGAAAATGGTTCTTGAAACGAACAACTTCACAGCTAGAATATTTAAATAACATCGGTAATTCGAAAACATTTCGTTCTCGCTCTAAAGCAAACATGACAGTTAAAAGAAACAGAATAGTAAGAACTGGAGTAAACCAGTTTATTTCAGTCGATTGTGCATTTTAGGTGGCCCCTGATCCCTGAATAAAGTTAAAGCCAACTGAGTAAAACATGATTGTTCAAGGCTTACTGAGACCTTCAAGTTGTTTTCCTGTCAGAAGAGAACTTTCTAGCGGGCCACATTGTTCGATTCGCTCCCCAGCAAAGTACCGTTTCATCGGTCAATCGCTGATCCCCTGACCGCGCGCTTATTTCTCATCGCAAAGAAGGCCTGAAACACTGTTGCTTCTGTACAGGTTAAGAACCCTACGTCTTTTCGTTAGCTGTCTTTCAATTCCATCCTTCCTGTGCATTTCGTTTTGGCCTGATCTCAAACTATATACTGACATCGCAATATATTATGGGATAGCTTTGACAATTTTGCGCGGGGAACGCCATACCTCGAATTCATTCAAAAATATTAAAAGTCTAAAATCACCTCTTCATTTCCAAACTTCAACCACCGCACGCTTTGGCATATGAGCCACAACTCACGTTGGTACCATTTTGAGATTGATACCGTCCGCTTTTAGAGAAGAGGTAATAATAGACTTCCGTCTGGCTCGGCTAGCCCCCGACTGTAATCTGTCACCTCGAGCGCTGAAAAGAGCACTATTTATCAGTCGAAAAGCAAAACATGCCTCGCTTCTTTGAGGGATGCTAGTGATTTGCAGATTTCCAGGCTTAATGATGCCCTTCCATCACCATACGGCCAAAAATATTTCAAGCAAAACAGAAAACCGACATGTAAAGCTTCGAATACGCTCGCTTCTCCGAAACTTCGTCACTTGGTCATGTGGTTGAACGAATTCGTTTCAGGGCTAACGCGGTCATCAGCGAAAGCCCAAAAAGGTTTTCTAGTAATTATTTTCTATTTAAATATTATATTTTTGCAATGCCTTATTTTCTATTTAAATATAATTTTTTTTACTGCCTGTGGTGCATCACTTTATAATATGACAACATTTTATATGACGCAATATAAAATGAATGACTTTCCGAAAACATAGCTATACATAGCCTGCAGTGCACGCGTTTTTCATGGGCGAGGGCTGAATAATAAATTTAGTTCGCGTATTTGAAGGAGGCTGAGGCGGAGAGAGAGCATTTAAAAGGGAAAAAATATCCTGCCCACCAGGTTGCTAGAAAAAAAAAATTCTTGATGACCAGAAATCACCCACCCCTCAAGAGGTAAATGGTACTGAACTTTAATACAATGAGGACTATGGCCGCAAGAGCGCGATCGGGGAGCCCTGGGATCGAAGACAAAATCCCAGATATCAAAATGGCGGATTTGTTGGACTCTGAGAACATTCTGCTCGTCACTGACTCGTATAAGGTAGGGGAACAATGTCGGGAGATGAAAATGCATCCTCTATCACTTCACATGCCACTGATTTACTTTTTCTGTAATACAGCCAGTGTCTACCTTGTTTTGTCAATTATCGTACTTCCGGCACGCGGCGCTGGTCGAGTGCTGGTTCAGTTTAAAACTTGGAGGTGGTTCACAACTTGTGTTTCTGCTACTCAGGTGTCACATCATAAACAGTACCCATCAGGGACAACCGTTGTGTTTTCGTACTTCGAAAGCAGGGGAGGAAAGTTTCCACAAGTTTGCTTTTTCGGTTTGCAGTACTTGATCAAGGTGCGTTTTCCAGTACTTTCACTTTCATTTTGTGCGTATGTGCTGGTTGAATAGGCCTTATCACGGTTTTCGACGCCATTTTAAACGAGTAGGCAAACAGGCTTGAAATAACAGTGTTTTTATGGAAATCAGATGTCAAATTACTTTCATAAAACATCGCTTCTGAAAAATTCATGAATTGGAAACTTTTAGCAGTGCCCGAAAGCGTCCAGTCGTGTTTTGAACTTTCCATACATTTCTCTGTAAAGCGAACCAGCCGTGAACTGCTACTAAAAGTAGTTCGTGGGAAAAAATACAGGGAAATGTATGGAAAGTTCAAAACACGACTGGACCCTTTCTAGCACAGCTACATCCCTTCAATTTTTTTCTTAAAATCCTTTTCCTAATGCCAATGCTAATGCGATGTTTTATGAAAATTATTTTACATCGGATTTCCATGCAAACGTGGTTATTTTAAGCCTGTTTGCCTACTTGTCAAAATGGCGTTGAATACCGTGATAAGGCCTATTATCACAGGGTAGATGTGAACGATATTTTTATGAGTAGATTCTGCATAAATGAATGAATTCTCGCTGCTTTCCAGGTAAACTGGTCTTCAAAAGAAGCAAAATCGATCTAATGTAATTAGGTTTTGTGTTGCATAATTTAATTGTTATGCACGTGCACTGCTTCATAGGCAGTGAAAACTGAGATGGCGATCGCAGGCAAGTAATCCTATCTTATGCACCGTTCCAGATGACCTTTATTCTCGACCCTTGCCATTATTTTCATGAATGCAAACTGATAACTATCTAAGCATGAACATTGAAGTGCCATGTACACTGCCTAGTCGTACACGTGTGTCATCAAATCTGGCAGTTATCTCAACATTGATTGTTTTGTTAACTCATGGTTTCTTAGAGATGGCTCGTGGGTCAGGTGGTAACAGAAGAAAAAATCCGCCAAGCAAAGGATTTCTACAAACTTCACTTTGGCTACACTTTGTTCAACGAAGAAGGTTAGTGCTTGCAGCATGACTCTGTAAATGTCAAACTGCTTTGAAACTGATTCAATGTTTGACATCTCATCAATAATATTAATATAAATTCATTATCAGACCTTGTTTTCTGGCCAGCCCAGTTAGAGGTGTGCGAGGAAAGATGGGATGGGAAGAAAAAGTGACTCTTGCTTGCTCCTTGTGCTTGTTCACAAACTTCCAGTTGCAGTTTGCCCTTGTTTCAAAGCTATTTCCATTCTTTCATGCCCCTCTGGAAGAAAACAGCCTATGAAAGAGGCAGCTTTATCATACATTTGACTCTCACATCTCAAGAAAGGGCTATCTTGAACCACCTTTTGATTGGTCAGTAGTTTTGACAGCTTTGAACTGCATATAACTTGTAGTGTTGGCTAAAATCACAAACACGGTGTCACGTTTACAAGAAATCAATGCAATGATTAAAAGCATCATGACAATTACATTCTCTGCATACACCTGAGCTGGCTCATAGACTTGAAACCTTTCATTTGTTCCTTGTGTGCAGATTAACAGATTTGTCACTGATTTCCTTTATTTGTTTGAATTTGTTTTCAAAAGGTTGGCAGTACATTCTAAAAGAACATAATGGTAAATTACCACTCAGGATCAGAGCTGTTCCAGAAGGGTCGGTGGTTCCTGTTAAAAATGGTAAGATTATTCAGAGCATAACATAATTCATGTTAGTTAGTTATTTATTTCTGTCAATTTAGCAACACCTTTACATTTATGACAGTTGATAGGAACAGACACAATTGTCATTTCTTGTGCTTATTATTGTAAGTCCATATTGTAATTCGAATTGTAATTCTAATATAAGATTAGTTATTTTAAGTGAGGAAGCCTGACTTGTCATAAGCCTCATGGTTTCTTTCACGTTTTCTCGCCATTTATTTTCTTACATCAATTTTCTTCATTTTTTTCCATCTTTAAATGTTGTATATGGCAAAAGAAATAATTATTGTATTGTATTGTATTGTTAGTTAATCTCTAGTCTTAATTTTTATAATTTGTAATTATCACACGGCATGTCTGAAACCAGCTTGCTGAGCCATTTACTGTATTTAAATAAAGTTAATTGATTGTTTGATTGATTGATTGACATGCACACGCAAAAAAAGGATAGCAAATTACTGACAGGGCCATAAGGATGATTTGTAAAAGAGCAAAAGCCCCATACTACTAAAGGCAGATAGCCTACTTGAAGTAATCTTACACTAGAATTTAAAGAAAAAAAATGACAATATGAAAGTCATAAAATATGAAATGCTAGCTACAACGAACAATATACTAGCAATTCATCTTGGAAAAAGTTAGGCATATTTTGTCTCACAAAATCCAAAAAAAAGTTTAAAGGTAGCCAGTGAAACTTGGGTTGTCAGCAGTCCATAGACCAGTTGCGTTGTTGCTCAATAATTTCTCCAGTACAGTATAAAACAACTGCATTTAGATGGATGGAATTTTTTTTAGTCCATCACAGATTTTTTGAGTGTCCCAACTCTGTTTACAGCAGCTTCTAATGTGTACCTCAAGTTTTCCTGTAACTAAATGTGTAGTCAAGAGTTCTGACTCAAGTTGGGAATGTTGTTCTTTGTTGCCTTTATACTGCAGACTGCATTTTTTCCTTTTTGCTGTTTGTTTGAGATAGGTGTCACATGCTCATGCTCATATTTTGTTGTAAACCCACTGGTTAACCTTGTGGACAGGGGGGGAGGTGGGGGGGGGGGGGCAGTGTGGCCTAGTGGTTAGGGCATCGAACTTGTTATCCAGAGGTCCCAGGTACAAGTTCCGATCTTACCACTTGAATTTGTTTAACGGTAACCCTGTTTTCAAATCCAAAGACCTTGCTTTGTAAATAGCCAACTGGTTTGCCTCCCATCACTTGGGATTTTTAATAGGGTTAAACGTAATTTAACTTAGCTAACGACTTGGAGACCTGGTGGCATGGCGTAGCGTGGCGTTAGCGTTTATTGGCGTAGGGTTTGGGCACTGGTGGCACATTAGCATTTGGGCTTTTCCTTCCCTTCCCTCCCGGTAGTGTTAGGTTGTTATTGTTTGGGATTGGTGTTAGTGTTGGGGGTTGGTTAGGGTTAGGGTAAGGGTTAGTTCTTTGTCTTATATACTTATTATTATTTCCACTGAGCTTCTAGTCTCAGTGTGACGGGTGCTAGGGTTGCGGGTGGGGCTCGTGGCTGGGTGTGTGTAGGGCAGGCTTACGGGGTGTTCTACATTCCTGGGTTTGGGTTGGCAGTACCAGCCCCTGGCTCCTGGGCACCCAAACTCCATTTGCGACATAGGCGTTAAACAAATGTGGTGTTCAGTTTGTTTGTTTATTTCACTGAATTATAGTGTTCCCAATTATTGTACAGCCCTAAATACTCCAAACCTTGAATAGTCATTTATTTATTTTTTACTTTTTATTTCCTACTCACAAAAGTTTGCTTCAGTCTTGTGTAGAGTTTAATAAACTTTATCAAGACATGTCAATGTGTTTAGTACTACAGTAGTAATTGAGGACACTATAAATGATTCAAATAAACATAACAAACTCGGCATGGCTCTTAAAAATTCCCACTGTTAGAGAAGCTTACCAGTTGGCTATTTACAAGATGTGGCCAAGAATTTAAAATGGGGGACTATCATGAAACAAATCTATCTTGTGGTCAGAGAGGGTCTTGATCTGGGGACCTCTGGATTACAAGCTTGCGTCTCTGACCATTCAGCCACACTTCCTTCCAAATTTTTAACTGGTGAATGCGCGCATGCGCAATGAACGAGTTATAGCGATAGCTGGGTGTTGACTTGGTAGGTTCTGTCGTTAACTTTCGGGCGTGCGCAGTGAGTGAGTTTTAAATTCAATTAGTGGAAAAAACACGCGAACATTTATTGTTCATGTTCACGGTGCATCAGGATTTTCTTATTCAATATATAGAGCATAATTTGACGATCGTTTAGTGCAAGAATGGAGATTTTTCGTTAAATCTGAGCAAAGTTACAAGTTTTTTCAGTTTTTCAGATAGTCCGGGGTCGTAAACTTAATTAGTGAAAAGAAAAACGTGAAAATTTTTTCACGACGTGTCAGAATTCTCTTATTCATTCTGTAGAGAATAATTTGTCAGAATTCTCTTATTCATTCTGTAGAGAATAATTTGACAATCATTTAGTGTAAGAATGGAGATTTTTCGTTGAATCTGAGCAAAATTTTTAGTTTTTTTCGTTTTTTTCTACAAAGTGCGGTTTCTTTTAAGAATTAAAAATAATTTAATTTAGAAATAATCTAATTAAAAAATAATTCCATTTGTCAGTTTTCACGCGAAAGCGGAACGTGCCATGTCACGCATCATTGACGTCGTAAACAAAATTATGCATCTGGTAAAATGAACACTTTAAGATCTTGTCAGCTTCCATAGAGGTTTCAAAGGGAAAAAATGTTTCATTTTCGAAATTTACAACTGGTAATTTATGGGAAAGCAAAAGGACGCGGTCGATGAATAATTCTTATTTAGCAAGAGCTTGTCATAATTCATTATTTTTACTTGAGGATTGCGTGGACTGAACTCCAAAGGAAAAATTTCACGCATTTATATTTATGTCGGGCATGAAATGTAATGCAATACTTTGTTGAACAGATTTCCCTTTGTGAGATCGGCTTGCCCTACAGTAATTTTGTAATTTTAATTCACAAAAAAAGATGGGCAAGTGAAGGTCAGAATCCACTAGCCCAATCGCAAAATCCAGTAGCCCCGGACTATCGGACACGAATTTGCATGACATAGTTGCACATGGCGTGCTTCATGAACTTTGAATGAAAAAACACGTGATTTTTTTTTAATCGGCGCATCAGAATAATCTTATTCAATCTGTAGAGAATAGTTTGACAATCATTTTTAAAGTACAAGAATGGTTATTTTTCGTTACATAATCAGGCAAAGATATAATTTCTTTTAGCTTTCAAGGAAGTTTCCGTAGCCGTCTAAATTTCAATTACTATGTGTCATCTGCATTCACGAGTTGGCTCACAGGAGCCTTTGATTTCTTTTTTTTTTGTTGTTTTTTCCAGTTTTGTTTACAGTTCAAAATACAGATCCAAACTGTCCCTGGCTCACAAACTGGGTTGAGGTGAGGCAGTTAATTTTACCTAACGATGCATCATTGATTTAAAAAACACTCCTTGAGTTCTATCTCTCACTCCAAGAACTGTTTTGGTTCTGGGACCTCTTTGTACCTTATATTTGAATGGGTGCATTTCACAATTACCTTCTTGTATTAAATTAATAATAAAATAACGCCAAGTTTATTTCTTGAAATGAATTCTGACATTAATCATCTTTAGTTAAGAAGAAGTAATTTAAATTTTTAAATGCCACCATGGTATTGTTAAAGTTGCAATTGAGTCCCAAGTGGCCCACTGGCCGGAACTTAACCCTTTATTCCCTAACATCAAAGAACAAATTCTCCTATCTTGTCCTCATACTTTTCTTATAAAAGTACTGAAGAGAAGTTGTAAAAAAATCAAGAAAATTCACCTTGGGTGATCATATCCTTAATTCTCATGACCTAAGGGGTTGAATAAGCATTGATATTACAAGGAGAAATTTGTTCTTGATCAGTGTTAGGGCTTAAAGGGTTAACCTGGTTTCTGTAGCATGAACAACTAGGAATATTACTACTACTGGTTAGGATGCTGGTCTGTCGCTGGGTTACTCCCAACAGCATGTCGCCGGTACCCATTTATACACTTGGATGAAGAGAGACAATGTGAAGCAGTTTCTTGTCTAAGGAAACAACACCGTAACGCAGAGGCAAACTTAAGCATTGAACCAATGACCCTTCGATATTCTGATCGTCGGATCAAAAGCTTGAAATGTTAATCACTATGCCGCTGTGCATTCACCCAATTAAATAAAGGGCTTAGTAAAATATTTAAGTTGTTCAGGATTTATCCAAAACTATCACAACTGACCTTTCTCTTATCTTGGAATTACTAATGGTGTTTTTTTCTTGTAGACATTGCTAGTACAGTCCTGGTATCCAATGACTGTTGCTACAAACTCAAGAGCACAGAAGGAAATTATAGCTGAGGTATTAGAATGTTTTGTTCCAGAAAATAACCATTTTCCCCCTTAGAATGATGTTCTTTTGTCTTCAAAACCCCAACCCCACTCACCCTTGTGAGAAATTCCAGTTTTAAAGTTAATCAATAAAATATTTATCACTAAGCGTCGTATACTTTCTCTTAAAAAGTTTGGCATAAGTGACTTCTCTTGCCCTCTGAATTTCTGGTGGCCAATCCACGAGGCAAGGGAACCATACAATTCCGTTTCTCGAAGCCTTTTGTGGCAAATATTTTGTATTATATCATGAACATTTGCTGCGATGTGACATAACTTGTGCACATCAACCATCCCTCTCCACCTTTTCCACTTACGTGTAAGTCAGTCAAATCATAGCCACTATCCTACTTAAAGTCGTTCATTTAGCCCCTTTGTCCCTCCCCCAAAACTTTTCACTTTAGTCAAATTGGTCATATCTAAGAATACTGTAGATGTCCTAAGTATCCTTTTCAAAGTAAGGGATAATGCTCAACCTTTTTCCCATGAAAGTAGGTTTACTTCTCTGTGAATGAAAGCAATCATTTTGTACACGTACCATTGAAGTTTGTAGCAGGTCTTGCTGTGGGAAAAAAATGCTAGCAGCAACTGATAATGTGGTGGCCTGTTGGTTGCCAAATTGTACCCTTTGACTTCTCAGCGATACCGGTAGTCAATTTAGCCCCTACTGGCATCCCAGCTGCTCCTTCTGGCTGGTAATTAACCACATCTTGTGAAGATGACCAGTTACTCAGGATTTGAAAATAACTAAGAGACCACTGACATAAGTGGATGTGCATTACCATCAAAGAAGTGTGGTGTTAATTATTATCATACATGCCCTTTTAATTATTTTTCCTTCAAGAGAAAAACAAATAGCAGTCAGTAACTCGGACAATGCTAAGTAAATAGGAATATAAATTATTTGTTGTTAGTGATCTTAATTTGTGTAATTCAATTTCCATTTTTAGTACCTTGATGAGACAGCTGAAAGTTTAGATGGTCTTCCTTTCAAACTTCATGATTTTGGTTTCCGTGGAAGCACATCAGTTGAGGTTTGACCACTGTTGTTTTAATTTATACTTTATTTGATACAATGTAGTGACACTGATTAATGGACTTACAGTTCTGTTTATAACTTTATTTTATAACTTGCCACCCTTCTTACATAACTGGCTTTGTTGAAGGTTAATGAAATCCTGGAGCTCAGTGCTAGAAAACACTTTCATAGTAGTTGAAACATACAAACTCAGCAATTAAAAAGCGTCTGAATTTTTCTTTCTGTTCTTTTAGTCAGCATCTCTTGGTGGAGCAGCTCATCTTGTCAATTTTTGTGGAACTGATACTGTAGCAGGGATGGTTTTGGCAAGGTGAGTTTCATTTTAAAAATGAAGAAAAACGTGAGCAGTGAAGGGTAATTTCAGCTATATTTTACTATAGTAGATTTAATGAATGTTTTTTATGTAAAGGTTTTGAATGCAAAATGTTCTCATTAAGTTTTTGTTTTTCAGCTCTCAAAAATTTTATCACTTAGAGTTAGCAATTCCTAGGAGTCTCTGAAAGTCTGGACAATTTAGGGAACAAGATGTTCCTCTTTGCCTAATCCTAATCATTTTTCTACAGGAATTATTATGGCTGTGAAATTGCTGGCTTCTCAATCCCAGCTGCTGAACATAGGTATGTACAGTTGTAGAAAAATACCTCATAAATGGAATGCTGTGGTAACCAGTTAATGCCATTCAATTGAAAGCTACTGAGTGCCCAATACCTTCCTACTTACACATGGTATATGCGTAATGCCACTTACTGTACTGGACTGTAGTTACCAGTGCCAGTAGCTGCATATCAGTCTCTGTGTTTGTAAAATTACTATTTGTGTCCTGATGAAGATTCCTTTAATTTATCAATAGCACAATAACAACGTGGGGAAAAGAAGGAGAAAAAGATGCGTTTAGGAACATGTTAGAACAGGTGGGTTGTATCAGGGAAAGGTTCTACCGTCATACATGTCTGGTGTCCAGACAAATGAAAATGTACACACTGTTTATAGATGTGTTGCAAAATAAAACCTTCAAGATAAATACAGCTATTGCCTATAACTTGTTTACAGACCTTTTATGTTCTCATAAGCTCATAGACCTTGAGAATGAAATAAAGTCAGCAGGAATTTAATGTGTGGGAGTACAAAGAGAAATTACAGGAAGAGTATTTTTATGCTGTGTACTTGCATATAGCTTAGAGATTCGAGTGCTGACGGTTCAAGCATTAGTCCTCTGTGAGAGCGAATTCGCTCTGACAAAAGGCTTATGCTTGGAACATCGGCACTCGAATCTCTTTACTGTGGTCATTTTACCTTTAGTTATCAACTCTGTTGATAAACCAAATGTTCATTCATTTCTACTCCCCACCAATATAATTAATGCAGCATCGCAGTTTCTTTTGAAACTAACCCCCATATTTACTTGCATATATTGTACTAAATTTCTATTTTTAAAAATAATAAAATTTATTATTATTATTTATTATTTTAATGGTCGTGAACAGTTTAATTAATATTTCCTGCATTGTGTTTTCATCGAGTCTTAAATACGTATATTCCTTTTGGGTATGTTTACATCTGCAACCTGACTTTTGCAATAATGTCTGGTTGGGTTGTAGAGTTGAGAAAATCAGTGGTCAATAACGTAAATCACATGACTTTGTATACTACAACAATCATAAGAGTTGAACTATCAAGCAGTATATTAAATTAGGAAGTTAGGACTTGTAAACAGACAAGTGATATTGACAGATTGTTAATTGCAGTCTGTTGAATAACTTTTAGTTTCCAACTGGGCTGGTTGCTTGTGTCAGCGATAGCTACAACATTTGGTGAGTCCTGTAAATATTAAAACATCGTTTAGCTGTACTTTATGCTGATTTTGTTAACTGGTGCATGTTCCTTTTGATATTTATCTTTAGTGTACTTCTCCTACATGCAGTTCTGAAATTAGGGCAGTAAACAAATATCCTAAGTAGACCACGTTTGGATTGTCGGTACTAGAACTACATGTAGCTTGCACACAAGGCTTAAGCAGGGGATTCTTTTCACATGCAAATTATATCTAACAATAATTATTATTCCATGAGTGTACATTTGATATGAGATGATAGAAAGCCAATGAGGTGCATGGCACTGAGCTGGCTATAATCATCTCATATCCAACAATCAAGAAGGATTGCGAGATCTTGCTGATTTCACTAATTGCAAGAACAACCAGAGGACAATAATATTTAATGGTGGCTATTTTTCAGTCACAATAGTATATTAATTGGCTCATATACCATGGTCGCTAAGCCAATCAAATACTTGGAATTACATTATACAATGATCCAGTTTTTAATAATTTTTAATATATAATATTCCCCCACAAGAGCCTCAAAGCTCGATCCAATTCAATACAAAGACTTCGAATATGCTCTACTAGAACATAATTTACAACTAAATATCCATGAGAATACAGTCGAACCTCCATGTGCGACCACCTCTCGTAAGCGACCACCTCTCATTAGCGACCACTTTTCCAAAATACCAAAAGTTTTCAAGTCAAATCACTATAGGTGGAACCTCTTGTAGGTGATCACCTCTCGTAAGCAACCACTTTTAGAGATGATTGTTTAAAACTTTCAATTGTTTTTAACCTCCCGTAGGCGACCACTTGACACACAATCTGCTGTATCTCTCACGGGCAAAAATATGTGCTGCTGTAACATATTGGCCACATCATTACAGCGGACGCCGTAAATCTCACAGTCAGAGTGTTGAAACCACTGATAAAATACACATGCACTATAGTCACACTGAAATAAACTTTAATCAGATTGAATCCCCTGTAGGAAAAAATATTTCTTATCTTTTATCTTTCTTATCTTTTTGCTTATGTTCCGTTCCCAGAAAAAAATTTAGGCAGCGCCACTGAGTAATAAAAGAGTCAAGTTTCTTTCACAATAATTGTCTCAATCCCTGAATTAAGTAATTTACCATAGACCCAAAGATTTTTTGCCAAGAATAATTTTGGACCAGTCTTAATATACTTGTAGCTAAGAATAGTTATTACTATGGGTTTCAATGATCACTGGCAAAAGGGTTAGGTCTCCGCAATAGCCATATGTAAATTACCCGAAATTTAGACCCCCTGTGGTGTGACCTTTGGTAAGCGACCACCCCCCGTAAGCGACCATGTATCCTTGACACTATGGGTGGTCGCTTACGGGAGGTCTGACTGTATTCATAATATGTTATTTCGGATGGGACGCGATAACACAGCCATAGGTAAGTTCACACTCGCCCCAGTTGTTCTCTGTCCATAATGTCATTTGCATTCACTTGAGCTGTCTGTGAAGACACCAGGGTTAATAAGGATCCACTTTATTTTGTCTTCTTGAAATTTCAGGGAGGCTTGTGAGAAATTCTGGGGAGAGGAACTAAAGGAGCTTGTCGTAGAACGGGGGAAACGCAATGGTAAGGAAACTGGTGGAGAAGGTCACAATGAAACTGAAACTGAATTTCTGTATTTTCACAAAGAGTTTGTTTAAACTATTAGCCACAAACGCATTTTTATGCCTTAACTTTTATTTTTATTTTTTAATGTTTAAAGAGCACTGTCACTGCGATTTTGCAGTAGATTTTGGTAGAAACTGCTGCAATATTTGACAAAGAACCTGTTTTCTAAACATGACATTGCTCTCAGAACACCAGGAAGAAAACATTAAGGGATAATTTCGCAGAGGAAGTACAAACTATTAAAAGTTTCTAGCGATTTCTATATGATTTAGTAGGAAGTATCAGGGTTTTGAATTTACTCTGTTCCCTCTTTTCATCTGTTTTGAGTGACATCATTTTATTCTTCTTTTCGTCCTAGGTGTGCTTGTTATTCGGCCAGACTCAGGAGATCCTCCAGAAGTAGTAGTGAAAGTTTTAGATATCTTGCGTGAGTACATGCACCACAATGCATTGTTACAACAGTTTTCAGTAAGTGTTTTATTATGAGGGCAGCTTCAATTTAAACAGTTTTCTAACTACTGTCCAATATATTTTTTTGGTCTTACAGGTCGGAAATTTGGTAGTGAGAAAAACTCGAAAGGATTCTATATGTTACCTCCTTACCTCAGAATAATCCAAGTAAGAAACAAATAAATGAACATGCAAGAAAATATTTCATTTCCTGTTGAGTGATTTATTTTTTTTACTTCAAATCACAGCTGTACAGGCCTGTGACTTTTTTTACAACAATAATATTTATTGTGCCATAGGGTGACGGGATCAGTTATGAAACACTGACTGATATCTTAGAGAATATGAAGAAACACAAATGGAGTGCTGACAATATTGCATTTGGAAGTGGAGGTTTGTTGAAAATGTACTTAAATTCTTCAATAGTTAACTGATGAAGAACTACATGATTTTAAGCATAATACAATCTTAAACATGTTGGACTCCGATTTAAAAAAGTTAATACACAACGTTTATCAAAAACGTATAAAAGACGTTTTGTTGTTATTATTTTAAGCACGTGGTAATAGCCGGAAGTTAAGGGTTTGTTGCATAAAGGGTAGAAACTGCAGCAAGTCAACCGGCCTTACAATTATTATGGTATTCTTTCAGGAAACGATGCCCCATGTTTTCTGTCCTAAATGGTGCATTCCGGTTTGCTTTTCTTTATGTCTTGTTTTTTTATGGCATTTAGGTAATGTTTAAAACACAAGCAGCAGTGTTTTATCGGTATTTAAAACCATGAGGTGCAGCCGAGTGGTTTTAGACCCGATAAAACATGTGCTGCGAGTTTTTTAAATGGCTTCAAAAACATTCCTGGAAAAGCGTATGTCAAGAGAGTTCATAACAATTATGCTTTTGTGAACGTTGGAAATTAGCATACGAGCATGCTTATAAGGAGGAGGTTTTATCGGGTTTTAAAACCACTGCAAGTGATGTTTTGTCGACCATTTGATAGGTCAATGGGCTTTTGAATTAGTAATGAGTTTTTGAATGAAAGTTTGTACATAAAGGAAACTAGGAAAGTAGAGGGGGTCGTAAAACGTGCCAGGAGATGATTATTCTGTTTCACTGAGTCATCATTCTTTTCTGATCAGGGGCGTTGCTTCAGAGATTGGATCGGGATACTCAGAAGTGTGCCTACAAGTGTTGCTTTGCTGTTATTAACGATAAGCCTGTAAGTTTGAAGCTGCAAAATGTAATAGGCCTTATCACTGTTTTCGACACCATTTTGACGAGAAGGCAAACGCGTCTTGAAATAACAGTGTTTGTATGGCAACCCAATGTCAAATAATTTTCATAAAACATCGCTTCTGAAAAATCCATGAGTTGCCTACTCGTCAAAATGGCGTCGAAAACCGTGATAAGGCCTATTATATTACCAACAAAGGCAATGTTGATTTGTGCCATGTACATTTTACATTCTATTCCAAACATTCTAAGTTAACATCTTTCTCTACCCAATACAATATCCGGGGTGTCTTCACGAGGTCACAAAGGGTGTTAATTTGATGCAATACTTATTTGAGTAAATTTGTTTATTCATTTGTTTTGCCTGTTTGGAACTCTTGGAAAATAAAAAAAATTAAAGAATTAAAGTTTTAATCTCCTCGAGAGGCATGGTATGCCAAAAATTAATACATCTGTAGGATTATTGTTACTGAAACTAAGAGCTCTGTGTTGTTTGTTGTTTGCCTTAAAGGTGAATGTCTTCAAGCAACCTATCACCGATTCATCAAAGAATTCTAAGAAAGGTCTGCTCTCCCTTGAACTGGACGAAAAGGGAAAATATGTGACGATTGAAGAAGGACGAGGCAATGCAGATAAGGTAACGCTGCCTGTTCTGGGAATTGTCTCCGAAATTTTGCGCGACAAAGTACTTGGATATACTTGAGGTTACTCTTAGAGCACTAAAAATAAAAGTAGTTAATTTAGTGATTTCCCCAAGGAAGAACAAACAATCAGTGTTCAGCAATTTTTCTAATACAGATGGGAAGAACATGGACAAACTGGCTATTTAACTTTCCAGTTGCGGCCCATTTCATTACACAGTAGTTTCTATGCACAAGTGAAGTTATTGTTAACAAAACTGGACCATTAGGATAACGTTTTCCATTGATTCATTTTTTGCTGTTGTTGTTTTTGTTTTTGTTTTTGTTTTTTGGAGGTTATTCAGTGACACGAAAAAATAGGTGAAATCGCGCCTAAAAAACATATCTTTTTGTCTCTAATTTTCTGGTTAAATGAATACTTGTAAATAGAGCCTTGTTCATGCGACAACCTGTCGTTTTTTTGTTTCTAACTAATAACTCGTCATAAAACAAACCATTTTTTTTTTGGCTCGTGGACAGGATCTTCTCGAGACTGTATATGAAGATGGAGTCCTTGTCAAAGAGTATACCTTTGCACAAGTCAGAGAGAATGCTGAAATCCCACTGGTGAAAGAGGCAAAAAAGAGTGGAGCAAAGAAATAGACTTGCTAGGAATTCTGTGTGAATTGTGGCAAATCTATCACACACTTGCACAATTGAAAGTTACAAATGAATGAAGAAATATTAAGTCAGAGAGAATGCTGAAATCCCACTGGTGAAAGAAGCAAAAAAAAAAAAAAAAATGGATCAAAGTAATAGACTAGCTAGGAATTCTGTGTGAATGGTGGCTAATCTATCACACTTGCATGATTGAAAGTTAAAATGAAGAAATACGAAGGGCAAGTGAGGCTGATACCAGTCTCGAGTGAGGAATCTTCATTGTTACTTACGCCGCGTTTGGTTGGCACCACAGTTGTGCGGCTGATGAGGCCGATTCTTACAAGGCAGTCTCTGCCGCAGGCACTTGAGTGCAAACTATCCCATACCGGTACTGCATCTGATGGGAAAACATTCAGAATGGATAAAAAAGTCCGTTGTGAATCAAGATTTCCCGGAATATGTACCACCAGACTTGCTCTCACTCGCGTTACCTCTTTGCGCATCTTGGGATGTGTATATTGCTGCGCGGTTTATGACCTAGCGGGAAAAGTTGATCTTAGCAAGGGTTGTCGGGATCCAAAACGAAATTTAGCGGTAACCACGCGTTCTTCAGAGAAACAGTAATTTAGCTTCAATTTGGAAATAAATGCCATACGTTGTTATGCTTTTTAGATTTGCTGTTGCTTAATTATCTCTGAAAAACGCGTGGTTACCCGCAATTTTCTTGTCGGATTCCAATACCCTTGCTGAGATCTGCTATTCCCGCATAGTCATAAACCGCGCAAGAATACTTCTGTATTAGGACGCACCCTCCTAAATTAGAACAGGATGCAGAGCTATAGTTGGTACTAGAGGTCTTCGTTCCGTAACCTCACATAATTCTTAGCATAGACTTGGCCTGAGTGTGTCTGGGTACAGCACATAGAAGGCACATTGATAGTCATTAGTGAAAAAATGAGAATTAAAATTCGGTCCATAAGTTCTGATAGTTTGTTTCAGTATATTCGCAGATATAGCATAGGATGTATTATTGTTATTCAGTATGTCAGTTTCTTAGCCTGCGAACAAGTTCTTCCCCGACAAGATTATAATCATAGAACAGTTCAGCAAGACGATAGAGTTTTGGCATACTCAGTGAAGTGTAATAAGTTTTTATCTCTGTTAGGTAATATAATCTACAAATGTTTAGTACTTGTCTTTGTTCAGAACTCATGTTGTACAAGACAATAGGTTGATTGCATTGCCGCCATGTTGGTGCCAAAACAAAAGAAAATTTGCTCACATGGTTTACATAAAAATGGAAGTTAACTCCCACAGGAGAACAATCTTATTCTTCCTAACCACCAACATGGCCGCCATGACGTATTTATTACATTTACCGCTGCATGTTTCTTTATGAAATTTCCGTTTATCTTATGCTGGTATCACAGAAAGCAATCAATTGCCTTTGTGAAGTGCTTTAAGTATGGTAAATTTTGTTTCCCAAGTGGTTAAGTAGCAACATTTGTCAGATACAATTGTTTGTCGTCTTTCTAAGGTGAAGCACGTACCATGTCAGCCTAGCTTATCAGATAGGTGTACGTACCTGAATAAATATTGTGTAATTAAATAAATATCTTAAACGTATATTCATTGTCGCTTTTCAATCGCGTACTTATTTGATTCAGAAACGCCTTGGACCAATTTTTTAAACAGAGTCTAACTTAGGCCGCGGCTTAAGACAATCAGTGGGCCTCCAAATCTGTTTATAAGTGGTTTATTTTAAGTAGATAAGTGGTTTTCTAGTCTGGGAGGCAAGCCTTCTTGTTACTGTCAGCTGCAGACAATGTTTAGATATGACTGTAGGCAAAATTGAAAATGGCTTAGAACGTGGTTTTGTTAAACACTGTCTAAACTGTATTTCTGGAAATCTCCTGGAAAGATAGAATTTTGCTTCAGGGTATTTGAAAACGCCAAGCAATTTCGGTTTTTCCTTGTACAGCCGCCTATCTTCGCTCCAGCCACTAAAGTTTTCCGCTCCTAGCGGCCCGGGTGCGAAAGAACGACGAGTGCGTGATTCACATAGTCTGAAATGTCAGCCGTCTCCTCCCCCTAACCCACAGGGGGCGCGCCCCCTGTGGGTTAGGGGGAGGAGACGGCTGACATTTCAGACTATGATTCACACAGATTCGCACACTTCAGTGACACTTGAATTCGTTTATGAGTCTGAAGATTCCTAGTGGCATTCTTATATAGTGGGTATGGGGATCTTGAATTTTCCTTGTATACCCTTGAAAACGTCTGAAATTTAATTAATTTTCGACCAATTTGAACCCAGCCGGGTTCGTACGGTTCCAGGAAGTCGTGGAAAGTAAAATGGTAGGAGGTCCTGGAAATCTGACCTGGAAATCTGTTAACTCAAGTGATAAAGTTTTTTTTAAAAACACATTGAGGAGCAGCCAGGTGGGAAGATCCAGAAACTTAAAAATACTTACAGTGGTTTCTCGCAAAAAGACTTTCTGAGAACTGGAAGTCCTGGAAATTTGTTTTTGAAAAAGGTTACGAACCCTGGTAAAAAGAGATAGAAGCTATCAAATAAGCAATAAGTTTACAACATTTTAAATGCAATTTGTATTTGTATGACTGGAAATCTGAAAGATCTTTAAAGATAGTGTCACCACCTACTGTATATTAACTCGCTCCGTCAACTAAACATCGAGCAGGAAGTTTTCTTTACACTACATTGTGGAACGATCTGAGTTTATTGTGGAACGATCTGACCGTAGACCCCGGCATCAGGCACATGCTCGAAACTCGTGCGTCGCGCTCGCTCTCAAACTCAGTTGCCCACGCATGCTAGCAAATGAAGAAACTTGTTTGTTGAGAATTATTGGCCGTCAATCTTTCCTTGAATCATTTCTAAAAAATCTTATAAGAACTTTTGCCATAAAGAATGTATCCCGGCTTACTTTTCTTCCTCGTTCTCGCCAAAATCGCTCGTCACGCAATCCGGTCATAGCGTGTACAATGTAACGTGAATAATTATGCAAATTACGTCAGCTGTTTAGCATGCGCGCGAACTGTTTTCCCGTGTATATTATTGTTCGAAGATAAATAACTTTTATTAAACTTTGATCAGGCAGATAGAGTCCTCAGAAACTTCCAGCCTGGTGGGTAATTTATTTTTCACACAAATCGAAGCGACGAACATGAAAGTTCATTTCAAGAAACATCAGTTTCCCGTTCCGGCTTGAACAGTTGATGGGTGCTGCTGAGAGTACCGAGGAAAGCGGAGTCATAAGATTTGTGGATTCTGTGAACATCAGGCATGAAAAAGAATCTACAAACCATGGGCAAGAATATACACCAACTGATTATGTTCCTCCAGGAAAAGGTAACGCAAGATTCATGTTTTGATAGGTGATCACCTTTAGGCGAGCCTACAATTACGTATAATGATTATGAAATTCACGTATTACTCAATCGGCCGCGTTTACTGCCAGTGCAATGACCCATATTGTCATGAACCAAAGGTCAGGAAATTTCCTATTCACAGGTTAGTGCATGAGTGTTGTAATTCTGGTAATTTTTTTAGAGAGGCAATCCGAGGCACATTATCGAATTAGGTGATGATATTAAACAGGAAGACGTAGACCGAAGACTACTTGCATGGACTTCGATCGTAGCTTTTTCGTTATCTTTCGTTGAAAATTTCGCATCAACCGGCTACACACATGTTTTCGTATATCAGTAATATAGACATACTTAGTTACGGTATTGCCTTTAAAATACATTACGCATTAACACGAGTTGATGATAATCTGATCAAGAGTACTGCGTGACCAGTAACTTGTCACAAAACACTAGTCTGCGTGACAGGCACGTGCGCGCACATCCCTCTGTTTGCCAACAGGTGTTTTTTTTGTAACCTGGTTGTAACTATGACAATTCACGCACATACCTTTTTTTTTTAAATGCTGAGTTTGCTGCTGCACCACAAATGTTCTATACCATTATTTTCTGCGAAAAGCAGAACGCGCAGAAGTTGGAGACGTAAATGCTACCACTACCAAATTGTTAATAATGAAGGACTCTTGTTTAGTCTCATAACCAGCAGTATTGAAGGGGAAAGGGGGTGGGGGGAGTATTAAGTACATCTCAATGTCTGCGCTCTTTTTATGTTCTTACAAAACAAATTTCTCTTTTAGCGTGTTTCACATCATGCTCGGCACGGCCAGACCAATCGCCTTTTCCAGTTATTGTTTCACCGTTCTTGATAGATTTGCTTACAAGTCGAGCTTAGAGAGCGCGTCTTGATGGCGCGGACTGAGTCCTTCATCGATTGCAAAAGACATAAGAGATGGCCCTTAGCTGTAATGAACAAGCTCTTTTCTTTTGTAATCAGATTGGATATCACATATACCTAAAGCTGACGAATCTCATGGGATTGCTACAATTGCACCAGCTGACACCATGCTACAGGAAGGAACATACGAGGACTTCGAGATTCTCGGAGATACAGCCTTCAAACAAAGTTAGAATTAACACATCTGTTTGTTTGTTTGTTTCTTTCTTTCTTGTTCTTCTTCTTCTTGTTCTTGTTCTTGTTCTTCTTCTTTTTCTCGGCTTCTTCTTCTTCTTCGTTTTCTTCTTCTTCTTCTTCTTCTTCTTCTTCTTCTTCTTCTTCTTCTTCTTCTTCTTCTTCTTCTTCTTCTTCTTCTTCTTCAGCTTCTTAGTGTTATCCGCTATTTATTGGAGATTTTTGGAAGGTAAAAAACATGATCTTCTGCAAACTCTGAAAGGATCCGAAAATGGCTAACTCAACATAACATGAAAGAGCCTGATAAAAGACGTCTAGCTAACTGTTGTTGAGTATATGACTTAATGACTGATGAGCTGGCAAACTAAATAGCGGACTGATTTAAATCGCTTATACTGACTGATCTACTTGGCCGAAGGACAGTCAAGTGAAGCTCTGACGGACGAACATACTGACCGACTCTCTAAGGATGTCTAGTAACGTTCTAAAAGGCCATTTAATCTGGAGAACTGACTCAGTGGTCAATCGATCGATTTCATGGTTGTTAAACCCGTTTTCTTCCCTCGCTTTACCCTGTAGTCATTTTCAATTTTTGGGGGTGTCTTCTCCGTCCTCACCTCCTAACGAAGAAGGTTTAATTCTCTTTGTCCCCTCAGCAAACGATAACACAGAGTTTCAGATAGCAGACACTCAACCTGTTCTGAATATCGACGAAAGTCAGTCCCCGGTGATGGAAGGGCTGAAATACTACAGACCTCCTATAAAAAGGGCGCATTATAAAAAGAAACCAAGTGAACCCCAAGGTAAGACAGTAAAAACTTATTAAAGCCTATTAAATGCGAAAACGGAAGCACCGGAAAAAACAAACAAACAAAAACAAAACAAAACAACAACAACAACAACAACAACAACAAAAAAACAGAAATCCAGAAAATGAAGACTTCCCTACTTTTCGTTATTATGAGAGGGCTTTCACACAGTTACATTTCTGATGAATGTACGTAATGCTAATCGGACGACCTTGACCGCCAACGTCCCTCAGTTGTAGGCTGTAGCTTCAAGCTGAAGCTATCCTGTCCCCAGCCCCCTGCGGCTCTGCACACTCCGCGCTCGCTTACGGGCGAAAGTTGATACAACCCGGGAACTCAAGGAAGGCTTCTCTCCTTTTGATATTTATTAATTTTTTTTATTTTTCAAGCCTTTGTCATACTCTCGACACCGTCTCCCTCTTTTTTCCTTCCTTACGTGCAGCGGTGTCTCGCATAGGGTACAATATACACCTCCATACATAACGTACCAACCTCTAAACTAGAACCCAGGCAAAAGAGGAAGTAAACGAAGCTTTCGATTTTACCTATCACGAGTTTCTCCGAAACTTCATTCTTTTCTGCTTAGTCACCTTAGTCTTCACAGTTTAGGATGTTTTCGTCTCCTCTCGATGACGATGAGGGAGATTTTATGTCACCATCGACTAGAGGGTAAGCTTTAGATATCATTTCATCTCCGGTGTTTTTGCTTTCGTTTTGTGTTCAGGGCGAAAAGATGGCGGTATTCCGAACTCGCGTGACAGTGCTCTCTCTGTCTCGAATAGTTCTTCAAAATTGGCCTCGTTGTTTGGCCAGGACAGAGCTTCATTCTCAGGAGGAAACGAATCCTTGACTTATACGGCGCCCAAACAGCCGAAGAAAGAAAAACCAGGTACGAATTAAACGGTTGTATTCGCTCATGATCAGCTAGCTAGGGAATAAATTATAAAGATCACAAGATCGTTGCGTCAGGTTTAAGATTAAACTTAACCGACAGAAAAGATATGTCTTCTTGTAAGCATACAGTTTTATGTAGTATAATTTGGAGCGTATATTCGTTGGTGATGCGGAAAGCTTAGTTAGCAAAACAAGCTTTAAGTGTGCCCCAGTAGCAATTTTATCGGGAGATTACCGTAAGACTGTGCCCATGCCCCCACCCCGTCCCATCTTATACCTGATGACAGGTGCATGATTACCACATTCTTAAGCCCTAGTCAAACGGGGCATGATAGTCGATGATAGTTGATGATAGACAAAACTACCATCCACTATTGTCAACTATCAAGCGGGTGGTGAAAGGGCTCAAAGAAACTTGTGATAGCTGACGATAGTTTACCGTGAGCCTCTAGTGTCAGGCACCTGCCGAGTGTCAACATCGCAAACAGAACTTCGCAGGGATGAATTTTTCGCGGCGAAAGAAAGCATCTGCCTGCTTCGTTTTCCTTCAATCGTTGGAAGAAGTAACTGAAAATTAATCTTGAGAGCGCTGGTGGAGAAAACAGCTGACCCAAGAGTTATCATCATGCGTGTGGTCAAACGGGGAAAACTATCATCAACTATCATGAAGAATTTGAACACGCTCAAAGTGAATGATAGTTGATGATAGTCTATGATAGCCCATGATAGTTGGTGGTCAAACGAGCGCGCATGCTTTAACTATCATCGACTATCATCAACTATCATTGACTATCATGCGCTGTTTGACCAGGGCTTTATCAGACGTTGCAGATGTGAGGTTGTCAGCCGTTTAAATTTTATGTGACAAATGCAGTCTTTAACAAGGGGTCAAACCTATAAAGTATGTTCATTTGGTATGTCCATTTGTAGCGCGGTCAGAAGATTTTGTTCCATTATAAATAAACTTTTACTGGTATCTGTTGAATTTGTCTGATTTAGCTGGAGCATCTCAAACCGGCGGTGGAGAAACAGCTCTGTTATGTGCTACAGCTGTGCACGCCTATAAATAGTAAGTTGATTACAAAAAGTTAGACTGTTCACAGTTCCCCTCCCCTATTTTTCCGTGGGATTTTCAAGACTGGTATGCATTGATGTTGCTGCCGCCATCTTGGTTTATAAAAGCGAGCGCGATCTGGGGAGAGCGTCTAAACTACCGAGGGAGCGGGAGTGGGGTTTAGTTGAGTGGAGGAGGGGAAGCGAAAAAATTGTCCCTATTTTCCCGCCGCCTCCAACTCCGCTCCCCTCCCCTCGGTAGTTTAGATAATCTCCCCAGATCGCGCTCGCTTTTACAAACCAAGATGGCAGCAGCAACATCAAAGCACACCACTCGAGAATCCCACGGAAAAATATGGGGACTGTGAACAGTCTACAAAAAGTTGCCTCATCTTTAAATTGAGTGGCTATGCATGCTGCAGTATTTTTTTAAGATGGTACCTAATGTAATTAGTGTTTTGGTTCAAAACAGTTTTTGGTGTTAAAATTTTCAGGCCATTTTGATGTCCAATTTCTTTGTTTCAGTTTATGATAGTAAACATATGAAACATAAGAAAACAGAAAGCAAGTTGTCTTGAATAATTCTAACCAAAATAAATAATGAATTGTTCATCATGCTATAAGTATGGGACAGAGGAAAAATATGAGTCCTTGATGGGGATTGAACGCATGACTTTTTGTATGCACCCATAATAAAACAGACAATATTGGTACCAGTAATTGACCAAAGCTTTCATCTCTCCAATGATGGATAATACCACTTGGTTTATAGTGGATCAATCTTAATTTTCTCTGCCTCATTACACAATACATATGAGACACTTAATTATGTTTTCACAGTTACCGTTACTGTGAGTAAAAGCTCTGTTTTTAAAAGCCCCCTTCCCCTACCTCTCCCATTGAGCCCTCAGAATGTGAGAGTGGGGGTGGGATTTAATAGAGAGGGAAGGTAGGGAACAAAGGTTGTCGAAAAAAAGTGTAAAAGCGTACACAACAATGCCAAAAGGTAGTCAGGGTAATACCCAATAAATTTCAACAAAAGCTCAGAATCCATAATGCCCCGACCGTACAGCGAAGACTCGAGGTGGTGGGCAATATGGATTCTGAGCTTTTATTGAAATTTATTGGGCATTTCCCAGACTACCTTTCGGCATTGTCACACATGCTTTTACGCTTTTTTGGACAACCTTTGTCGAAACAGCTGTATGTACTGCTCTCCATTTCAGTGTTAATGGTCAGTACGCCAGTCAAGGGAAACTAGGAGCAGCGGTGTTGGCTAATCATGCAGCAAACGATGTAAGTTTTAGAACTTGATATTTTTGTAGTTTCGTATGATAGCTACCTTGTTGTTTTATCCTTCTTGTTAATGCAGCCAATTAGAAGTAAAAAATGCACCAGTTCTGTAAAGGAATCATGTCATTAGCAGATGCCAACCAGGTGTTGTGGTCGGCAGTCCACTGACAGCCTGGCTCCTTTCCTTGTGAATGCTACATGTACCTAACTTCTCCAAAGCTTAATTAATGACAGCCCTTAATAGTGCGACTTTTTTGTACAAGTTATATATTAAGGAGTGATGACTGATTATAACTAATGTGCGTTATACTTGATGTCGGGAATTAAACTTGATTTTGGGAATTTTCTTTCCAGTACAAGATACTTATTTATGCGTCTAAACAGCAACAAGTCACTGCAGGAAAAATTCATGGGAATTTCTCTTTTACGGTGAGTTGGCAAGCTGCTTTTGGTTTAAGACTTAAGTCAGTTACTTTTTTGTGACAGTGTATGACACTTCTGTTGTAGTATACTTGATTTTATTTTCCATGTGATGTTAAAGCAAAATAAAATATATTTTGTCATTGTCCATTTCAATTTCCTTGCAGGTTCAAGGAAGCAATTATGCAAGTTTTTATGATGATCAGAGACAAACATGGTCTCTCTGCTTTGATTCAGACAAAAATATAACAAACTTTTCCAAACAGGTATAATTTAATAAGTACTATGAATGTTTGGACATATCAACAGAGTTGAAGACAAATGGTAATTTGATTTGAGTGCTGACATTTCAAGCTCTAGCCCTTTGTCAGAGCTGTGACAGAGGGCTAACACTCAAATCTCTTCATGGATGTAAAATTAGCTTATCAACTCTGTTTATAAAACCAAACAGTCATTTCACTCGTCCACCAATGCAGTACTGTACTTTTTTTTTTAGAAACTAAGTCCCTTATCTATTTATGACTTATTTCCTTGTCCCCAAGGGAAGAAATGGGCCGGTTTATCTATTTAAAGTTACTGTTATATTATACAGGACACAGTAAACAACACATTCCAAATTAAAGTCTTCTTCCAATCAAAACACATGTAGACACCATTAAATGTTTTGCGTCTCCTAGATCACTATTTTTGTACTGTCCAATCTATTGCTTTATTTACCTCTGCTGCCCACCTACTGGGAGATAAATGGCTTCTGGCTTCAGACAAGAAAACAGATTGAATGTTTTCTGTCTGGTTCTCCGGATTTGCAATTTCAGTTGAATGTTCGTTTATTCGAGCAAGTTCGATCATTTATTTCCCATTCATCTCGTTAATTTCTTAGTTCAGCTTTGTAGTTTTCTTTTTTTCACTTATTGTACTCGTGTTTCCCCTGTTAATTAGTCTGTCTCTGCCATGTGTTTATGCAAGTTAGTTGATCTGATGTAAGCTCTCTCGATAAGCACTTAGTTGCTCTTAGAGCAAATGTCATGTTCAAATATTGTTTAAATAAAATAATTTAAAAAAAATAGAAAATAAAAAATTTCGATATAATAGCGATATTAAAACATGACGTTTCGGCGACCACATGTCACCATTATCAAATGTAAATTATAATTATAAGATCGGTAACGTTATATAAAGAAAGGAAGGTGTGAAATTACATTAGAATAAAACGAGATGGAGTAAAACAAAAGAATGTGCAGAATTAAATGAACAGTTTTGCTGGTATGGAGTCTTTTTGAGTGTTAAGAGTCGGTCTCTTTTTCCTTATTAGAAGCATCTCGTAAATAAGGCACTCGAATTTCCCGCGGCATTTCTTTAGGATCGCAAACTGCTCGTGAAGATTGTTCGGTCTTTTATCGTGTTGGTCCTTAAGATGTTTGCCGATGATGGAATACTTGTGCTCCTCAATGCGGAGGTGGAGGTGACGGCTTGTGTAGCCTATATAATTCGCATCACACGAATTGCGTTTGAACTCATACACAACGCCTTGTTGATTTACCAATGAGGGCTTTGTTTCCGTGACTTTCAGGTCTTCCGAGATTTTCCTACTTGTAAACACTAGTTGTAGAACACGATCAATTTTCTTTCCAAGATCGCTTAGTTGTCTGCGCACCGAGTCGGCGGATTTCTGATCTTTAAAAGGCAAGATGATTCGTACGGGGCTGTCGACTGGCTCAATTTGGTTTTGGTTCTGGTCTTGGGAAGCGTGGAAACTCTTGAAAATAGAGTCAATAAGTTTCTCAGGATATTTCAGTTTCAGAAACATTGTTCTCAGATCCTGGCATTCTTTTGAGAAAAGGTCCGGTGAGGATGACAAGCGGTTGGCGCAATCAAGCATAGTTCTTATCAGCGATCGATTATATCTGCTGTCAACATGGCTCTGATAATGTAGTAGAAGACCTTTGTTGGTCTTTTTTCTGTAGACAGAGGTGTTGAGGCGGTTATCGGTCTTGTTGATTACCATGCCTACGAAGGGTAAGCTATTGTTGACTGCTGTTTCCATTGTAAACTGGATTGCTGGGTGTGTATCATTCAGAACTGAAAGGAAATCAGTAGCAGCGGCAAAGTCGGGTACTAGAGCGAAGGTATCGTCGACATATCTTCTGTAGAAATTGGGAAGCTTGTTTCCCTGTGCAAGTTTCTCCTCAATGGAGCACATAAAGGTGTTAGCCATCAGTGGTCCTAATGGTGAGCCCATAGCAACGCCGTCTATTTGCTTGTACAAATTACCATTTAACTGGAAAAGCTGATCTTTAGTTGCGATTGTGAGCAGCTCGATTAGGTCGCCCTCACAGATGTTAAGGTTGTGTGTGTTGTTGAACCAGTTCCCATCGAATGCTTTCTTTGCTAAAATCTGGATAGTTTCTTCTAAAGGTACGTTAGTGAAAAGGGCTGTGACGTCATACGTCACCAGGAAATCATTCTCACCGATTTGAAGATGTTGGATCTCTTCGGAGAATTGAAAGATGTCGGATATCGTGTACTCATTGCTCAATAATGGTTTTAACTTTTCGTCCAGCCACTTTGCCAGAGCGTAGTTGTATGTGTCTGTTGCAGACAAGATGGGCCGCATGGCAAGACGTTCTTTATGGGTCTTGGGGAGCCCATAAAGATGGGCTAGTCTCGAGCCTTTCTTGCAGACGGAATCTGCAATAATTTCTTTAGGAAGAATCCTCCTGACGACCGATTCCAGGTGCTTCTCTTTCTCAAAGAGAGGGTGGTAGTATTTTGGTGATCTTCCTCTCGTTATGGGTCTCTCTAGTCCAACTGGCGTGAATTTGGTTTGGTCATAGATTGATGCTTCACAAAGCAAACGAACATAATCGGACTTATCCATGACAACAACGCCTGAACCCTTATCCAGTTTAGTGATTACTATGTCGTCTCGTTTTCTGAGTTTGTTGATAGATTTCAGCGACGTTTTAGGTGGTTTGGGCCCTTTTCTTTCGATGTAGTTGAGGTTGCTGCAGCTAGATCCTTTTTGTCGTCAGGAAGCGTAGGCTCTAGTTTCCAATAAGCGTTCTCGAAATTGGCTTGGATATCCATGGCAGATATTCGAAGCTGAGGAATCGCAAACTTTAGACCTCGGCAAAGCACAAGCTTATTGAAGAAAGTAAGATGATAGGATGAGATATTCTGAATGTGTTCGTCAACATCAATATCTCTGTTCAACAACCTGGCGATTTTTGACGTGTGATCGTCCAACATCTTCTTACTCCATCTCGTTTTATTCTAATGTAATTTCACACCTTCCTTTCTTTATATAACGTTACCGATCTTATTATAATTTACATTTGATAATGGTGACATGTCGTCGCCGAAACGTCATGTTTTAATATCGCTACTTTTTATTCTTTTAATTAAAAGGGATTTGCTGAAGCAAAGACATGCAAAAATTACAGAGAGATTTAAGGCTCGACGTTTCGAAGTCATCTTCACTCTATTATCAAGAGATAAAATCAGCTCTAGCCTATTTAAATATCCGCGTTCACAAACTGAGTTTTTCTCTTGATAATGGAGTCAAGATGACTTCGAAACGTTGAGCCTTAAATCTCTCTGTAATTTTTGCATGACTTTTTCTTCTGAAATGTTTTTCCAAATCCTTAGTTATCAAAATAAAAAAAAAAGAAGAAAATTTAATTATTTAATTGAAATGTATAATTTGTCTTGTTTATTTAATGTATAGGTTGGTTTGTCAAAGTTTAACTCTGCTCCAACAAATCTGTGTACTCAAGATCTTGTTCCTGGTGATGGGCCGGTAATTGACGTATTAATAATAAAATCATTGTGTTAGTTTTGTTCTCATAATGTATAGAGATGTATGGTTTGATATACTGTATTAAGGGGTTTGCTTAAGGAATATGTAGCTGCAGTTTAATCTAGGACTTTATAATTTGATTATTAATATTGCAAGATCATAGGATAGGATTCTGCTGCTTCCTAGTTCTCTCATAGAGAGAACTAGGAAATAGGTGACGGCTCTATCTCATGCCATGTTGCTGAGTGTGTTGATATACTGGAATATATGATTTTTGTTGTTATTTTATCATTATGAAAGATAACACGCTGTAGCTTAAATTTTCATTTTCAACAAGAGACATATTTTATCTGTAAAGTCAGGGATTAAAATACAGTGTAATTATATTTTCCAAGATAGACTTACACTACAAGCATCCTTTATTTCCTCAGCTTCTACAGGCAAGCAGAAATATGTTAAAAAATTGGCATACCATGCATTTGCAGCTTGCTTGATGCAATGCGTGCTACAGTGTATGTATAGTAGGAGCAGAACAAGATGTTTGCTGTCTTTAGAAGGCAGACTTAAAGCCTAGTGAGTGCCATTTAAAATTATAAGATAATGCATATAACTATGATTTGTTGTTTTTTTAAATATTGTTTTAGGCAATTGAATTAGGAGATGCATTAGAAGTCAAGTACACAGGATGGTTATGGAAAAATAATAATTTTGGGAGTGTAAGTCAAGTGTTCATTTTAATTCTCTTCTGATACCTTTCTTTAGTCACTGATAGAATACCTTTAGTTAGCATAAACTGGAATTAGTGAGGCCCTGTTCGAAACTTCATCACTGTATGTATGTCCACTGTTTGAAAATTGTATTTAGTTGCAGTTGAATGGCTGAAAACCCAACCATCTGTATTTGTAGTCCAGGTTGTTTCTTGCCTTGTTTTTGCCAAGGTTTATCACAGTCATAATAAATTATTATTTAGCATGTGGCTCGTGATTTATTCCCGAAACATGTAGTCTCCCTCGCAGCCGCTTTTAGTGTCGTCACGCAACGCTCCTCCCCACTAACAGCTGCTAAACTTCGAACCACATTCCTTTCCTGTTGTTGACCAATTACAACTTCGCTCCCATTTCCTGGAGCCAGTCGCGCCAAAACGACTTGTCCAATCACAGCTTGCGTTTTATTCGGTGACCGCGTGGGGTCGACAGAACAAATCAAGATGTGTTAAAAAGTGTTGACGGGCCAACGCGACTCCGGCAGTTTGCAAAGAGATTTCTAATAAAGCCTACAACGGTACCTTAGCTCTGCTTAATGATTTTCATCTTGCTCATGGAGGTTTTCTTAAATGATCATTCTGAGCCGTTAGGAGAATTTTCAAATGCCATTGGGTATGCTAGCTTTGTGGCACTTTTATAGGTCTACCGGCTCGGAACAACTGCAAGATATCACACAGCGTTAAATAAATGCTATCTATGAAGACATGGGATCCGTGGATTTCATAACTCGTAATTTCATGCTTTTCTGTTTATACAGAATTCGGTGATAATACAACACTGTTCTCGTCGATGTTTACATTTTCCTCATCCAGTTCTGATCGTAGTAGTCGCTTGGTTCTGGGTATTTCCCTTGCTTTGAAAGCCTCTTCTATCTCTACCTTGATTTCTGTCAGTTTATCTGAAGCCTTTTGGAACTTTTGCAACTGCTTATAGCATTTGTCCCGACAAACAACCAGATCTCAATTCTCTGAGTATCGACTCACATCCACATTTAGTGCCAAGCGAATGATCTGCGCAAAATCACAAGAACTTCTTCCGGAAACATAAATTTTATCCTTCTTAGTCGAAGCGGACGAACATATGAAACATCTTGAACTGCAGTCAACCAGTTTTTTTGGAGTCACATCCATAGGAAAGCACTGAGATGACTGGCACTTTTCGCGAAACTCGAGGAAAACCCCGATGCGATTTACGCGGAAAGGTCAAGATATCGAGCCGTGATTGGTTTCATGGCAAACAAAAGCCTCAAATCTGATTGGTAAAATAGCTAATTATCACGTCCAAACACCATGCTCCCATAACAAAAGGAAAGGAATGTGGTTCTAAGTTTAGCAGCCATTAGTGGGGAGGAGCGTTGCGTGACGACACTAAAAACGGCTGCGAGGGAGACTACAAAACATGCAGCGCTGGTATTTTTTGGTATTTGTCAATTTAAATGGTGAAAAGTCCATGACTAAGGCCATTTTTTTCCTGCTGCTTCACTACACTTTTTCATTTTCATCCACAAAGGATAAGTAAGTTTAAGTAAGTAAGTTTAAGTTTATTAATAAAAACTCTCTGTCAGTTGAAAAGAACTGAATTAACGAGCTAAATTTACAAGAGATAATGAAATATTAAATAAACTAATCTAATAATACTAACAACTAACTAATTGAAATATTTAAATGTAAAAAATTCCTCCGCTCGCCTGGTTCTACAATTAATTAAGTTTTTGAAAAAGTAAAATTGCTGCGGGGTTGTCCTTAAATCATAATGGCAGCTATTAACAACGGGTTTCGGTACTAAGTGGACCAGGGGGTGATCACTTTTCTTCATTTCATCCATATACTTAAAACACAAGTACTCTCTCCTATCAGCCAGTGTTGTTAATTGAGCCAGCTGGAGGGCCTCTGTGTAAGTCTCAGCCTCTGGGAAAATTATTTTAAGCGCTCTTTTCTGTCTACATCAGACAGGTAACCCGGAATAGACTGCCACACTGGTACTGCATACTCCAGGACTGGTCTCACTGTGGTTAAATATACATCTACCTTCAAGATGTTGGCATGATTAACACCCGCTCTACGCAATACCCTTAAGGAATGCAGTTTCTTACAAGCCTTCTTAAAAATGTACTGGACGTGGCTATTCCACTTGAGGTCACTGTCCATGAAAACTCCCAAAATCTTGTAACTTGGTGGCTTTCCTGAAGAAATGTTCTTTAAAATGACATCTGAAAATTTATGGTTAAAGATAAAATGAAGCATGCTCTCAACCCTTGCAATTTGTTCAGGTAGAGCGATCCCTGTTGGATGGTTTTGAATATTTTTGTTAATATTTACAGGTGTTTGATGGTAACACTGAAACAGATAAGACATTTAAATTCAAAACAGGAAAAGGAAAAGTTATCAAGGTATTGGTGTTATGAAATTAATGTGTTCAATAAGGTTAAAATGTAATATACAGTAACACTATAACATACAGTATTATTAATGTTTATTTATTTTATGGGTACCTTCAGGTGTCTTGTCATGAATATGTGTTTCAACTAATGATGGATCGGATGGTCAGTTGCTTGTTAAAGCATTTTATAAGAAAAATTAAGAGTAACGCTGTTCGACGTTTCGATGTTTCAAACATCATTATCATTCTTGATAATGATGTTTGAAACATCGAAATGTCGAACAGCGTTACTCTTAATTTTTCTTAACTAATGATGGATCAGAGAATTACTGTAAATATGTAACTAACTTGTATGTTAAAGTGCTAATTAAAAGTAACCCATGAATTTCCCACTGCCTAGAAATTCGACACCACATGAGGTAATGAAAGAAAAAATCTTTGACCTTTGTGAGAGTCAAACCTAAGTATCAATTATTTATTGATTCCCACAAAGGTCAAGTATTTTTTTTTCTTTGTCTCATGTGGTCTCCCATTTCCTTTCTACTTTTAATTAGCACTCTAACATCCACAGCAAAGTTAATTCGTTGTTCCATCATCTGTGATAGCATCACAACATTTATTGTGTTCAACTAGTTTGCCTCTGCTACTGCCACTGCTAGCATTTATATTTTATAACTTACAGCATTGTGAACAAATTTCTTGCTTTTTTCAAAGGGATGGGAACAGGGTGTCATTGGCATGAGAAAAGGTGGCAAGAGGCTAATTGCTATCCCGTCACCCCTGGCATATGGTGACAAGGTAAGGACAACAATATAGAAAATTATTAATATATTATTAATACATTATTTATTATAATGCATAAAAATATTTAGCAAGGTGGGTAATAGTCAGAATAATGCATATGCAGATTACTGAATGATTCTTTTGTGAACCTTCTGTGACAACAATGACAGCAACAAAATTTGACAACAATGTCCTTATTTTACCTTATTTATACAATACAGTTATATTATTAGAATAATTATCATAACTTGTAATTCACGATAAGTATGTATTTGAATAATGCAATTTAGGGTTCTGGCCACCCAAAATAACCTAAAAGTTAAAAATGTTTTGTGGTATATTTTTTTAAACAAAATTTTAATGTTGACCCATGGTTGAAGCCAGTGGTGATGGTGGCACTTTAAACCCAAGCTTCACACTATCCATGTGGTAGCTGTTGACTGGGTACCGAAACAAACCTCAGTGGGCAGGTGCTCGCATATGGAAGGGTGGATCCATTTTACAGGACTTTCTGTCCAACAAATAAAAAAGGAATCAAAACTGTAGACTGCAAGATGGGCTCTACACTATCCCCATGGTATAGCTAGTACCAAAAGCATGTGCCATCAGCCATGTTACCAGGGTAGTGGCAGCCATGGACATCCTTTTTTGGACTCGGTTGGATCATTTCGTAGTCCTCAACCAACAGCTACACCGTAAGACGTGGAAAGTGTGGAGAGAGATATCATGGGTTTAAAGTCCTACTCATAGCTTGTAATTTAACCCTTTCCCTACCTAGTTTTTTGGCCCATTTTTCCAAAACGGTAAAGAGAAACCCAGCTTGCTAATGTAATATACCGTTTAAAAGGTCTTGATGAGTGTAATTCATTTCTGAAATCAAGATAAGTGAAGGAAGTCAGGTCTTTGTTAGAAATGGTTTTAAAACAAAAAAGTTCAAAACTACAAAATTTCACTGATTGACTTGTGATAGGTATACCTCATAACTGTAGCTTAGTCTGTAAACACAAATCATAGGGGTGGTGGTAAACCACCTCATAGATACATGTACCAGAGGGCACTATTTTTTCCTTTGAAATGCAAAGATCTTTCCAAGACCAATTTGCTGACAAAATTTCACTGTAATTGAGCAAATACTGACCAAGTTTTGAGTTCAGGACCCACTAGGAAAGGGTTAAAATTAATTATGGTAATTAATTATGGTACAATCGGTAATTTTCATTGAGACCCATACACTTGCCAAGTCCTAACAAGGATTAAAAAGCTGTCCATGGCTGCCACTAACCAGGTAAATATATGGATCTGTGCATGTATTAGGTACTGGCCATACCTTGGAGTTGGGTAGTGTTCCTCTTGTGGTCTATGGTTTTCTTTTTCTGTGTCACCTTACCCTGTGTTTCTCAGGCTGAAGTGTCTGTTTTGTTTCATTTTTCAGGGTGTGAGTGGCAGGGTTCCTCCCAATTCCTCACTCTTGTTTGAGGTGGAGGTTCTGAGGGTACGTTTATGTACATGTATGCAACAGACAAGCAGTCAACTTGAAATTGTATTAAAAATTATAGTAATTTTATTGTAGTTTTGTGCAGGAAGCGAAGAAAAATCATCTTGCCCAAAGCCAGTCTTCCTCTCTTCACTTTAGATTTCAACCTGATTCAGGATCTGTTTATAACCTTCAGGAAGAAAAATGAAAATGTTTTGTGTTAAGTGTAACCACTTAAATAGGCTTCAATCAAATGTCTCATATCTCGTTGCAATATCACTAATCTCATCAAACATACGGGGTATGAGTGAGAATAAAGGAAAATGATCACCAAACTTAAGATAAAAATAATGTTTTCTTTGCTAACAAATTCTCTCAACTAGTGACATAAGAAACTTGGAGATAACGGTGAGGAGAACTCGCATATTGATGACTAACTAGTTTTTTTTTTTTTTTGTAACAGATCAAGACCAACAGAGAATCAACTGAGTCTCCTATCAGTGTTCAGGAACCTTTTAATCCCCAGAACTCGGATCAGCTACCCGACATATTGTCTGAACCATCTGGTGCAAGGAAACGGTCCACAGATTCTGTCTCTCAGCTGAGGTAATAATGAGGCAATGCTGCTGGCACATCTTAAGGTTACCTTATACCTTCAGAGGTGTCTCGCATCCAAGCGATGTAGCGGCGATGTAGCGGCTATCAGACTATACCAAGAATTTTGAAAGAAAATGAATTGCTGAATTTGTAGCACTCTTTTCTCAAAACAATATTTTTACTTGGAGGAGACACTTTAAAGAGCTAAAACTCAAAGGGAATTTGTTCGTTTGCCATCAAATTTGGACAGTAGCTAGTTTGACATATAAACAACAAATTAAACGTGTCTGCGATTTTTTCTTTCGAAATATTTTTTCTCCGAGAGCAATTTTTGTATGATCACTCTGCATTTTTTTTATCCTATTATGAAAATGTTCTGTAACTCTTCACTGCGATTGAATATGGCAAAACGTAGACACGTTTTTTCAGCGCTTTGGGTCCGGAAACTGAGGAGCAAATTAAATTAGCAAAACATACTGTAAAATTCGCTTTGACTTGTAGCTTTCAAAAGGTGATTTGGACGCTCACATTAAGAGATGGTGAATAATTCGACAATTCACTTTATTTCAAAACTCTTGGTATAGTTTGATAGCCAGCTCTATAAGCTTTAATGTGATATAAGGGTTCAGGTATCTACAGTTTAAACCGGACGTGCTATATCGCTTGGAGGTGAGACACCTCTAAAGGTATAGGGTAACCTTAACTAAAGTTAAATTCTTAATTTAAGAATAGACTTGTGGTAAAACAGAATGTTATGGAATGTTAGGGTGATTTCCACTTGTCAGAACTGACTGACCAGACCTGAGTCAGTTCATAAACGGAATGTACCAATTTTAAGGATGATATTTATCATAGTCCTTTGAATTTCTTGAAAATGGCACGTACCATTTTCTGAGTGATTATTTTTCTGGATTTTGCAGCGCCATCCCTTCAGCCGGTCTGGCTTGCCATTTCTGCCAAATGGAACCGAGTTAACTTGGTCCTAAAGTGTGAAAAAAATTGTCTTTTGAGGTTTTGAAGAAACCAGTCGAGTTTCCAGGTCTTGAAAATGCTGATGTTGAACCAAACTACAAATTAAATTAAGGAATCATAATACTGGCAGTATTGCACAACAGGATAATTTGTGATCTAGGACAAATTATGGAAGAAAAACATTCAGTGAATTACTATGCAGTTGCTTTATTTGCCCTTTGTGTATCTTGTAGTGCGCCAGCTGAAAGTGGCATCAAAGGAAGAACAGCATCCATCACTGAACAACTCTCTCAGGTGAGTTCATCGTCCTGTTCTTGGAAGTTAGTACTTGACCTACATGTACATATGCATGTACATTCAGGGTGTTAGTCTTAGACTTTGTTATGAATGCTGGTCATTTGTGTTTTGTAGATTAAAAAACTACATTTGATAAATTATTCTTTCTCCATCATATTCTTACTGATTAGGCTAGCATAATTATATAAAATGAATCTCTAACTCTTACTACTATTAATAGTAAACAAAATACTGAGTAACCCCGAGCCTGTGATTGACTACACATAAATATAGAGTGCTGGAATTACTTTTGCTTGTTTAACAAGAAATATGTCCTTTCAGATCTTTATTTTTGTCAGACAATTATGACAAAGTTGTCCTGACACCGGTACCCATCATCTTGGAGTTTTTCACAGGGTACAATCCATTAGCAACCTGTTTTGGGGTGATTTTAAATCTCAAGGTTATTTTCAACTTTTGACGAGTTAATGAAGTTTAGAGTGTTTTTCAGCAGAACCAATGTAAACTCTAGTAGTCTGACTATATTTTGAATGCCTTTTTTAGTAAAGGCAATGTTTTAGAGAAGAACTGAGTCGTCTCTCAAACAAACTCCATGTTTGAGCTAATGTTGGAATTACCTTACATGTACATGGAAATTTTAGAAATATGGTTCTAAATACAATGTCTGATTTAAACCACTTCATTTCCAGCAATGCATACCATTCCATCCCAGTGTAGTATTGAATACTCCAAGGTGCTTCATGCAAAAGAAAAGCTGGGTTTAGCTCTGGTTAACTTGTGCCACTTGTAGCCTGAAAGCAATCTGTAGTTACAACTTTGCTACTGAAAATGAATCTATGAAACACATACACCTGTATTTGAACTGCAGGTGAAAGGTTAAATAGAAGAAAGACCCTCATATTCATTTACACAACTTTTTTTCAGGCTTTCACATTCTGCTTGGTTGTGTAGATAACTGCAAGGATCTTTTTTCTATTTACTCTTTCACCTGCAGTTTAAATATGTTTCATATGTATTCATATTCATCCTTCACGAGTATACTAAAAACTCACAATGTGACTAGCTCCCAGTTGCCTCGATAGCTCAGTTGGTAGAGCACTGCACCGGCGTCGCAGAGTTCATGGGTTCGAATCCCATTCAAGCCTGATTTTTTTTCAGGCTTTCTTTTCATAAGTTGTGTAAAATTTAATGACCATGAGGATCTTTCTTCAATTTAAGCTATACTTCTGCAGCTTACTAAGAATTTCCAAGTTCACATGTACACAATACAACTTATGTACATGTACATCCATGCATGCATGCACACATGGTACAAACAACAGATTTCATAAAACATTATTACTTTAAATTAGCGCTTATGTTTGTTTTGCTTGTCTGTCTGCTAATATTTTTAACTTTCCCTCTTCATCTTGAATTACAGTCACCAGAGAAAGGCACAGACAAGGCTCGTTTACTGGCTAGAATGTCTAAAATGGGAAAAAATCCATTGAGTCTTCCTGGAGCAGTTGTGGCTGAACCAGAAAGTGATGACATGGTACATGCGGAACAAGAACAGGTGGGACATGGTTTATTCCTAAGCATTGCAACCGCAAGAAGTTTATGAATAAACGTTTAATTTGCTTTTTATTTTCAGTTGCTGAGAAATGAAACAATCATCATGATGGATTTTAGATAAAATTGAAAATTAACTAACAGTAACTGTTTTACTTTATTGCAATGTCAGTGATTTCTGAGTATTACATGTATTTTAAAAACTAACCTTAGACTACTGGAGATGACCCACTCTAGGAAGCTGACCTGTTTGAAAACTTTTAAAACGTTGAGTCAATGAGAAGGATTTTCTTTAGTATACAAACAACTTGTAAAATGCCAATTGATGTCAACAGACAAAAATTACTCAAGTGATGTTTTGGTTAACAAAATTAGACTGTCTAGTATCAAACAAATTGAAATATACAGAGTCTGACCTATATTATTTTTATTTAATAACATAACTGGCAACAACAACACACTTTAACTGTCCAATCAGGGAAACTTAAATCCCATTATTTACACGTTTTTAGCCGCATGATGCATCAAGATCACCCGTATTAAACATCAAGGTTTTTCATGGGCATTCAGCTGTAGCAGGTGTTATAGGTTTTATAGTACTGCACTGAATCAGTTTTGACAACTCCGACGAGTTATCAATTTACTTGAGTCTAAGGTGTATCCTTGATTGAAACGTCTGTCAGTGTCACCACCAAGAGCCTTTTTGGGACTACTCTTAGCTGGACAGTCACGCAAGATGATCTCAAATCATTGATATAGTTGTTGTTTGACAAATTTCATAGGAGGTGCCGCCCAGTCCTGAGCCAGTTGTGCGAGAAACCAGGACAGGAAGCAGCACGGCAAGCCCACCAACCATCAGCGCAAATCCACACCCAATGCCACGAGCCAAACCCCAACCACCGCCAAGGCCAGTTCAAGTTCACCCTGAAGTGCAACAGACAGTACAGAATCCAGTGCCCAGTGCACAACCAATCCAACAGCCCATAATGAACCCACAACCAATGATGAACCCCCAACCTGTGATGAATCCACAGCCGATGATGCAGCCAGCATTTACACCACAGCAGCAGGTTGCACTGTATCAAGTAAGTTTTAATACTCTAGAGGATTGCATCTTGTTGATTGAAGGATAATTTCGGACTTCCAAGGTTTTGGTTTTCTTTGATGGGGGTGGGGGGTGGTTAGTTTCCAGTATTCGACGCTAACTTTCCTGCTAAATTGCCCTTTGGGCAACCAGGTCTCTATTTTTTGTTGCCTAGCGTATTTTTTGGTTGCCCCAAAAATCGCCGGCTCGCTTCGCTCACCGTTTGGTACTTCCTCACTCACTTGCCTTCCTGCCTTCGTACTTACTTTCGGGTTTCTCGGTAGAGATTTCCTCTGGGTTTTTTTCCTCAGCATTTCTAACCTCTTCAACTTCGTCAACTTCTCTTCCTTTTTCCCTCTCTTCTTCCCTTTCATCGTTCTTTTGCTTTTTCCTTGAAAACCCAAACTGAAATAGACTCATTTCAACAACTTGATCGCTGTGAAAATCCCGGGAAAACACGAAGCGTAAATTTGGCCGCTTGGAGCCTGGGTACGGTAAATTAAGTTACGGTTAAAAGAACATGGCGGCCACGATTTTGTGCACAGTGTTTCGTGCTTGTTTGGTTGTATCTTGTTCAAACTAATATGTATCTTTTTTCAATCTACGGCTAACGGGTATGAAAATATCCCAGGGTAGGTACCCATATTAACACAATAAATAAATTGACAGCAAAGAGTTTTCAATTCGCTTTATTTCCTGCTGGACACACTGTGGACAGGAGCAAAACATCTGCTTGCCCGATCGGGCAACTTTTACCGTAGTTTTACTTGCCCATTGAATCATTTTACTTGCCCCGGGCAATCGGGCAAGTGTTAGTGTCGAATACTGGTTTCTAAAGAAACTGTGGTGCTGCGTCAGCAGGGGAGTGCAAACGACTGTTTCCGGTTTTATCAACTTAGTTGATGAGGTAATTTGGCCATGTAAAGAGATTTGAGTGCTGGCCCTTCAGTGGAGCGATCCTTCAGAGACTATGATGAAGGGCTAACACTTGAAACATCAGCACTCAAATCTTTTTTTTTACCACAACTGTTTCTAATCTCGCAATCTGATTGGCTAATTTTCCGTTGTCGATAAGAGTCTAGACAACGCTGCTCGCGTCAATCAGCGCGCGGAAATTTTGACAGTTATTGTAAAATTTTTCTTTGACATTGATATTGTGGTAAGAAACAAATCGAAGGTGGTTTGGCGTTGTCTGTACTCTTATCGAAAACGATTATTGTCATCACTGTGGTCAAAATTTGTTGTGGACTCACTTGGCTGCACCTCGTGAGTCCACAACATTTTGACCACTGTGATGACGAATATCGTTGTCGATAAGAGTACAGACAACGCTGAACCACATTCGATTTGTTAAACAGAGGCCAAATTACCTTATTTAATAAAACCAAATGTTTGTTTTGTTTCCCTTGTTTGTAATATTTGTGCCTTTAGTAGCTGCATGATTGGAAGCCCTGGAAATCTCCTCAAATTTTCTTTCTTTCTTGCAAACTAAGGCTACGAATTTGTGCCCTATCTAAACTGATGGCTGAACGCCAGACATTACAATGGTCAATGAGAAATTGATGGGAAAATACTCAGAGCACTTATCTTATTTGTGTGAAGTATTACCTTAGCTTATGTGCTGTCCACTTTCTTATTTTGATAGCCACCCACCAGTACCATTGGATATCCCATGATGACATCCCCGCCACAGATTATTACTCCTGCACCATATGCAGTACCACCTCCACCTCCTCCTCCCCAACAGCCCACTGCTAATGACGCCATGGTTCCTGTGCTTATGGCCGAGACTCGGCAGCAACAGGGAGAGATACGTATGTCCATAGGCAAGCTGTCGGACAAGATTGATGAACTGTCTAACAAGGTGAGAATGGTGTGGTTAAAGCAAAGAAACTATAGCTGCTGTTAACTTTGAAACAGTGATGTCATGTTATAATGGTCTGGTGACCATTTACATCAGTGGTATTTGATGTAATTTCTGTGGTGTATTTTACCCAGACAAATTATTTAAATTGGCATTTCCTTGAGGTAAATCGTGGTGAGCTGTATTTTGTGTTAGCTCTCTCTAAGTTGCAAGGAAAACATATATGTGAGAGTACTGAGAGACCTGTCAGGTATGATGTGACATTTTACATTTGTTGTCAAAATTCCTGCGCGCTGATTGGCTAGTAGATAGACGATAAAGATGATGACAGATGTGATGTGTGCTCTTTCTCAACAGAAAGTAAAGCCAATTCTGCTCATACTTTTTCCAGTAAAAAATATATACTCTTTTAGCATACCTCAGTGGCTGATTATCACGTAAACGCGCAATCTGATTGGCTATACAGGTGCCGTCTATTGATCAATAGATGGCACCTGTGTAGCCAATCAGATTGCGTGTTTACGTGATAATCGGTCACTGAAGTATGCTAACAGCCAATAGAAACCTCGAGCTTGCCGTCAAATTGTTAAATAGACCATAAAATGAAGCCACTTATAAAATGTTCAAAACTTGGCAGTGAAACCACTTGAGTTTTGAACATTTTATGATGTCATTTTATGGTCTATAAGAGTATAGACCATAGAAAACTGCCATTGATTTGTTAATTACTCACAATGTCTGTAGCATGTGCAGCGAACATATCTGTGGAGCTTTCTGCACTTTTTGGCTGCGCAAAAAGTTGGATAAAGAGCAAAGAATCTAGTGTGGCAGGGGGGAGTGGAGAGGAGCGAAGAAACTGCAGATGTGTAATTTTGGTTTAGTTTAGTCATTATCATCAATATGTTATTTCAGGTTGATCGTCAGCACCAGGTATCACCTCAGTTAGCTGGACAGCTCGCTCCTGTTGGTCAGATGGGTGTCGGTGCATTTGGCAATCCACAGGCTATGATGGAAGGTTCTATTTTGATTCACAATATCACTAGAATTGTACAGGTAATATGCATAGATCTTAACATGCAGCTGATGCCTTAACCGTGACGGGCATTTCGAGTCCAAGAAATAACTTGCTAGACTTTGTAAACTAGCTTATTGATTACTCCTAATCTTTATTTATTGTATTCTACAAATAATTCTATAGCATGTATATATTTGATTTTTTTTTTTTTTTCAAATTGTGCAGTTCCAGAAAATATCCATCCCCCCCCCCCCCCCTTCCCCACGGAAGGTCAATGGCAATTCCAAGGGGGCGGGCGGTTAATAGACGGAAATTTCAGAAATTTGTACATATACGCTACTCTTCAATCCGAGTTGAAATAAAGTTTTAATACTACTACTAAGAAGTTAGCAACCAAACCAAATCATCATTGCTATTTTTACTAATATGACCAGTTTCGGTTGAGCTGCTGATCTTTAAAGATATTTCCTGCATCATAATTTATTTCAAAAAGAAAAGAAACAAGGGCGAACTTTTAAACTTTGTTCACTGAAACCAAAATTGGATCAACTTGTAAAGCAACAATGAGCAGACATAAAGACATCTGGAATCAAGTTATTTATGACCACTGCTACAAGAAGGTTTATGATCATTTATTCCCCAAGCGATTAAGGCCTGAGCAGTCAGACCCCTAACCTTAAGACATTTAGCCCCACCAAAATTTTTAATATAAAGAGAGCTTTATGTCTTAAAAAAGGGGGCTAAATTCGTGGGGCTAAATGACTGGTTGCCGACAAGATTACGTTACCGCATGCTTTGTATTTAATGTGATCAAAAACAATGTCTTGTTTACAGGAAAATGAGAAAATCAAAGCTGAAAGTGCTGAAAAGACAAAGAAGATTGAATTGCTTAATGACAAGATATCAGACTTATTGCAGAAGAATCAAAGGTATTTTTCCAGTGACTTTGTATCATTCCAGACATTTTTTCAGTGGCTCCTGGTCGTGTGCTCATGGCCACTGGCTGAAGAACACAGATGTTATGGGTATTGCATATGAAATCTGGTTTTGATTCTTAACCCTTTACTTACCAATTTTTGTGGCCCATTTTTCCAAAACGGTGAAGAAAAACCCAGCCTGATTAAAAGGTCTTTATGAGTGTAATTCGTTTTTTAAATCAAGATAACTGAAGGAAGTCAGGTCTTAGATAGAAATGGCTTTAAAACATGAAAAATAAAAACTTCCAAATTTCAGTGATCGAATTATGTGATAGGTATACCTCAAAACTGTAGCTTATTTTGCAGCTTTTAATGCATAGAACACTCTGAGATATGTGAGAGTCTGCAAATGCATTAAATGAAAGTATTCAACGAATCATAGGGGTGGTAAACCACATCATAGATACCAGAGGGTACTATTGTTTTCTTTGAAATGCAAAGGTCTTTCCAAGACCAATTTGCTGACAAACTTTCACTGTAATTGAGCAAATACTGGGCAATATTATGAACATTAATAAGGCTTATTATTACACACTTGAGCTGTCGATCAACTTTGATAAGTGAAATGTTGTTTTAAGATTTGTAGAACAGAGCAACACCATGTTGGAACAGAGGAGTGACTCGTTACAACTGAACACAGCGCAGTCTCAAGCGCGGGTCATGTCATTAGAACAAGAAAAGGTTTGTAAAAATATGCCCTTACCTAACATTTTGAAGGTAGCAAGGGTCGCAATCCAAGGGCACATTGATAAGCCAAAAAACTACAGTAAAAAACTGATGTTAAAGCTGGATGAGCCAATGCGTAGTTAGCTATAGCATTCACCTGTTCACCTCCACCAACGCCACCCGGTTTGGAATTTTAGGCTTGTCGTCTTAGAGTTTCAATTGAGCGTCAAAAGTAATTCTCGTTTGCTTTGGTTTTGTCTTACTTCGCGCAGTGATTGGTTAGCAAAACTCGCGCCAAGATGCAAACCGAAAACCAATCGTGACTTTCCCGCGCGTGTTTTCCCGCGCTTTACGCCGATTACATGTATTTTCTCGAATTCTGATTGGTTCGTTGTGCTGTTTTGCGGCTGTTGTGATTGGTCAGAACGATCACTTTGTTTGGGATTTACGACACTTAGTTGGAAACTGCTTTATGTATTTTAAGTTTGTTTTGGTTGTCACACCTTTCTCGTACTTTTTTTGTGGCGGTCTTCCCGTCACAGCGGACACTAGCATTTTTAAATACCAATTATTTTTGATCTGGATAAACATGTACAGACGCGCCATGAAAACCACGTGCGTAGATGATGAGGCTATCTGCTGTAAACACCAAGAGCCTATGGATTAGACGATTTTGTTTTTGATGTTTATTTCTTTTTTGAAGATCTCCATGAGTGGTGAGCTGACCACAGCCAAGACGCACTTGGCAGCGCTGCAGAATGAAGTCACATCCCTTCGCCAAAAAGAAGCGGAACTTAGCAGTCAGCTCAGCAAAGTAACATCAGAAGCAGAGAAATACAAAAACGAGCTAGCTCATACAAAAGACTCCCACACAGGTCAGTTTTCTTGACTTTTGTGTGCAGGAAAACGCAGCTCAATAGCTGTAATTTGAATGGTGGCACGTCAGAGTTTTCATCTACTCATCAAGTGTTCAAAGCACCTTCTACGGCGCAATAAATAGAATCCACAGATCCAAATGGTGGCAATTTTCGATTTTCACCGTGACAACACTGTCGTTGCGGGGAGCTTATTTTTAAAAAGTAACCCGTTTTTAGATCGTGTTTTCTTTTGGTAGCAATGAAGATCCAACTAATTCCGATTTTTTATCTCGTATTGGATTTTGCAAGAGGGACGCACCCAGTTAAAACTAACTCTTAGAGCGATTTCTTTTACGCTGTTTGAAGTCGTTTACTCTCCAGTGTGAGCACAAGATCAGTAAATGTCATAAAAGGTGTTAGCCCTCGTGGTCTGAAATGATAGCTCAGAATTAATCGTTTGGCTGACGATTGCGTCGCATAGCTGTGGATCATGACGTTTCAACCGCTGTACTGGTGGCCTTCATCAGTCGATGGTGTCGACAGGATGTGTATCAATATAAGTAGCAATGTTGTTGATGAAGTTTCCCCTGAGTGAATAGTCTGAACAAGGAAGATCGAAATTTTCCAAACAACCAACCAAAGCGAGGGTCGAAATGCACCAATCACCATCAACCACGGTTCTACTTATATTGATACACATCCAGTCGACATCATTACCCGATGAAGACCATTAGTACAGCGGTTGAATCGTCGCAGTCCACACCCGTGACACAATCGTGAGACAAACGATTAATTTTGAGTCATCACTAAATTAGAGTAAGTTGCCACGCTCGTGAAATTTACTACAAGGTTACTTTGGTTATTGAACGAAATTTCTTTCTTTGTACGTTTGTAGAGAGTACCGAGCAAAGTGAGCAATTGAAGGAGAATCTGAAAGAAGAGAAACAGACAAGAAAACGACTTGAAAGCCGAGTGGATCACATGGAGGAAGAACTGAATGATTTAAAACACGAGAAGGAGAAATTGGAAAAGGTAAGAAGCCGAAATTTATCCAAGTTTACGCAAGTACAGGATGTGCCATTCATTTGGAGAAAAATTGCCCCGGGTGATCGAGACAAGTTAGTGATCAAAGATACTTTCAATTTTTGTTCTGTAGGGTTTGGGAGAACGTAAGAAGAAACATACAGCTGACAAGAAAAAGTTTGAAGAAGAACTAGAAGAGCTGAGATCTCAGCAAGAGGTAAAACACATCAAGTTTCCTTGTGCTTATTGAGTTGCAGTGAAAGCACATCGTAACCGCCACAACGCGCTTTAGCGATTGATAACTGCCATTGATTGCTTTTGGTTTTGCACTAAATTAGCAAGACGCAAGTAGTAAGCGTTGCACTTGCAATATTATCAGTTTCTGTCAATAGTTTTCCAAACCGTGGTCCAGCAAATCAGAGCTCTAGCCAACTTAATTACTTGATGTACACTCGCTATCGAACTAATAACATAGGGGAGATCAGAGAGCTCACATTCGCTCCACAAATCATGGTCGTTTTCATACTAGAAGACGGACAGCGTTTGTGGATGAAAAAGTGCGAAAGCGGGACGACACGATTGTGGACCTCAAAGTCGTTTGAATTTGTCCGTTGATCTGCCTGACCAATTACAAAATCAGACGACTTCTGCGTCAAAAATTGGTCGTCAAAACAGGTTGCTTGTATTCTGTCCATCTTCTAGTGTGCAAATTGCCATTAGCGCGGTTAATTTTCTGTGGCAATTTTAACCCGGACGCGGTTTGAGTTGAACACGGTTTCATGCTCTCGAAACCACGTGGACGGAAAATAGCCGGCACAGAATCGATTCCATATTTTTCGGAGACGGCTAACGCTGTTTCGGGCCTTCACTCTTTGGAAACGCCCCACTTTTGCCAGCTTTCTCGACATGACGCGGTTTGCAATAAGATTCTCCAGAGGTGCAGTGCAAGCGAAAGTTGCGACCTCATCTTAAACGATGCGTTTACAATTAAAACCACATCCTTGTAAACGCTGCCAATTTGCCGAGGAAACCAAAAAAAGATGTCAGTGAACAGAAACAAAAAATCTTTTCAGTCTGGCAGCTGCGGTTAGCGTAATTTAAACTGAAAAGGCTTTTTTTCCCCCAAATAAAACATTTATCTGTTTCTTGGATAGGATGAAATAAAGTTTTTGAAGGAAAAACACAGAAAAGAGAAGCAGAGTAGCGGAACAGTGACGGCACAACAGGTAATGTTTGAGTTTATGTTAATATTCATGACTGTATACATGAAGCATCACACGTCGGGATGAAAGAAACAAACTCCAAACTCGTCCTTCCCATCAGAAAGTATCGGCCATGTCTACAGTCTAAGGTCGGCACTTGCACGATTGGATTTATCAATCATACAAGGATCCACAGAGACTTACTGATTGTGTACTTTGTTCACGATTTGGGGATGTACAGGTGGTGTAGTGGTGAGAGCACTCGCCTCGAATCAGTGTGGCATGATGTTGAGTTTGTTTTTGGTTTTCTCCCAGCCTGGTAAAAATTCTACCCGGAGAAAATCCTCTCGGAGCAAGGGACTCCGGTTTTTCACTCTTCTCAAAAACCAACTGAACGCATCAAAATAATAAAAAAAAAACCTGGAGCGCATAGACACGTATTGAACGAGTGCCTGGTTGCCTCCCTCGCAGACGCTCTTTTTGCTCGTCACGCGATCTTCCTTTTTGTTGGGAAGGAGAGATTGCGTGACGAGCCAAAAGAGCGACGAGGGGGACTAAGTTCCTGGAAGCTCTCAGGTGCTCCGTGGGTAAACAATTCTTTTACCGAGGATGCCTGTGTCACTGGCTGAAAAAACACATCTATCATTTAATTCACCAGGCTTAAAACATACAGTACATGATGTATCTTTCACAAATATCATTAAGTACATAAAAAAATTACGTTTGCTATCATACTAGTTTACGACTGGCGACCTATAGAACGATACACGAAAATCATACGCTGGACTAGCTTGCGACAGCATCTAGCTTTCTTCGTCGGTGAAAGAGCCAAAAGACTGCTGCTGAGGACTTACTTTGGACAGTGCCTGAAAGGACGATGACAAAATTTAATTATTAACTTGACATGGAGCATTTTACGGGTTAGACTGAAATGATTGCATTTCGTAACACGTTTGTTCATATTTGTAGGTGGCGCAAGCTGAAGCCGAACTTGAGACCAGATGGACAGAAAAGGCCGAGAAAATGGTGGCACAGACGGAGGAAAAATGGAAGAGAAGATTTCAAGAGGTTGCGGATGAAAAAGAAGAGGCGAACAAGAAACTGGCAGAGCTTCAAGATAAGGTTTGAGTTGCACCATTCATTACTAGGTGCAGGAGTTTATAACAGAACCAAAACCCAACACCTCCTTTGTGCTTTCTTTCGTCCATCCCGTGTTTTGCAGTTACTAGGGAGTTAACTGTAAGAAGCTACTACGGCGACGGCGACGGCGACGGCGACGGCGACGGCGACGGCAACGGCAACGAGAACGTCACAAAACAATAGGATTTAATGAGAAAAACAAAGGCCCTGCACGTGTGTTATAAATTTTGGTACATTTCTTCGCCGTACAACAAACAACAACGTGAAATGACTAAATTTAAGGTTCTGTGGAGAACGTGAGCACATGATGGTAAATTTTTCATTCGCCCTCTCAACTTGGACGCCGTTCCCACCTGTTGTTACTGGATAGTTCGGCCACATTGTACAACGAATTGGAATAATCACGACTGAGTAGTTCAAGTAACGTAAACTTATATTTTCAAGCGAAGTTTTTGTTTGCGTTGCCCGCCGTCGTGGTTTCTTAAATTCCGTCTTGACTGCATGAACAACACGACCTAATTTTTAATAAATTAAGAATAACTAGCAGGTTTGGAGGATGTTTGATTCTTGTAAACCTACAAAGCCATCCATCGACCACATTTTTACTGTTTGCAGTAGTGTTCGCTTTGTACGCCATGTAAGCGTACACAAAACTGTAGCGTCTACAGTCAGCGGTGAAAATGCTCTTCTTTATCTGAAAGTCGAATAAGAATGATTAAGAGATAAATGCGGTCTATCGCGAAATTTCTACAATGCCGGGAAAAGTAACCAAGCATAGGTAAACACTGGTCTACGGGTGACTTGTCATTTTGTGTTTATTGAAAGTTTTTGCATTTCGCGTATCTCTAATTATTTCTTTGACAGTGTTCAACAATGAAGGCAAGTGAAGATGCCAAGGATGAAAAGATTAAAGACCTCCAAGAGAAAGTAGAAGATCTCGAGGGAATACAAGAGAAGGTTAGCATTTTATAGTGCATTGCATTTTATAGCTCTAATCAAGCTGGATAAAGTGAAACACGCTAAGGTCACTGATAGTGCTCATCAGCTAAGTGCAAAAAGCCAGTATGCAGAGAACTTCAATAACGAGGAATCTGGAGAGTTGTGTGCAAAAACAACAATTGTTATTTTTCACCAGTAGGAGGGGTTTTTTGTATCTGATGTTGAGCACTCTTTCTTGTTGTTTGTATTTTACAGTACACTCGCCTACAAGCTTCACAAGGCGAGAAGGACTCGGAGATGGACGCATTACGCTCAACACAACAGGAGTTAGAGGCACTACAGGGGAAGGTTAGAATAGAATGTAATTGAGAATGATGTATTATTCAAAGTGACGCAGGCATACTGGGGAAAAGGAAATCAGAGTGCTCCTATCAGGAGTTGAACCTAAAACCCTTTGATTAATAGCTCGGATGCCCTACCACTGAGCTATTGGAGACTCGTGGGAACTAAGGCCATTAAACTAGGTTCATAGGACAAACATCCTGTATACTGCTAGGATTTGAATTATATTTTCTGTCAAAGCCAAGTTAACGAGGTCGTATAGATCTTTCCCCAGCTGGTTTTTCATAAGTCAAGACGTTTTAATGACAAACTCCTAACCTTGGTGTTGGTTACGGTAACTGGTGTCAACGTAAGTAATACCATATATTTTTCGTTTTTTTTTTTTTTTATATCAACAGTATCAAGAGGTTCGCTCAAAAACACTGAAAATGAAAGAGCAGTACGAAGAGCAATTGGCATCAGTCGAAGAGGTAAATCAGAACTTTAGTTCTTCAATTTGTTTTGAAGTTGTTCATTCCGAAGGGGAAAATTACTGTTAATCAAAAGAGACAAGCTAACGAGGCCCACTTGTGAAAACCGTGTGATGTGCCACAGGACCCTAAGTTTCTGGACCCCAATTAAACTTTGCAACTTCTATTGGTGCCCGTGTGGAGTCTTATAATACTCCGCCCATGATTAGGCCCGCTACATGTTAACAATGTGTCTTCACACTTGCTTAACGTTTGTTTTTTTGTTTTTGTTTTGTTTTTTACCTGCAAGCTTGACGTTTTGATTTGACAAGAATTCTCTTAGAACTTCAGTGTTTTGAGAATTTAAGACCCAATTTTTCAACACAATTGATGAATGTGCTTTAGTCTCAGTTTAAACTGACGTTTGTGTGTGTTTTTTGTTAGGAGCGTGAATCTGCTGTATCCGAAGCTTATGCTAAAGGCTTGCGTGAAGGGAAAGAACAGGGTGGCAGCGACAAACAACAACCTTCTGTTAACGTAACAGAAGAAGTAAGTCAGCGTTTGTTTGAGTTACTTTACCGAGGAATTGTTTGGTTATTGGTATCACCAAGAATTCAAGGAGAAATGTCAACAGCGTTAACGAGAAAAGACGTCAGAGTATCCACAGCGTATCTGACTCGTTTCATCTCCTTTCTAGTCAATATGGTTACAAAGGCTGAATAGATTTTGAATGATATGCTATCGTCCATTGACGTCGTAATATCATCAAGTGGTACGTCGCGATTATTCCAACTTGCTTTAAATGTCAAATGTAGGTGAAATTTCCTGGAGGTGAATTCTTGGAGACCGTATTCAAGTTTAGAAAGAGAAAGAAAAATTGGTCGTCGAGGTTTACGTCCTTCATAAAACGTCCCATCAGAAAATTTCACCTCGTAGTCGTGCAATAACTAATGGTTGTGGGGTGAGGGGGAGGGGGAGAGGTGTAACTAAATGCTTTGAATGAAGATTTAAGAATTCTCTTCTCGAATTTGCAAGTTATTTCTTTTCTTCATGTGGCTATGATAAATTTTTCCTCGTGTGAGGGCTTTGTTAGGGTATATATATATTTTTTACTCAACTCCCCTATCCCCAAACTTATTCAAAAGTATTATGGTCTCTATTGACCACATGTCTTTGTGTGACTCTGTTCATGACGCCTTTGTGAATCTCGTAGGTGAAGCGTATAATGAACACTGTGTTCTACATGCTGAGAAATGAATTTGAGGCAGATGAAAGTTACACTGGGTCAGATATCATGACAGTAATACTCAAAACTATCAAGGTATGTTGCTGTGCGTAGTTACTCTTAAGCTGTGAACAAGTGGAGGAGATAGAGCTCAGCACCGGTACCGCAGAGGTCATGGGTTGGGATCCCGTTCAAGCTTGAATTTCTTCCAGGCTGTCTTTTTCACAGCTGCTTAAGTTGCGTAAATAACTGCGGTGGTCTCTCATTTATTAGTTGTTACTCTTGTTGGAAAGTAGCTGTATTCAGATTGCTGAACGAGCTGCCTTAATCAAACTACTTGAAATGGGATATGACCTATGGGAAAAGTTTTGATGTAGATGTCACAGGCCGCCCACGTTGGAGGCCCTTGTCCCCTGTTTTCGTAGCACAAAGCGATTTGGAGAGCGACTACTGTCTCCACCCATATCCGCTTCTTAGTGGATCATAGTTAGGTTTCTCCATCGATTCTGCGTCTTGTTCAGGCGCTCTTGCACGAGGCAATATTTCCTGCAACTTGCAAAGCGGTTGTGATGAGAGCATTGTGTCGCAAGTTGCTATACGCTGCAACGTAGCTTATGACGTGGCGAAAAGTAGAAGCTTGTTGTACCTTTCAGGCAGCTCTCAAGCGAATTTGTCGTTGGGAAACAAGTTGCGAATAGGGGGCGTTACACGCACAATTTTGTGCGTAACTTGCCTAGCAACGGCTTAAAAATTGCCTCTTGCAAACAGCATCTTTAGTTATGTAAACAGCAGATGATGAAACGGTTTCTCTTTGGTTGTTTTATCCTGGGAACGACGCAAACTCCTTTGCTTTTTGTAAACAAAACTGTGGTTATTGACTTGCCGTTGGCTGGTGTTCATGTGACATTTAACTTGAGTATTATGGTTTGGGGGGCAGTGAAGGTGAGAGGGGAGAAACAAACGAGCGAAAGGAAGGCTTGATATTCAGCGTTTATGAGATGTCATTTGACTTACGGTGTGTAATTATGTCCACTATACAGGAAGTGACCATGAAACTGATGAGTGGAAAATCATCTGAGAAGGAAGAAAGCGAAGAAGAAGAAGAGGAAGAAGAGGAGGAGGAGGAGGAAGAAGAGGAAGAGGAAGAAGAGGAAGAGGAACATGAAGAAGACGAGAAAGTTGGGAGCATCAAGAAGGAGGAGGAGGATGACGAAGGACAAGAGAGTGAAGAAGAGGTGAAAGAGGAGAGTAAGGATATTAAGCAAGGTGTTGATGAGGTAGACGAAGAAGAGGAAGACGGTGACAAAGACAGCGGTGATGTGGGTACAGAAGGGGAAGTAAGTGATAACACTCAGAAGGACGAATTGGAAGAAGTTGATGGTAAAGGACTGGAAGACGAGGAAATATCGAACGAAGACAAGGCTGGAGAGGCGGAGCAGTTAGGAGTCGACCAGGAGGGCAAACATGAATCAACTGAATCGGTTGAACCTGAAGAAGCTGTTCAAGAATCAAATGGCACTGACCACGATGAAATTGTTGCTAATATAGACAATACCTCGGAAGCTAATCCATTGCAAGGGAGCGATATAGACGTACCTTCTTTAGAGGAACTTTCTGCTGAGGCAGCCGATGAGAATTCTAGAAATGGATTAGACAGAACTAGCTCAGAATTAGCACAGTCTGTACCGGACGAGAGCAAGGAACCTCCGCCTTTAGAAGGTTTAGACGAAGAACCACAAAATACAGTTTTAGCTGAAGAAAAGGAAGCGGAAGGACAAGAAACGCAAGGTAACGAGGATTGTAGTGATCGACAGATAATTTCTTTAACCTTTTTTATTATAGAAATTGGTTTGTTTCTTCGGGTCAAGGAGGAGTTTTCCATCTTTTGCACGCGAAATGAGACAAGGAGTGTGTCTTGTATTAGGCAGGCATAGCAGTCGTGATATCTGCAATAAGCCGGTATTGGTGTAACTATCCCACTGTACTCTGGTGTAACACCCTTAAACCAAAGTGAAGTGGGATACCTTCCCTTCCGGTAAGCAAGACGCGTGCTGCAATCTTAAGCAATCAGCATCTTATTTCAGTTTGGCCCAGTAACGACCAGCATCTCAATTCTCCTTACAGTATCAATACTTGATCAAGACCATGGGAAACAATCATAAAAGATAAAGTGTCTCTCACGTTTAAACACTTTCTTCCAGTTAGAGCGGTTTTCAATTGAGTGTCGAAAGTAATATCGCGTTTGCTTTGGTTTTGCATTACTACGCCCTGTGATTGGTTAACAAAACTCGCGCCACTTTCTCAACCAATGGGAATCCAAACCAAAACCAATCGTGTTTTGTCTGCACGCGTTTTCCCGCGCTTGGCGCCAGTATTTGCTTCGGATTCTGATTGGTTTGTTGCGTTGTTTACATCTGTTGTGATTGGCCAGAGTAATTACTTTGGTTTTGGTTTTACGACACTCAATTGGAAACCGCCCTAATACCTTCAGAGGTTTATACAAAACAGCGAGGAGAGGAATGTACAGATTAAATATCAACCTCATTCCGAGGGTCCCTCGTCGTCACGTTCCAGGGAGCGAAAGAGACCCTGCCAAGAGGGAACGAGGTTTATTAATTATTGGGGTTTTGCCAGGTTACTAACAGGTTCCTATACAAATTAATGGCAAGGCGCTTGGTTCGTGGACAACAATTAACTGCCACACACTATCTGCAAGTCGTACCTTTAATTTTTTCTGAAAGATTTATATTTTTGGATTCTGTCGGGTGTGAATTATGTCATTATAAACCTTCACACTTATTACTAAATCCAGCGTGGCGAATCTTTTCAGGAAACGGGGTTTTAAATTTCATTTAATAATTCAAACATCGCGCTAACCATGATTTCATTCCATCCTACAGACGTCCAAAAAGACAATTTGAGGAGTTCAGTTGTAAGCGAAGATAAACTGAAATCGTGAGTATTACACACTGTATTGTATTTGTTGTTCCTTCGTTAATCTTAAGGTAATGTTCTTTTTATGTTAATTTGATCATCGATTAGGAGAACGACAAGATTTCCGTAGTTTGTTGTCCGGTACGAAGAGATAATGTGGAAGAATCGAGATATGAGAGAAGCTGCTGTGTATGGATATTTTTTAACGCAAACCTAAAGTCATCAAGGCTTACTCTCGAAAGTCGATGAAAAACGCCGTTGATTTTGGCATATTTATCTCAATAGAGCGGTTTTCAATTGAGTGTCGTAAAACCAAAACCAAAGTAATTACTCTGGCCAATCACAACAGATGTAAACAGCACAACGATCCAGTCAGAATTCGAAGTAAATACATGTAACTGGCGCCAAGCGCGGGAAAACGCGTGCAGCCAAAACACGATTAGTTTTGGTTTGGATTCCCATTGGTTGAGAAAGTGGCGCGAGTTTTTTTAACCAATCACAGAGCGAAGTAATGCAAAACCAAAGCAAACGCGAAATTACTTTCGACACTCAATTGAAAACCGCTCTATCCTGCTTACACTGGTCTTGTTGCTGTTGTCAGCTTGTTTGGAGATGATGGTCACGATGATGTGGAAGCCACGTTTGGTGTTTCGAGGAAAAAGAAAGAAGAGCGGCAACCGGTAAGATGTTTACACGGTCTTGAAACCTTTCTGGAGTTTTCGCAAGAAAACTTATCAACTATTTCTCAACTTACTTTACTGGGGAGAGTCGAACGGTCACAAAGAGACGTTGCGTATGATACCTAATCATATTCACTTCGTTGCTGTTGTTGTTATTGTTGTTGTCGTTGTAAAGTAGAGTCTTGTAAAGTCTATCTATCAGACAAGCCTCTCTTTAGTATAAAGTATAATTACTAGTAGTGTAGAGTTCAAGTAGTCTCATTTCTCTCAGGGAATTAGCGTGAGTGAAACACGCGTGCGCGAGTGTAAACGCCTTCTACGAGGAGTCGCGACGCGCGATAATGACTCCTAAAATTTTTGTGTACCTCTATAGTCGTCTCCTTTTGCCCTCTTCCAACTTGATTCCGTGCGCGGTTTCAGACTTTCAACGGATTTTTTTATTTACCAAGTTTGTGTTTATTAACCATGTTCTCAATAAGTCTGTTGAGTTTAACACTGCGGTGAAAATGTGACATTACCAAAATATATCAAGAGTAGTTTCTGCCAGAAGATAAGTAACCTCATTTATGACGCCTGTGTGACCCGGTATTTACTTGGTTTAGAGAGGAACACTGGTGTTATCCAGCAATTATATCGGACCACGAATCCTTAGGTTTACCTGACTCCATCTGCTTCATCTACCTGCCGTAAGAACAGAAGTCGCCAAGCGATCCTTTTACTTTCATGGATGCATAGCTTTTAATAAGTTTTCTAAATAGCGTTTTTTTTTAATGAACATTATGTAGTTCATTACTTTTATTAACACATTGTATACATGAAAGAAATGTGATGGTATATTTCCAGCCTGGTGAATGAATGAGAATGATGATTATCCAAGAAAGTGACGCAGGCATACTCGGAAAAAAGAAATCCGAGTGCTCCTATCAGGAGTCGAACCTAAGACCTTCCGATTACTAGTTCGGATGCTCTATCACTGAGCTACAGGAGACTCGTGGGAGCTAAGGCCATTAAACTAGGTTCATGGGACAAACATCCTGCATACTGCTAGGATTTGAATGTCGAACGTGTGGTATATGAAAGAAATGTGATGGTATATTTCCAGCCTGGTGAATGAATGAGAATGATGATTATTCAAGAAAGTGACGCAGGCATACTCGGAAAAAAGAAATCGAGTGCTCCTATCAGGAGTCGAACCTAAGACCTTCCGATTACTAGTTCGGATGCTCTACCACTGAGCTACAGGAGACTCGTGGGAGCTAAGGCCATTAAACTAGGTTCATGGGACAAACATCCTGCATACTGCTAGGATTTGAATGTCGAACGTGTGGTATATGAAAGAAATGTGATGGTATATTTCCAGCCTGGTGAATGAATGAGAATGATGATTATTCAAGAAAGTGACGCAGGCATACTCGGAAAAAAGAAATCGAGTGCTCCTATCAGGAGTCGAACCTCGGATGTTTGTTCCATGAACCTAGTTTAATGGCCTTAGCTCCCACGAGTCTCCTGTAGCTCAGTGGTAGAGCATCCGAACTGGTAATCGGAAGGTCTTAGGTTCGACTCCTGATAGGAGCACTCGGATTTCTTTTTTCCGAGTATGCCTGCGTCACTTTCTTGAATAATCATCATTCTCACATTGTATATAGTTTTTATAGTATAACGTATGTAGTTTTTCTTACTTTTTATAGTATATGTACATTGTAATTAGTGTATTTAGTGCTCAGTGCTCCTATTGATAGCAGGATGCTTTTAAGCTCCTGAAGGGACTACCCTGAGCTTTATAACTAAATAAAGGTGTCTGTCCATTTCTTTATCACAGCATTTGATAGATCGCCTTTCTCTCAGATTGAATTGTAGCGAATAAGGATTCCATTTGTGAGTCGTAATTCGCCTACTTTGTGGCGTAAAACATTCAACACCACCCGTGTTTAACCCCCCCCCCCCCCCACCTTACTAAAGTAAAAGTGTACACGTCGTGAATACTCTTAGTATTTTTTCTATTGCAGGATTCTCCGCCGACCCGAGAAGTCCCTCCGCCATTGTTTGATGATGACGACGATGATGATCTTGATTGGTTTAAGTAAACAATGCATCTCATTGTGTAGACTGTATTTGAACACAACCTGGCGTGGTGATCAGATGGACCGAAATGCGTTAAACTCGGGGCAGACGTGAACGAAAGTTGCATGGAATTGACCAAAATTCAAACTCTGGTTTTTGGTTTCTCGTAAATTCGCAGGAATGAAGCTTTCATTGACTCTCAAAGAGTTTGCTTGACTGATGTTTAAAGTGTTTTGAACGGTCGTCAACTTTCCCATTTGTTTGACCTAGGTTTCCGAAAAAGAAATTAATATAATAAATGATACTAGGAAGTGAGAATGCTTCACCGAAATCTGACAGCCTTATTCTCAGACGCCGTAGGATTTTTGTCTGTAAAGCGCGGGAAAACAGGACGCGGGGGATGATGGGATGGGTGGGAAACTCTCACCATTCCACGCGTCCGAGCTTGACCCTCGCTCGGGCTCTCTTTGACGCGTGGGTACTAGGGCGATAATTTCGTGAAGAAAACAATTCGAATGGTAATATTGTGTAGCTCCTCATACAAGACAGGGAGATTGATTACGCTGTTTGTAAAAGGAATATGACACGTTTTGACTGGATTAAAAGGGGTTTTTTTTTTCATGCTTAGAAGCGCTGACATGTAGGTAAATTATAATCACGATGGAAGATTGGATAAACTGGTGTAATTTAACAGATTTTGGTGATTTTATTCCTCCGTTTCATCATAAGCCTCTTCATCAAAACACGCTTGAGATTGTTTCATAAGCTCATTGCTCAATATATACATTGATAACCTTCCACTACTTCGTTATTGCAATGAATCGCGTAGTTGTCAAGGGACCTTTATTAACTGCATTTTACAAAAGAAATGGAATCTGACTCCGTGTTTACATTTACATTTAACAGGTTTTAGACTTCAAGATTATGTTTTCTATGGGATAAGGCCAAGCTAAGCTGACTTTCGGACACAGAAACAGCTTCCTGTAATTTTATTTCAAGAAAACGAGAAATTTATTATCCGTAGGAAAATGTCTTTAAAAAATTCCAAGTCCTTGCAAGAGAGTTTTTTTTAAAGGAGCTGGCATAGCAATTTTTGCGCAGCGTCTTTGAAACTTTTTAGGGATTAGATTAGTGAGTGATATACTTGAAACATTTGACTTGTAAAAAAAAGAATTGAGCCAGTCACGAGAAACTAAGTTGGCTAAAAATTGCACATGAAAGAAGGCATGATTTTACATAGGCTGTATCGTTCGGTAGTATTTGTCACTGTAATTAAGATTTATATTTATGTAACAAAAATGAATACCTTTTTTAGGCAATAAAGCTGTCAAATTATTACTAAAGTTCTATGTTTTGGACTTTTCCTGCTAATTAAGGCATACTGGAACACCCAGAATTCGAAACCGGGTTGCCATAGTTTGCCGAACCACTTTAAACCTAAACTATAGTTTCGTAACTTGTTACTCCGAGTTCAATATTTTTCGTCTTTTGGTTTCGAATTTGAGAAATGTTAAACGGAACTGTCAACTGAACAATGAGGAACTCTTCGAGAGGTCTTTATCCTGGGCGAGGGGAAATCAGCTTTTGAACAACTGGGTCTTTCCTAGTAAGACCAATTCCATACGAAGGTAATTTAGCCAGTTTCCATAGGTTTCTCATCAAGGCAACAATCCATACGGTCCAAATAGCACAGCTAAATCCCATTTAGTCAATATTAGCACGCTATAACACCCGCAGCTTTACGAAATGACTTACCTGTTGGTGAATTAACTTAAGTGTTATACTTGTAAACTATCATGAACTATCCCATGGAAACATCTTGCTTGTGCAGCAATAATTTTCACCTCAAATAATTTTAAAGCGAGGCTAACACCCAGGGTGTTACCCTCAAGTCCCTTCGTAGACATACAGTTAAACGTTATGTAAAGCAAGCAACGACTCAACGTTAGAGTTGACTATTTCACTTCAACCTTCTTCGTGCCCCATGGGACTTTTAAGGGAAAGTATCATGGGGTTTTTGATAGCTTTTGTTAAAAATGATGAAATAAGACCTTCGCTTAGCTACAAAATAATTCTAGAATGACGAGAGGAAAGAAATCAACTAAATTCTTGAAAGGAACAACTCGTGATCTGTTCTAGCGTATTTTAGAAACAAAAATGAGAGAACTTGAAAAACATTAGCCTAATATTTTTCAAGTTTCAATCCATACCGGCCTACTCTGTCTCTGGCCAGAGGCACTAATCGACAGTTTTATTGCACTGGGGTGATAATGTATAACAAACTTGACAATCATTTCGTTGTTTCTGCTGACAAACAAACATTTTTGGGTTTTGAAATGACAGCAAATTTGCGTGATACTTCCTGTGCTCCGATGGGGTAGAAACATTAGCTATGTTCGCGCCAGCTCGCGTCGTACGTCTCAATCTGACCTTTAATTTAGACTTCATTGCAAGCGTTTCCTTAAGCTACTGTAGCTTAGCCGCCCGTTGTTGCATGAAATAGCTGCGAAAACAATTGCTACTATCTTGTATGGGATACTTGTCTATCACAAGACTAGCCATCTAGAAATTATGTTAGAGTTACCTAACGGTTCATCGACAGCCACTGGTATTTATATACCATGGAAAGATAACGTGGGGAAAAGAACTGAAGTCTGCGTCCGGTAAAAACCCGTCGGCAGAACCAAGATTCGAACCGCCGACCGTTTTAACCATGAAGCTCGATCGAAATTAGCTTCTTTATGCTTTGTTATGTTAATTTTTTTAAAGTATAGTAAGGGATGTTAATTCCGCTTTCAAAGTTAAGCGAAGCTTGAACCCACCTGACAAAGAAAGTGAAAACCGCGATTAATTTTCTCATATTTATTTTTAGCTTCAATTAAAGCTTGCGCAAACACTAGTAAACGACCATCGCCACTCCACTTGAGAAAATCACTATTTCCTATTTTTATCCCATTTGGATGAGATTTTACTGACAAATGTAGTTCGCCTTTTTGTTTTGTTTTGTTTTACACATAGAGAGACTAAGAGAAGATCGAGTCCTTAAAGTGCGAAAAATTTGTCTTAAACCAGCTGATGATAAATATACACGCGTCAAATAAGTGATATTAGTGCCTACGCAAGGGAAAAGTAAATGAACTGTTTAAATACTGAACGTTTAATTTTTGTCAAACAGTCATTCAATTTTGACTCAAGTCGCCAAAATGTCCACTAAATTCTACAGTCCTGTTTGTGACTCAGCAGCTGATTCAGGTGTTATGTTGCTTGTCCACGGCACGGTCTGTGACTCAGCTGTTGTTCTCCTCTCGGCCGTGGATCCCCGCTGTTTGCAGTCTTTTGTATTCTTCACGGCGCCTTTTCTAACTAAAACTGTTTTAAAATTCAGTTGTTGTTTTCTTCATGGGCGTGGATCCCCGCTGATTGCAGTTGTTTGGGTTTACACGACGCTGTGTGTGACTCAACCGTTAATTCAGTTGTTGTTTTTCCCACGGGCGTGGATATCCGCTGAGAGCAATCTTTTGGGTTGTCTACGGCGATACGAAACACCAAAACAGTCAATAAAAGCTCCAACATCCTCATAGTTGTGTGTATTGCGAACCATGGCCAGTGTTTAGCATAGCGCCTTTCTGCAAACACTCCAAATTCACCAACGCTGATGTACAGAGACACGGAGAAATTACACACACCGAAAACAGAGGCCGCGCTCATGAAACGAAACAGACGCTTCAGTTTCGTCACATCTCGAATAAAACGCCGATCGGCGCCGGCGCAAGGTTGCAGCGTCGACTTGAGATTTCGCCACATTCTGAAACCTGCCACAAAATAGCCTACGGAAATGGCTAATCCCCATATGGCGAAAGCAATGTGGCATATAAAAATCATCAGTTTAGCCTCTGGGTAAAACCACACCACCAGATCTGACATGACCATGTAGATGATGTTGGTTAAAGTTATCGATACCAAGAACGGCAGATTCCGCATTTTCGGAGGGCCCAGCTTGGTTTTGGTTGTTTCCAAGAAAATCAGAAGCATTATGCTGAATGCCGAGGTGATGCAAGCTGTAGACACCCCCCAAGAGATCAAAACGACCAAGTTTTGAGCCACGGAGGAAGAACGGCGCGAGAAATAAGGATCCCAGAAAAGCCCCAGTGATCGCCCGACTCCTGCAACCATCAAGCCAAGATTCATAACTTGGAAATGGACCTTCTGTTTCGCGAAGACGATCTTTCGAAAGCGACAGAGACAAAAAAACGCGTAAAGCGTTACGAGGGCAAACAGGCTTCCAAAGCCATAGATATGAGCGAACCACATCCAATCCCAGTCTTGAATGGCTTTATTCCATTCTGGGAAAGGCTCGGGCCAAACTTTCCTATCGCTGGCAACGTAAACCATGTCTTCCAGTAGTGAATTTGCGCATCAACAACCTGTATATTTGTTCATCACGTTTGCTTAGCTGCGCGTCAGTGTAGAATAGGCATTTTCTTCTGGGAAGTCTTCAACCTCAATTTCATGGAAGCTTCAGTTTTCACTGAAAAGAAACGGCATAAACGAGTTAGGTCACTGCGAGTGCGACTGCTTAAATCGACGAGATGTCCCGAATGATTTTGTTCAACCAGATGTCCACAATTCACTTTTTTACAACTTCAAATATGGTAATGAACAAGATACCACGTCATAAAATTTCTCAGCACGCAACGGAGAATTGTGAGTTAAAATCGATTCCTAACCTAGTAAAATTGTCACTTAGTTATACTGCTAGACTCGGGTAAACGGTTGCTTTATATTTCTAAGATGTTCAAACCTGCAGCTCCAGGGCCTAAATACGTTTTTCAATTTTCTTCACAACAAAATGAAATGTTTGTCAAATCTAATGTGTACCGAAACCATCATTGCTATTTATGACAAGTTCGAAACTTACAAAGGAAAATGAAAACGTTTTTATCTTTTTTTTGCTTTGTTTTAATTTTTTAACGCACGTACTTAATATCAATCCTTTATAGTAAAAATGGAGTTCGGATCTTTTGAAGCCACCTTAAGCTTATCTGGTAAAATGCTGTTGAAATATTTGTCATTGATTAATGAGCAATAAAAGTCTTTGTTCTTCCTTCTTTTGTTTTTAAAATTCAACCGAAAATAATGTCCCAGTAAAAATTTATTTACACTCGCGACAACGTCAGTTGCTAATCAAAGGCTATTGTGCTTTCAGTTTACATATTAGTTTCTCTCGTCTCCAACTCAAATTCATCATCGCATACTTTCTCCTATTGATAAGAAAAGCGATGATCACTGTGAACTATTGTGGCTTGTTTATATTGTTCTTAATTTTTAACCAGCCCGGAAATGAAAAACTAGCATTAGAAAATTAATATGACAGATCTAATGGGATCTAAACGATTATCGTTATGTTTTTAAATGCTGCAAGGAAAGATATTGAAAAAGTGTTATTATAACCGGTGCACGTAGACATGTAACCAAGTCCGTTGTAAAATGAAAATAAAATAAAATAACAAATAGGGAGGTGGGGCCTCTTGTAGTAGCTGAGAATGCATGAAAGGGGAATATTTGTGTCAGTTAACGAGTTATGTTTATTTTGTTCTTTCTTCTTTTGATTTTGTTGTTAAAATCATATGTTCGGATGTAGGATATTTGCACTCTCGTCAGTTTTAGTCTCCAACGAGAGCATATTTTGATCCCCTTTACTTCGTTAACAAGGTGACCCCCAGACCTTTGTTTTTGGTTAAATAAAAATCTACTTATTGCCCTAGTTACTTCTGCGAAAAAAAAAATCGATGTAGCTGTTTGGAATTCTCGGATCACCTCAGCGCAGTTTGGGACGTGGATCATACATAGTGTTGATTAGGATTCGAAGTTTAAGAAGCGACTACAACTACGATAGAATTTAATGAGAAAAAACATATTATTGGCCCTGTACGTGCGTTATAAATTTTGGTACATTTCTTGGTCGTCCTCGGCAAAACAACAACGTGAAATGACCAAATTCAAGGTTATGTAGAGAACTTGAACACATGAACGTAAATTTTTCATTAATTATCTGTCTCGACTTGAACGCGATTCCCACCTGTTGTGCTTGTGAATTGGCTACATTGTACAAGTTGAACGAATTACTCCCCCAATAATCGCGAAGTAATACAAGTAACGTGAACATATATTTGACGTTTTCGTTAGCGTTGCCGTCGTGGCTTCATAAAGTCGCGAAAGATTCTTGCCACCTTTATATGTCAGTTATAGAGGCCTTTGTCGATCCCGGGGGTCGATCCAAGCTTCTGTTTCACTTTTTCTTCCTGTTACAACTTCTAAAGCCACACAATTCAATTGCAAAATAGTAATAGCATATAACTATTCAAAGGGACAAAGTTTATTCAGAAATGTTTCTGCCGTTAGCTTTCGTTTTGTTTATAACATGCACCAAGGCTGGACTCAGGTGACATGCCGGGTGATAAGAATGCATAACAGGATAAGTTCAGCTGAAGTTACACTCCTAAGTTTGGATATTGGTAGAAAAACGGATAACGCCGCAAAGATAGGTTACAGGGGGAAGTGTCGGAAATGTATCAGTAATGTAGACGACTTCAATGTTATAACAACAAAAACAACAACAACAACAACAACAACAACAACAGCAATAATAAAAATTATAGTAAATTGAGCATACATTTCATGCAGCTAAAAAGTGATTTAGATAAACAGCGCCGTACAAACATCGCAAATACACACACAGGACATACAGAAAAGTGAAAAGTAAGATAGATAAATAGATAGATAGTCCACAGAATGCACATAGAATAGAAGATTGCTCATCACATTTAACACAATAGTATGCTTTCCAGCTGTTCATCCACATGCTGATTTGGCCGCGAACTTAATAAAGTCTAGTGAATCACTCTCTTGAATTAGTACGCCATGCGATTTATGACGCTTCAGTAGCGCTTTCAAAACAGTCCCAACAAAGCGGGTTCTTTTCAGTTTCGGCTTAATTTCTCCAAGAAAAGATAAAATATAGAAAACAGTCCCCGTTTCTTGTTTTTCTCTGTAACTCACAGTGTTCTACAGTCAATCGGCGAGTATACCTTGTTTTACTTTATCTTTCCCGCTTATACTCTCCAAGACTCTGGGTTCCCGCCAAGGTCCTAAGATGACGTCAGTCGCTTACTAGACCCATTCTCCCTGCTGCTCGGCAGTGCGGCAAAGAGGAACCAAATTTACAAACTTTAAAGGGTAACAGAAGTGGAAGGGAACTCCTACGACAAATGTTTCGCAGAAATAACTTTAAAATGAAGGTACTGGTGTGCTTTATCAAGAAACAATTTTGTGACTTATAATTAGGAGCGCTATTTTGGGCTCCAATTCAAAACTCAAATTCAATATCACATATCTGACACTAGCCCTTTTTATGCAAATAGGTTTCTTCATAATCTTGAGCGGATATTCAACTCTCAACTGCATATCGTCTAGATTGGCTATTAGATTTAAAATAAAAAAATCAAAACAACCCTTACTTTGGAGAAACCAAACTACATCTCAGAAACATGTTCTCTTATACTGTAAAACAATCCTACCATTCAAAGCTTATGATCCAGCTTCAGAATGTTATATACCTTGGAAAAGATAGATTTTTGTGAACTATCTTGTCGTTTTGATCGATTACAACCTTTCGTGAGATAATCATATCGATCTCATCTGCTTAATGGGTTAGTAGAATTGGAGTAATTCCAGCAAGCAAAAAGCTCAGATATCGTAATCCTTTAAGTCCTGTTCTAAATATCTATCGATCTCTGATCCTTACCTTATTATAGCATCTGTGCTTGAGGTTAAGCGTCGTAAAATTATTTAGATAAGGTAGTCTAACCTCATTGCAAAAGCTAGCTCAACGCCTGATTTACTACAAAGGGTACCGACTGGAATATGTTGCTCCACTTCTGATAAGATTCAAATGTTTTTCCAGCCTCTCTCGTATCTAAAATTACCTAAAAATATCAATACTGCTTTTCCTGGGATATCTAATAAACATACGTTCTCAACACATACGCTTTTCTAGCAACGATTACTTCGCTGATGTGAGACTCATTTAAAAGAAATTGGACAAAAATAAGTGGAACACCTTAACCGCAGATATCTGAAACTCATCAACACGTATCTTCAAAAAAAATCTCCAAGCACACTCTTTGAGATTCTCTGAGAAGGTGATGCCTCCCGCTCAATACCGCATAATGTGAATATTACTTTAATAGCTGGCAGTATCGATAATATCATCGACTCATAGTTTTTTTTCTCTCTCCTTCAGTTTATGAGTGAACCTCCCCTACCTCGAATAAAAAGGTTTTTTCTATTTGCGCATGGAAGCTATCTTGCGTTTAAGTTTAAAACCATCAACAAACGTTGTTTACGTTTCTTGTTGTTTGCGATGACGAAAGAGATGATATTGTGAAGTATGACTTCGTGTTTCAGATTATATTTTTGTTTTTAGTTTTTGAGTGGCTAGGAAACGAGAAGCAAGTACATGACTAATTTAGCCTTGATGTTGTTAGCCTGCGAGAGCAAACGCAACAAGAACCGGAAAGGCCATGATGTTTGCGAAAATCATCAAGATTATATCTTCAAAGACGTCTGCTCTCTCAGACTATGATGTCGACAAAAGATCATTCATGTTTTTAAGGTAGATTAACTTTGACGGGATTTGTATATCCGTAGGTGTAATTTCTGACATATTCTATTGCGTGTTCAAATCTCTAGATCTCGCAAAGGCTAACATCATACGCAATGCAATGAATGCTGTCTTGCACGACTTCACAGTCGTTCGTTCCCAGGGTATTCAAGGATTTTCGCAGTAGGCAGTCCGTGTTTTCCCCGCGAAAGGCCCCGTAGAAACCAAACGTCCCTTGCTTATTACTCGCAAACGCTTCAGTCCTGATCTCTGAAATTTGGCGTACATGTCCCGTTTTAAGTTATCTTGTATATGTTAAAAAACGGTCATGATCGGAGACATTCGATTTAGCCTCCAGGAATACCTTAAGAACGAACCCAGGCTTCGGCTAGTCACGTGGTACACAAAATCTGGGTGCTTGTCAAAATTTGCTGTCATGGAGGGGTAGTAAAGTGTACGCTTCGTCAGAAAGGCCCTTGAAGTTTGTGACGCTAAAGGACTACAATCAACATTTTGGCTGTGTTGGAAACACTCGAATATCTTCCAGCTCGAAAGTGCGTGTGTGATGACAGCCCGACATCACATACAGCTTGGAAGAGATTGCATTATTTCTTCATTCCGCCAAGATGTTGATATATCCGAAAGAATTACGTTGAAAAACCTCATTCACAGAACACACTCACATAGAACACAATCGGTTTTACGTTTTTACGGAGTCCGAAAAATTTGAAATGGAAAGAAAAGAAAAAAGAAAAAAAGAAGAAGAAAAAAGACGATCATTTCTAGTCGCTGCCGAACAGAACACCACAGTGACGTAAACAGAAACATATTTTTAAAATTGTTTTATTATACTGATATATAAATATTCGACCACGATGACCGCGGCAAAAGATACAAAGGCTGTTACTGTATAAGAATTATTTGTTTGCTACAGTCAATACACACTTCAATTTATAGAATGAAAAATGCATTTGCTACTGTAGTTTAAGCTTACATATAAGATATTTCTGGTATAATTTCTGGAAACAATTCTACCAACAATTCGCCTAAGAGCTTTTTTAATATTCAAATCAGTCAAGAGCTTACTTGCTTCTGAAAAATTTTTATTTGTCATCTGGAGCTTCGTTCGATTTATTTGGCTTCAACTCCCTTATTGGTTCACAGAGGCACACTGAAATAAGTGTGGTATCGAGTGGGACGAGGCACGATTCCCTCAAGTGAATATTTCACTTTCCACACTCAACAAATGAGTTATATCTGTTTCTACGTTGTAGCTATGTAAATCACAATTCCTTATAAAATAATCACATAAATACTGAGGTACTAATCCAGGCGATTAATTTCTTCCAAAAATTTAAAGGCCGACCTACGTCAACGCTAAAGCTTCCACCTTTCCCGTTTTAAGTTGAACACTTATGATTCGTTTGACCAGGAACTTACGTGTACTTCATATTTGATTCGAGTATCAAACTTTTCTTCTTGTCTTTTTGAAAATAAACTGGGTCGGGGTGAGGATGCCATAACTAGGAAAGAATTCGGAGCTATGGAAGTCTGTATTCGGCAAAAGAAAAATACCCTTCATTCCTTAGGGAAACAAGATCATTGCTTTAGTACTGAACAACAGCTCACCAGTCAGGTTTTAGTATTACTTTTTTAAAAGCAATACTATGCCTTTTTAAAAAGTAATACTATGCTTAGTAAACTGCATTTTAATGCAATTTACTAATGCATCTTTATTGGGATCTTTGGAACCAAGCCACTCACACCGAGAGATTGATGCGAACTGTAGTGATCAACAAACTCCAGGCCAATATGATTTAAGATATTGGTGCTCAGAAATTTGAAGGATGGTTTCTTAATTATTTAATATTAGTTACTTCTCATGGTTGTTTCTGAATCCTGGAAAGCATATGACACACAGTACAGGATTATCAGGGAGGCAGGAATTACTGATATCTTACTACAAAGGGGATGTTTCAGAGGCACGCAAAGCTTCATTTCGGTGGATTTCTGTTGGGACGGCTTTAAAAGGGCAGTGTCACCTATTTTTAGCGTCACTTTGAATGGCGAAAAAACATATTTGTATCGATGGGAACATCAAAATAATGGTTCGATTTTGTTAAAAATTACCCTACTAGGGCCCAGAAACTATATCAATCATTTTTGTTTTCAGATGGCTAGGATGGAAATGGATTGCAACTTGAAAAAATTGGTTATTTATTCAGTTCCTCTTTGAGTTTTGGAGAAATTGCTAAAAGCTGACTATAGTTTATTCTTGCTCGGAGAAATCATTTCAATTTTGCGCCCGGTGCTCAAAGAGCGATTTCACGTTAAAGAAGGGGTTCCTTGTCAAATATTTGAGCAGTTTTGGCGAACATACAGCAAAATCTCCGTGATAGTGCCACTTTAATCACCTTAGAAAATTCGGATTTAGTTTTAAAGAAAATCTAAAGTTTTCTCCGCTCAAAACTAATTCCTTTAAAACTAATTCAAAACTTAATCCTGGAAAACTAATTCGTTTTGTTTCGGAGAGACAAACATCTCGCCAAAAAATGCGAAGTAAGGTCAGCTAGCATTTTCGTAAAGCCGACAACAGCTCGTAAATTCGGATTATTAACACTTTCGGTGACTTAACGTTTCAGCTAAAACAGCCGCAAATATGGCCACCAAACGATCTGTGAACACAGGAGACAACATTTGAATTGTTTTGTTTTAATGTTCTTGTTGTGTGCCAATGATGTTTACATGACATCGCCACTACATCCATTCCGATTAACCATTCTTATGTGAGTTTCATTCTCCGACGAAATGATCGAAGCTGAAAGAAGTATGAAATGAACAACAAAAAAAAAAAAAACAGCGGCACAAAACAACAACAATCGTGGTCGACAACAAACTCCATACCTTCAGACAACAATTACTATCAAGGTCAACAAAAACAACAAAACAACAAAATCAAGGTCAACAACAACAACAATCATGGTCAACAAAACCCACAAACAACAACAGCAGCAGCAACAATCATTGTCAACAACAACATATGTTTACTCTTTACTGCTTCCTTAATTCTTCATAGATTCATCCTTGCATGTCTTATAGACACTATACAAAACTGGCTGACATTTTAATATTCTTTTGTTTGCATTCAAATTAGCCTCACTAACCTCGTTCTTGAGTTCAAAAATCAAAAGAATATTTCACCGTGAACGAGGCTAGTGAGGCTAATTTGAATGCAGACAAAAGAGTATTAAAATATCAGCCATTTTTGCGTAGGGACTATACATTAATTAAAGTTTGGGTAGAACTGTCATCTGGGTCGACTTAAACTATTAACGACGTTTCCTCCTAATACAGAATTATTTTGTGCTTTTTTTGACTATGCTGGAAAAGCAGATCTTAGCAAGGGTTATTGGAATCCAACAACAAAATTGAGGGTAACCAGGCATCTTTCAGAAATAATTAAAAAAGTTTGGAAATACAAAACAACGTATGGCATTTTTCTCCAAATTGAAGCTTAATTATCTCTAAAAAATGCGTGGTTACTCCTAATTGTCTTTTCAAATACCAAGAACCCTAGCTCAGATTTGTTTTTCCTGCATAGTCACCAACCGTACAAAATATCTTTGTTTAAGTAGACACCAATCTTAAGAAACCCGAGTTTCCCGGACAATGCGCAGAATGTATGCGCAGTAGCAAAACGAGCCACCGTCCTTAAATCAATGATCTACTGGTTTAAAAACCGTACCAGTACCACACACTACCTTCTGTCCGTAACTCCATTAGCTTGATCATGAGCCCTCTTTCTACAATACAGCTATCTAGTATATTAACAAACACGCTGTTGAATTCGTATTTATTTCTTACATTAGTTTCAGTATTGATTTGCTTATTTTATTACTTTCTTCTTCTCGTTGTATTAGTGCTATTATTAAAAACTGGATCATCGTATAATGCAATTCGAGGAATTTAATTGGCTTAGCGGCTATGGTATATGAGTCATTATACCATGGCCAAGAAATGGCGACCATTAAATTGTCTGCTGGTTGTTCTTTCACAGCAAAATCAGTAAGATCTAGCAGTATTTCTTGATTGTTTTTAATAAAACAATTATTCCACTTGCGCTTGTTGGATATGAGATGATTATAGCCAACTCGGCGCTACGCGCCTCGTTGGCTATCTATCATCTCATATCCAACGCGCGCTCGTGGAATAATTGTTCAATAGAGAGGTTAAGCACCACGTTTACGGCAAACGGCAAACGGCAGAAATGACCACGTGACCATGTTTATCCTTCATTTGCCGCTCGCTCTTTTTCAGTTTCTCAGCAAAATTGAGTGTTTTTGCGTTAGAATTAAAGGCCAGAATTATCTTGTACTATTTTCATCTCATACTCACATTTTCAAGAAAACATAAACGCGAATCTCACGTTTGCCGTTTGCCGTCAACGTCGTGCTTAACCTCTCTAATAGCGAACTTAAGCAACGGAAACGAAAAACGCCACTTGAAAATATGACTTCATTTCATTTGTGCTACTTCGCAGTTATGTCTACTCACTCAAATTGTACAAAACGGAGAACTACCCAAGAACCAAATTGGTGGGCGTGGCGTTCGAGTTACGAAAGAGATTTGAGATGTTCACGTTTTCCACAAAACCTTGAATTTGGTCATTTTTACATTGTTGTTTGGCCGAGGACCTCAAATGTACCCAAATTTTAAACGTACATGCAGAGCCTTAACATTAAGAGGATTTGGGTTTCTGAATGAAACCGTTCATAACTGACACAATTCTCGGTCCTCCGTCCGCAAGGGACTGGACTGAGACACTTCCGTCCGCTGCAATCTTAGCAGAGAGCCGACTGAGCGCAGAAAGGGCCTCGAACCCAGTCTCCCCGGCTTCCCGCTTGTTTCTTTCATCTAGATGTAGATATCTGTTCGCTGTGCCCCCACTGGCGAGTTGAGACTTAGCTGGTAAACTCCCGGGATGAATGACCCGCGGGACCGTATCTTCCGCACCTCCCGTCAAGTCCCTAGCTTCGTGAGGATCGTTGTTGTCTGAATCAACTGACCTTGGTACAAGAGAAGCGCTTGTCTGTGGGACTGATTTCAAAGAGTGAAAAAAGAAAATCACATTTCCCAGTATATTCTGTCGCCAGGTAAAGGGTGGTCGAACCCCTGACCTTCTGGATGTTCTAACCACCAAGTCCAGTCTGAGAGACTGAGTGCAAGTACGACTTTTAAATTTAAAATCAGTGAACTCTCGCTCCTTCTTTGCTTAACAGTAGATAAGAGGACCCAAGAAACAAGATTGATGTGACAAGCGGTTATCTAAACCACGCAAACTAGAATTGAAAAGTCGTAGCCCTGACACTGATTTAATGCGAGTACCGAGTAAATTTTAAAATCGTTTAGTAGTGTGGTGAAGAAGAGAGTTTCATCATCTTTCTCGTAGTGTTCTCTTGCTCTTTATCAGCATCTCAAGACAACTACCCATCCCATCCTCCCGCTCTGTCAGTAACTGAAGAATTTTCTCTGTGCCAAGTCCCTGACTCCCTGCCAGCAATGTCTGCTGATTTGGTCAATTCTTTTTGCTTGCAATCATTATTTGTATTTTATTTGTCGTGGCGAATCTTGTAAATAAATACGAACTTATAGTTACGTGAAATCTTTTTTACTCACTTGCGGGCGAGTATTTCGCTTTTGAAACCGTTATTTTGGTTAGAATGGAACTGTTCTCTTACTAGCGGGACTAAGAAACTTTGCGTTGTTGGACAGGATTTAATGGTGCTAAAGCTCAATAATACGTAATCTCTTGTACTTTAATATACTGAATTACATAAGCAGGTTAAGCTGCGAATACCAAAAGACCGGTATAAATGGCACGTTTTTTTAAGGCGGTAGGTTGTGCGGTGTGAGAGGTTTTTTTTGTTTTAGACTAATAAGTTCAATGTCGTTATAGTTTCGACTGATACAAAGGAAGGAGAGAAAGAAAAATGTGTGATTGGAGAAATTTGTTTTTAACACATGCAAACCGTACCTGTTGTGGTGGTGCTCCTTTGAGGTACACCCCGCTGATGAACCCTCACTTGATGCTCTCGGAGTCGTTTTGTGTAACCAAACCATCTGCCGCACGCTGAACACTGAACTCCAGGAGGGCGCTTAGGATGAAGCCTCGCCTTTGGCCGACTGTCTTCGGTGGACGGCGAATGTTTCTGCTTAACATGTGCCGCCAATCTTCGGCTGTAGACGAAGATCTTCGGACATTGCTCGCAACGGAACTCCCCTCGTTTACTGTTCCGCGACGTTAATTCATGACCACTAGCTTTCTCTTGTTCGACCGTGGTTACACCACTTGGATTCACTACACTGTCTTCGGTCGCCGTAGAATGTTTCTTCCTAACATGCGCCTCTAATCTCCGATTGTAGGCGAAAACCTTGGGGCAGTTCTCGCAGCGATACTCCCCTCGCTTAAGCCGAGAGTTCTTAGGCGCCGTTACTTCGCTCGAGTTCGCCAGCTCGACTGTCTTCTTCACGCAGCGCAGACGATGTCTCTGGACACCCCGTCTAGACAGCAGCTCCTTGCCACACAAGTCGCATTTCTGAACTCTTTCTTCCTTTTTTTTGTGCGTCGTAATATGCCTTTGATAGTTGGAGCTTTGAACAAACGACTTGGAACACACATGGCATTTGTAGGGTTTGTTCCCTTGATGCATGAGCACGTGCTGTTTAAAAGTGGAGCGGTGAGTGAATTTCTTCTCGCACGAGGAACAACTGAAAATAGTAAGAAAGAATGCAGTGGCGAGAGCGTCAATGAAAGAACAAAAAGTGTCTTAGTCTAATCAGTCATGGATTGATTTTCGGGATAGCGGGACAAAATGCAGCCTACGCTTGGGCTACCTGTGGCCTTGCAATATTTTTCATTTGAAAGGAGTGACAAACCAGATCAAAAGCTTTTAAACAGCGTGCGCCATTTTGAAGGGCTGGCTTCACAAGTTTTTCAAAGTGACACATTCTTTTTTGAGGGAATTCGGAGAGCTGGGATACTGAGCAACCCTTTAAAATGGTGCGTTCCCTTTGAGGACTGCCCGTTCTGACAAACGAAGAGCGCCCTATACACAGAATGCGGTCGGCCGTCTGCATTTTGACCTGAACGACCGAAAGAGTACCAGCGTTTATCCCCCAGTTTTTACAGCCTGAAGCGACCGGGGTAGAGTTGTTCAAGGCACGGTTAACCCCATCCTGAACTAGCGTCAACATCAAATTCAGTTTTAAGCTTCTGATTAAGAGAATTTCTGTCATTGATCACTGAAATTTAGAAGTGAAACACTTAATCGCAGGCCAGTGAAAGAAAATATTTAACTGTAACTCGTAATAACTTAAAAAGAAAAGTAAAGTAAGTTATTTAATGTCAATAACACGGGGAGTGCTTGCGCAATCTCCCGAGCCAGAGGCTCTTGATAAAGTGCTTGACAATAAACCAGATTGAATTGGAATTTGGAAATGCTGATTTTTGACGAGAGAGGAAAACCAGAGCACCCAGAGAAAAACCTCTCAGACCAAGGACGCAGAAAGCCAACAACAAACTCAACCCACATATGACGCCGAGTAGTGCGGGAATAGAACCCGAACCACACAGGTGGGAGGCGAGTGCACTCATCACTGCGCCATCCCTTCTGTTGTCTATCCTGGTGTAAACGCTCAAAGAAATTGCATTAGCTCCAGTACTAACCTGTACGGTCTCTCCCCCGTGTGAATGTTCTTGTGCTCATTCAAGTTGTTGGAGTAACTGAATGCTTTGCCACAGATATCACACTTGTAAGGTTTCTCTCCCGTGTGGCGGCGTATGTGGTATTGGTAGTGACCCAACATGTAAAACGACTTGGGACAGTAGTCACACTTATATGGCTTCTCGCCTGTTAGTAGAGTGATCCACAAAAAAAAGATAAGAACACTTGGTTTATTGAAAGTTTATTAATGTGTACAGTGTACATGACAGAATTTTTTTTTCATTCTGAGTATTCAACAATCCCATTCATATTTTCGATCCACACAGTTTTCTTCCTCTGCACATGAAAAACAACTGAGGAATAGAGAAATGGCAAGACTGGCGTTCCTGTATTGACGTCACAGCCCTACTATCCCAGTCTCCCATCTTGCGCGGTATTGTACCCAACCGGAAGTGAAATTTGACACTTTTATACCCCTCAAGCGTGAGGAACAAAAACTGATAAGGAATTTCTTTTTCGATTTTCATACGAGAAAAACATAAAGATTTGATCAAGCAAATGAAAAAAATTCTGTCATATAGACTTTAATAATTTTTTTTTTTTTTTTACAGTACAAGGAGACGATTATGCATGAACCACCATGAATTACAAATTCTGAATCTTTGGATACCGAGACCAAAACACTGATAATCTACTGCCGCGGATTCCAAACGACTTAGTTTTACATTTCTGTGTATTTCAATTTGTTTTTTGAAACAATCTCAAAACCAGTAATAATCTGGTTAACCCTTTAAGCCCTAACAGTGATCAGCATTGAATTTCTCCTTGTAATATCAATGCTTATTCAACCCCTGAGGTCATGAGAATAAGGGATATGATCACCCAGGGTGAATTTTCTTGATATTTTAATAACTACTCCCCAGTACTTTCATAAGAAAAGTATGGGAACAAGATTGGGGAATTAATTTTGTTCTTTGATATTAGGGGTTAAAAGGTTAAAGCACTTTTTTCCAAACTTATAATAATTTATTGGTTGCCTTCTTAGAGCGGTTTTCAAATGAATGTCGAACATAATTCGTGTTTGCTTTGGTGCTCTGTGATAGGCTAGCAAAATTCATGCCACTTTGTCAACAAATGAGAAACAAAACCATTTAACCAATTATTGTGACTTGCCCAGAATGCACCTGTTACATAAGAAAGGGGGAAAGGAGCAGGATTGGAGGGATGGTGGGGGGGGGGGGGGGGAGGAGAGGGGTGAAAAGTAGTACATCAAAGATCCCTGATTTTGTTTAACCATTGCATTAGGAAGTCATTGAGAAGAAATTTCACAGGTTTATATTTGGGCAGTAAGATTTTGGGTGGGGTTAGTTGGTCCAGATGCTGATAATGAATAAGAAAAAAGGGACAGATGGAGGTGCAAGAACTATTTGATGATTTTGCAGTCAAAAACACTCGCTAGAGTTCAATACAATGACGTTAGTTATTGCAGAATTCTCTCACACATGCTCAATGTACTCAATCGCCTTTCATTTCAAGCTGAGTTATGGTGGATGTAGATCAAAGAAAATCCATTAAATTCATGCACAAATAGCCCTAGTCCTTAGGTACAGGTTACTTTTTGTCCTTTCTGAAATCCCTCTTCTCTTCCAATGTTTTAACTGGCTTCAAAATTATCTTTTAAAAAAATTTAAATCTAATACAGCTCTGTTACCCTACAATCCCAGTGGAATGAGAAACAGGTTTTCCTGGATCAACGTCCACCAATCCCCACCTTGAAGTGAATGAAACTAAGTCTGCTGGGTGCATGTGAGAGTATGCCACAGTAAAATTACTCACCTGTGTGTTTTCTCATATGAATCTTCAAGTTACCATGCGACGAAAATTCATGATGGCATACTTGACACTCATATTCTTTCTTTCCTTTTGGATAAAAAAAAAATAGCCAGTTGTCATTTTCCCTGTCATACATTTTGAGTGTCATTCCCCCAGAGAAAAGTTCCCAGATTCACTACAAAATATTTCCATGTTATTCCATATTCTATTTAAGTGGGCGCATACTCCATGTCTTGTAGTGTTCATTATTTTCACTTTATCCAAGTCGCCATTCCATTTATCATTTAACCACATTTATCATTTGGACATATTTGAGCCTTGCAGTATAGCAGGACATGTGTCACCCATAAGAACCTAGTATATGGCCTCGCTCACCATGAGTCTCCCATAGTTCAGTGGTTAGAGCGTCCAACCGGTATCAGGAAGGTCATGGGTTTGATTCCAGTTGGGGGCCTCCGAAAATTCTTTTTCCGAGTTATTCGACTTGAGAATGCTTCTTCATTATTTGCAGTGTATGTGTTGAGATTTATTTTATGCCTAGGCTCGATTTCTGGCGCTCTCTTGGGTCCAGCTTTCCTCCCCGAGAGTTTGGGCTCATTTCCCTGACAGTGGCTGGTAATCGAGCCGCTATAATTTTTACTTGCCTTTGTTTTATACCCATTACCATACAGAAAAACAAGGGAAAAATAATAATTGAACCAACAATAAAATTGAAACACAACACATGTATATTTAATCACCTGTCCACAATAATCTAATTAGTATATATGAAACAATGAAATTAATGCCCTGATCAGCTGAATATGTTTCAGATAGCAGGTTACAAAGTCCCAGGTATGAGACAAAACTGGACAGTAGTTACAATCCTTTTTTTAATTTGAATGAAGATCGTAACTATTGTTTCTTAATAACGAACTACTGTCAGTCATATGTTCTTCCAACAATGGAGTATTGTGTGCAGTTCCAGAAAAAATCTATACCCACCTCATGGAAGACCATCAGAAATTCCTAGGGAATTTTCTCCTTTAAGAAAGCACTTAAGGCGTTTTTCTATAATAACTATTAGTAGTTTTCATTTTCTGGTAGCTTTTCTTTTCGTAATAATTATATCCTTCTGTTTGACATTGTAATTGTATCCATCGTCGTGTTCTTATCTTCTTTTTTGATTTCATCTTGTAAAATAATAACGTTAACTGAGGAGACCTAATTAATATGAGCTTCATAGTTTCCTTTAGGTCTCCTCCCCATTGTTACATTCTATTTTTTTCTATTGTTTTTTTTCTTTTGTTCACATTGTATTTGTGGTGTGAAAAAATAAATAAAAATAAATAAATAATAGGGAGAGGGGGGTCTTAAAAGTCAAAATTTTAGAAGCTAACCTGGAATTTCCTAGGTGGAGGACGGATACAAAATAAAAAACCTTCCGTGGGGGAAGTATGGATATTTTCTGGAACTATACATTGAAGCAATACTTATAAAATAATTTAGGAGAGCATTGTGAATATATTCCAAGGTGTACTGAGTGATAAATTGATTGATAGCAGCTATTATAAGTACTTTTAAATGGTGGCACCTCATCTCACCACTCAGTAAGAGCTCCAAATTGCATTCATTTGAATAAATTCCCCTTAAAAATTTTGCTGACAGAGATATAATAACATTTTACATGTACCATTAACCATAATACTTCCAGTCTCTCACTTGACAAAGATAACCAACCTGTGTGAAGCCAATTGTGATTTCTTCGTTCCTCCTGGGAATTGAATGACTTGGGGCAGACGTCACACTTAAACGGCTTGTTACCAGTATGTCTTGTCATGTGCTTTTTCAAATCCCAATGAAATGGAAAACATTTGCTGCACACTTTACACTTGTAAGGCTTGAAATCAGTGTGGAGAATCCAGTGGCGTTTGAGATGACTGGAGCTGCAAAAGTCTTTCCCGCAGCGATCACAAGGCCAACGAGTGCCTTTGTCAGATTTAAATGGAATGACTGAGCCTGCAAAAGAGCATTTGGTAACTCAAAGAGATGCAAACTTAATTTTCAAGCGTACTATTTAAGGCCAAGTAATACGGGCAACATTTTCTTGCAACTTGCCGCACAACAATGTTGCATTGCAAATTGTGATTGTTTGTTGCCTGTATTACCACCTCCACGTGCGCAACAAATTTTCATGTTGAGAAAGAAGACACTCTTTCTACTTTTTGCATCACGAAAATTTGTTGCGCGCAGAGCTAGTAATACGGGCAACAAACAATTGCAACTTGCAATGCAACATTGTTGCGCGACAAGTTAAAAAAAAATGTTGCCCATATTACTTGGCCTTTAGTCACCCTAGTGTTAATCACACTAAAATGGCCTTGTTTATAACTCCCTTTGCAGTTTTCCATCACTTTGGTACTTTGGTACTATCAAACTTTCACCTAGGTTGTCATTGAGAGAGTTCTGGGATTGTTCTCTCAGCTTTACTGGTCAATTAATTAATTAATAAACAACAAAAAGAAAAAAAGAAAGAAATTTGGAAAGAAAGACCAAAAGGGTTAGCGCAAACAGGACATGATACCCAAGCGAGGAGCAACCCCAACCTGACAAAAATCAAGTAAAAATTATCAATGAGAACACTAATAAAAAAAACATGAAGATTACGAACGGTGGCATGAGTAGTCATGGGAGAGGAACCAGGTTCAAGGCATGTCTATGTCGAAGGTGGTACAGGTAGCACATAGAAAATTCTTAAAAATAGTTAGACTGGAGAATTTGTCAGGAGAGGTAAGATTGCAGATAGTATTCCAGGGTTTTACGGTTCTGTTGGATTAACATATTCCTAGTGAGCACTTACCTATATCAAAATTAAACTCTTCTGGGTTAAATTGAATTTCATCAGGTTTGAAATCTGGCTCATCAACCTCTCTTGTCATATCTGTTTCTGAACTAGGCCCAAAGCCTTCCACATCAAATTCCTGAACAGTGGAATCTGGCAATTCATTTCTGTCACAATTCATGTAAAGGAAGTCTTCTGAAGAAGAATTCACTTGGGGTTGGGAAGGCAGATGGTGTTCATGGCTAAACTGCTCCAGGCCTGATCTGTCAGACTCACTGGTAGGCCTAGATACAAGCAATGACTGGAAATCTTGGCTGTTGTCCTCAGGAGTATCACTAGAAGATGAGCCTGGTGTGCTAGGTTCATCTGATATTTCCTCATGTTGTCTTTGTGTGCTTGCTGTAAACACTTGAGTGTGTGAAGACTCCTCAGTGTGATCTCTGTTACGAGATGTTATGTCTCCTTCTGTAGCTATGTGTGACCTTTGAGGATTTTCACGAGTCTGTTCCTCTCTCCTTGTTGTACTCTGATTATCTACTACACCTGAGGTACCTGTCAAAACAAGTCAAGTGTGAAATATTTTATGAAAATTCTGTTCTGCTGAATCACCTTTTTGACACAGCTCTTTAATTAGAAGGCTCAGAGGAAATGATGAAGTTACCCCTTGTAGGATCCAAGATAATAAACACTTTGTAACTTTTCCTGAAATTTGCCTGGAGACATTTCAAAATAACATGTCATGGAGCCTGCATCAAATTTGATGCTACCATGGCAATCACATCTTGAAATACAGGGTTTTTTTTACCCTCGGGCATACAAGGGACCACCATTTCTTAAAGTTTTAATGAAGTGAATTTAATTGTTTTTAGTTACGTAGTTATAAAATTTACCCTTTCAAACACGCGATTTCAAAGTTTGAGATTGCTGGGGGAAAAATTGCCGATTTTGTGAGCGCTCACAGTTGGGCTATTTTGCCTTCAAAAACGGTGTTCGAATTGCACAGCCAAAACGCCTTGAGACAATACCCGCTGACATCATGTTGGTGCCAAGAATTGCAATTCAACATGGCAGAAGAGAAGAAAGAACATTTCTTCATCGTTGCTGCTTGATGTGTCAGAGAAGCTGCTCATTTCAGAATCACTAGACATGCTTTTCCCTTTCTACAGTCCTCTTTGGCAGCAAGAACGGAATGAGAGTAAACAAACTTTTGGCACCAATATGACATCACAACTTGGAATTCAGCATAGAACTTGACCCAGTCCTCTGACCATTTTTGAGAGCCAAATAGCCCATCTTTGAGCGTTCGTAAAATCTGCAATTCTTACACCAGCACTCTAAAACTTCGGAATCATACATTTCAAAGTGCAAATTTTTTATAACTACACAAAAACGATTTTTGCTTCTTAGGCACTTTAACATTTCTGGAAATATCCTTAGCGGCTCTTATTTTCGGAGGCCAAGGGTTTCAGTGAATGTTCATTTTTTTCCAGACACATTTTGACAAGAAAAATGTTTTTCATGACATGTGGCATTGCCAAGGCAACCAGACATCACTGGCATGTTCACTAAAATGTTGTGAGTTTTGACATAAATATATTCTCTTCTTTGTATTTTTTTTAAACTTTACTTTTCTTGCCTATTTTCATTAGCAAAGATTTTTCTTTGTTGCTTTCAATCAATTTTGGAACTTCGTGAATTGATGTGATTGAAAAGCCAAGATAACAATAACGATTATCGTACTTATTAATACAAAGGTGTAACCCCAGCAGTACATAAGGTATAAATATACTTTATCGGACGCCACACATTATCGGACAAAAACGGAAAAACTTTGTTTTCTCACGAAAATAATAAAAAAAGGTTATAAAATACTAACATTTTGACTAGATCGCATGTAATCGCCTCGTGTACCAAGTTGTCTGTCGTAAATCCGCGGAAATATAAAATAAAATTAGTTCTCTTACCTTCAGCGATCATGGCGCTTGATTTTTCCAACAAATTTCCATCGACAAACAAACAAAAAAATTTCAATAACGGGCGCAAAAATGCAGAGATTGCCCTGAAAACTTGCCGATTGCAACCTTGTCCTCCATTTTCTTTCCCATGAGTCCATTGGGGCTGTTTCCTGTGTTCAACCGCTGGTTAAAGGTGTTTTTGCCTGTATACATCTGCGATCTATTATCGGACGGCCAGCTTCCATACCGAAACAGGATTTGCGTATGCAATGTGTCTGGCGGGAATTTTGTTCAGGATTTCCACATATCCAAGTAAAATAATCGTTCACATCCTTAGGGTCAAAATGCCAACAAAAAAAATAAAAACTCGGACGGAAGAAAACATGGTTGCTGCCATGGAGGCAGTAAGGAATGGAGGGTCACTACTGACGCTCATCCTGGCCAGAACTTCATGTAAGCCTTAGCACATTACACATGGTTATGTCCCGGGACATTATACGTAGGCTTACATGTCATACTGACCCTTACCCTGCACCAAACAATAGTTGTATCACATGTCCGATAATATATTTGCATGTCCGATAATTGATCAATCCAATCGAGCCTCTGTGAGTAACTTTTGTGGGAAATGTGACGCTTTCTATGCAATTATCTTCTGGCAATATAAAGACTACTCTATTTATATTTTAGAGGAAGAATAAATCGGCTGTTTCTCCATCGTGAGCTTCAATAGAGCCGAAGAGGTAAAGAGTGTCCGATAATATTTATTCATACCTTAAATGCCTTGCAAGAATTGACAAGAGAAATTTTTTTAGGAAACTTACCTTGCACAATTAAGTCATAAGCAGGATGAGTGAGTTGGGTGCTGTCGAAAGTCACTACACAAGGCACTGAGCCGGTCGACAGTCGTGGTTTAACACCGAGTAGCACTCCATTATAACTACCATCTGAGGAATAGATAAGCTTCAGCAGTCCCAGAGTTATGCCACATTCTATCTTAAGTAGAGGCCGATTGTCTCTGTACAATGTGATCTGCAAAAGTTGACCAGAAGGATGCGTCATGTTTCAGTTCATGATTCGCACTACACTGGGAGTTAACTTATTGCTGCCAGTCAGAAATAGACTTGTAACGCTATTAAAATAATCCGTTCTGAACTCCAGGCCTAGCTTATGGATGGCATGATAGCTACATTACCTCGCTGTTGTCTGCGGAATGATCGTTAACGTTCTCTGTCGACAAACGGCAGCTGCCCGAACCATCCGCCATGTTTGTTAACTAAATTTACCTGAATTGAATTATGGGTAGAGACTAGGAACCGCATTACATGTTACCCTACCCTACCCTACTCAGTCAATGGAAGAGATGCAGGAACCTGCTTTTGGGCATGAAATAGTCAGAAAAATTAACGAAAACAACACTGATATCACAAGGTATGTACATTTTGCGTGTTTTCATATATTTGCACAATTTTATCGAAGTCATGATAAATAGAAAAAGGAGTACCCAACGACACTTTTAGAGAAAATTAATCGTATGTTGCGCTAAACACTAGCTGAGTCTCCGGCCCTTCGTCAATCTTGGTTACTATTACCGTTCCTGGGAAAAAAATACACGCTCTTCACTGCCAGCGAGCAAGACTTTTAAGAAATAAAAATTCCAGCCAGCTGTAAGTGTGGTGGCTGTCAACTAGCCAGGAAGCAAGTCAGCTTGTAGGTGCGCAGCATCTTCCCGAAACTTAATTTGTTTATATATTTTTTGTGTCATCGGCAAACATGGCAACATGGCTCGTCAGGACCGAATCGGGCAAGTTATTTACATAGAAATAACATCGGTCCTAAAATGGAGCCCCGAGATATTCCGAAGCCGACGACAGGCAAAGTATCAGAGGTTTCACCCAGCACGGTTACACGTTGGTAGCGACCCATCAGGTAAGAGCTAAACCACTGCAAGGAGATCCCTCCAAATCCGAACTCGTGAAACTTTTGCAGCAGGCAGCCGTGGTTCACCTTAACGAAGGCCTTAGACATATCCATATAGATCATGTCTACCTGTTTTTCGTCGTCTAGTGGGGAGCCCACGAGGTCCAAAATTTCAACAGGTTGGAGGTGTATGATTTCCCTATAATGAATTCATGTTGACAATCTCTTACCACCTCACACAGTCTATCTTTGAAGTGTTAAATATACATCGCTCCAAGACTTTGGATACCAGTAACGGTAACGAGGTGGGCCTGTAATTCTCTGTGCACTCGGATGGCTTTCGTGACATCAAGAGCTTCGAGGACGGATTGGACTTCGCGAGCCGTGAGCGTTAATTCCGACATATCAGGAGAAACGGGTGCATTGGTAGCGCTTCCAGATGAAGGGGAAGGGAGGGGGGGGGGGGGGGGGTGTCATGGGCGAAAACTGATGCGAAGCAGGAGTTAAACAGATCGGCTATTTCCCGAGGATTTTTAGCTGAAGATCTAAACCTCGTACAATTACCTGGGTCAGTGGATGCACTGGCTGATATTGGCGTCGAGACTCGATCAGGAATTGTATGCGATTTGGAACTGAGCTCCAATATCGACAAAAATACGCTTTGGGTTTGTGTTGAGGTCGGACTCAATGGAACCAAGAAACTCATCACGGCTGTTCCACAGCATGCGCTTAACTGTTTTGCGCAATTTTTTAAACTCCTCCCTTAGGTAGCTCGAGGGAGATAATTTCAGCTTTTGTCTTATAGATTCCTTTTTCTTGATCAAATTAAGTATGGCACCAGACATCCAAGGTATGGGATTCCGTACCTTTAGCCTCTTGGTCTGTATATAGTCAGAGACCGCTACAAAAAACGTGTCTTTCCATTGATGCCAGTCAGTATAAACATCGCCATTGGCTATAATCGAAGAGAGGTTTACTGCTGACAGAGCCGCACGCAGACCCTCGCAGTTGTCTTTTGCATACTGAATCGTAGACAAATCTCAGGGTTTTTGGTGGGGCTTTATGAAAGCGTTAAACTGGAAAATAATGACGCTATGGTCTGTAAAATCTCCCGAATCTTTTGGAGACAATATGACGGTTACATTGACACGGTTTGGCACCCTCGTGATTACAAGATTCAAGTATCGGTTGTTGCCACGCGTGGGTTTTTAATTATTATTGAGTTGTACATGTCAAGAGGTGGTCGTGAAGGGTTTCAATAAAGGCTAGTTCGTTAGCACCCGATGCGCTGTCAATGGTCACAAACTTCATGCAGAAAGTTATTGAATACATCCGTCCAGCTTGGGCCTTCATTGGGTGGCCCATAGCAAAAACAGAATAAATTCTTTGACCAGTGGGCGTAGTAATTTCGGCAAAAATGATCTCAAGCTGTTGCAGCTCGGCTTCTGATTCAGGTTTAAATTCTTTGACAGCTTTGAAGGAGGCTGTTTTGATTGCGATAAGAACTCCACCACCACCTCGAACAGGCCGATCTCTCCTAAATATTGTAAAGCCAGAATGCAATATTTCAGAGATACTGACTGATTTCGGTTCAACCATGTCTCATTGACGCATATAACCTAAGAGTTTTCGGCGTACACCAGGTCCTGGAAGCGATGGAGGTTACACACGGATTGCCAGTTTGTTGTTCTGTCTTTGTGATAACTTTTTAAGCTTCTGGCATTTACCAGGAGGTAATAGATCTTACCACCAGTCGAAGCAGAAACCGGTCCTGGTAAGGACTGTTGATGTCACCAGACATCAAGAGGCGAAAGGTAGCATCTGAGTTGTTGTAGTAACAAACGTGGCACATTTTCAATACATATCACAGTAATAAGTGTTGACTTAATAGCAAAAAAACAGAAAAATAGCAACGGCTTTCACCGAACTCTTCGAGTGACGACCTGATTCCCTTAACAATGTCAACAATCCACCGAAGGAGCAATCGTTTTCGGGAAAACGGCAATAAAAATTGTAAGAATGAAATAAGGTAAAAGGAGTCCAAGACTAGCGGTACCTCCAAGACTACAGGTCGTTTGACCACATTTTATCCTTCTGTGACTTCTGTCATTATATTGTTTTCGCCCGTGCGCATGCTCAAACCTCAAAACGTACCACATGGACGACAAAATGACTACATTGTCACATATATACATGGCTGAATCTCTGTTTAAGTCAGTAAAGTGGAACTGAGGTGCCAACGAAAGGGATCTGTCTTATGTGGTCTAGGGGCCGACTTTTCTCGCCCTCACTGTCTTGTCGGGGACAAGGTATCGGAAAGCAGCACGGAACCATCTCCAGCTGGCATAAGCGAACCGCAGGCCGAAATCTCGTGGTACAACGTCATGGTACGACGCTCTGGCAAACCGTCCAGAGGTACCGCTGTCTGCTGTATTTTTCTCTCTTTTTCAGCCATTTTGATATTATTTTATTATTCACCGGCAAGTCGCCCGAAGACATCGCAGGTAAAGAAGCGTTTCATTCATGTCGCTTGTCATGTCCCTTTCAAATTGTCGACGGGTATTGTGTACTATTCATATCCTTTAATCCAATTTTGCACATTAAACACGTTCCCTTGAAAATACAGCATCGATAAATACATTTACGCGCAGGGAGGATTGCAACCCTTAGGTGTCCAAGATCAAGGGCCTGTTTCACAGGAAATTCCTCCGCGAATCTGGAGAAATGTTCGGTAAAAGGCCAGGGAAACATGAAATAATTACGGCACAGCAGGATATTAAAACTTGGGGAATCGTTAGAGGGTAATTTTTTGGGACAAAAATGCCTGGAGAGGCCCATGTGTATTTTACGGCCTTTTCAAATGGAAGAAAAGCGCTGGTCATGTTCTGTGTAAAATAGTTTCACATAGAACAGTGGAGCCGCCGTTAATTCCTGGCGCGCTACTTGCGTTCAAATTTCATTGGTAAAGACGGTGTTCGAGCGAAATACGATTAAAAGAAAAACAAAACAAAAACAAACGAGACATTTTAACACAGCTAGAACCAGTGTTTTAATAAACGTTTCAGCAGACTAGATATTTAGAAACGTTCCAGCCAGTTAACCGTCTAATGTATTCAGTTCCCAGCCAGCCGTAATCCAACCTGCAGAGCGGGTTTTTAGTCGAGCGGCCCCATCAGGTACTCCTGATAGAACTTCCTTTGAGAAATTACTCAAATTAGGAAACTTTTACGGGCCCGAGCACCCTTCGGGGGTGCTCAAATGTATCGGCTCTCAAGTCACCTCTGTCAAGACTATTCTGTGTTCAGAATGTCATTCTTTTGGGATGTTTTAATATTATATCTTCACTCCAGAAACTGCGAGGAATCTGGTACGAGTTGGACTGTTTGGGTTGACTGACTGGGACATCGCGACGACGAATAGTTGCATATTTTTTCGGCATTTTGTCGGATGGTGTAGCTCTTGTAACATATCCTCACTGCACACCTATTACCCCGTCACAGGAAAACCAAGTTATCCATGGTAGGAAACCGCAACTACCGAGACAATCGGGCGTGCCGAGCGTAGCAAAATGTGGCAACCGCCACCAAGGGAAGTGGGAGGGGCGAAACGTTCACGTCACCAAAGCGAGGGTCGCCATGCATAACACCTCTATTTGTAGTTTATTCTTTACCGTGCCACGGGCTAATTGTGTATGCAGTAAGAATAGTTAAATATGCTTAATCTAAAACAGTATTTTCTATACAACCGACTGCCGAGAAATGCACTTACTTATCTGCGCATTCGACGGCGGTCCATGCGTCTCCCAAACGATCCCATAAAGTAGTCATAAATTCTATATTGATAAACCATAAACCAAGCATTCGTTTCCACTCCCCACCGACGCAGCACCACAGTAACTAGACCCCCATATCCACCGGTTAGTGAATTATAAAGTAGTCCAATACGTCTATTTTCACTGTTTTGGGCTGCCAGAAACGACCGTTAGCTAGGGAGGGGAGGGGGTTGAGGGCTGGGATACACACAAGAATCAACGGCAATATTTTGAGAGAAGTAAGCTTTTTAATCGCAACCCACAAAGTAATAAGTTGCACAGCTCTTAAACCATAACCTCTGCTTGGAGGCGCGTTAATATTGTATGCACAAAATTTACACATAGCTACGACCTATAAATGTACATTCATTTCTTTTATAAGAGGACGTTATTAAATACTTTTATTCTTTTCTTTTCAGCCAATAATTTACAACGTTACGTGGCTTGCTTTAAAGAGAACACGAACCAGTCCTGTTCTGGCCTACAAGAGCCAAGATATTTTCAAATGCGACAGGCACTGTATTACATTTTAACAAGGTTTCACCAAAGCAGTTCCCTTTTAATTGTCGAAACTAAAAGTCATAGCTAGGAAGCTGACGCAAAAGCAAAGTTTTCCTGGTTAAATTGTTGGAGAAAAATCCTTCGAAGCAAATTCTAGACTAAAACAAAGAGGTTGCTTCTGGGGCGCAAATATTGCTTCCAGGTACACTTAAGTCATATTAATAGAAAACAATGCTTTCGCGACAGTGTTCTACTTAAGCCAGGCAATCATAGACATTTTTTTATAAATTGAAAGTTCAACCTGGAAAGGAACGCAGCGAAACCGCTTAAAAGCGCAAGTTGAGAACAGAAAATTTTATCCACGCATTTCATCATGCCCGGGGGAATTGGGCAAATCTCCCATACTCTGTATGCAAGAAATCAGTAACTTTAAAATTACTGCAAGATGGGCTAGCGCGATTATTTTGGTTTTGTCAGTCAAGCTTTCAGCCCTTTGAAATTCATTTCACAGTCAAGCAAGAATCAGTGAGACTACGGGTGAATGGAATCCTTGAGTTACCTTTCGAATCTGTGGTAATGGATATTATGCTGTACAAGACGGTTCTCTGAACTTTTGAGTCTGCGGATTATATCCGAAATGGAAGCCACTGGACAGTACTTTCCTGTGGTACGGTTTATTATGCTGTACAAGGTGGTTTTGACTTTTGAGGCTGTGGATGAAATTCCTAAGTATAACCATTCAAATGAAAGCTACGGAGCAGTATTTTCTTATCCTGCTGTTTATTATGCTGTATATAGTGGACATGACTTTTAAGTCTGTGGATAAAATCTGAAAGTATGACCATTGAAATGAATGCTACTGAACAGTACATTTCTGTGGTTCTGTTTACTATACTTTACTAGGTGCTTCTTGCGTTTGAGCCAGTGGATGGAATCCTAAAGTAAGACCACAGAATGAAAGGATGCTCATTGTAACTCTTGACTCTTAGGATAACACCCTCAATCGTGAGCCACAAATCAGTACTTCTCATGGTACAACTGTTGTTACCATGGCAACACGATTGTATGCTCCCTAACGAGTGAATTCCGTTTGTTCAATACTTTACCAAGTGCAATTTTTGAGGATTTTCCCTGTTTTGAGCACGGGCGCTCTTAAAAGAGAAAGGGCTAAAAATACCTTTCCAACCGACAGTCAAAGTCAGGACCATTTATTCCACCGATGTGTTAGTTGCGTGGTCATCGCAGGCGCTTAGATATCACTACTTTAGTTTCCTTTTCAGGGCATAAGAAGATTACTTTATGATCCTACAGTACTAAAACCCAAAGGCAACTATTGCAAATATTTATGACAGGTTTAGAACCAGCCACGTGTCAGAATTTACCCACCCTCCAGCGAAACCAAATTTAAAACTTGCTTTGAATTCTAATTCAAATGTTCTTGGGCTTTTCCATGAGCTGTCCGTCGTCAAAATGTAAGAACTTTAAAAAGCAACGTTTGAAAAGCTGACATTTTCGCTTTTTGTCTCAAAGAACCGTACGAGCTGGCCATGTCACGCGGTCATCTTGTTCTCTCTCGCGTGCCTGTTGCATGGTCTCCTGCAGGTTTTGATAAATGTTGACGGCACTTTATAATTCTTTATAATCTGCAATGAAAGGAAAAACAATAGAATTAAACAAATAACAAGAGGGATATAAAAAAATCTTCCAGTTTGGACAAAATAAACTGCACATCAAAATGGCGAACGTAAAAGAAGATCTCTAAATTGCTAAGTTGTTTCATTTGATTTGCAGAGCTATTCTCGGTTGAGTGTCGAAAGTACTTTCGCGTTAGCTTCGGTTTTGTTTTACTGGGCTCCGTGATTGGTTAACCACCGAAACTGGCGCCACTTCTCAACCAATCAGAAGTCAAACCAAAACCAATGGTGACTTGCACGCAAGCGTTTTCCCGCGCGATGTTTTGATTGGTTCACCGTGTTCTTTACGTTTGTTGTGTTGTATAGAGGGATTACTAACGACACTCACTTGGAAACCGCTCTACTACATTACGTTTGCATGGTAGCACGGCAGTTGTATTTTCAAAATGACATGCGTCCGTCCATTTTCTGTTCTTGAAACGAATCAAATTAAGTATTTCAGGTGAGAACACCTTAAAATTTCGAATTAAAACAAACTTCTAAATAAGACCCAGCATTAACTCCTATTGGTTATGTAGCATACAACTGCCATGATGCTCTACAAGCGTGTTTTATAGAGGGAACTGGACATTAGCGTGACCTAAAAAGGTTTTCCAAGCAGATAAAAACGATTTATAATAATAATCTTTCAATCTCTGCTCTTACCTAGACCCCCATCCAAAGATCAAAAGCCAGCTGAGCTCGGCGTTCGCGGGCTCCCAGTGAACAGCGGTGTTCCGTATTTTTTCTGCCTCGCGCGCGAATTTTGAAACCACACTTGCGTGACTCTCTTACTGAGACCAGTCAGCTGCGCGATTCGTTCCAGGTCCTGCCCGTCGGGGTTGGAGTCAATGTTAAAATTCGCTTGAAGAATCTGAAGCTGTTCCTCAGTGAACGTAGTTCGCACTCGTTTGGTTTTGTGACATTTTAGAATTCCTCCACTGGTCGGTGAGTCTTCACTGTCTGCGTCTAAACAAGAAATAAACACCATGTTACTTGTTGTGATAATTTAAACACAACAAATCGACTCTTCACTTATCTACAACGTCCAGCAAGTCGTAGCGTTTCTTGTTCAATTATTCCCGCCCAAACGTAAGCAACAGGTAGAGGTATAACCATATTGGGTTCTTACGGTAGACACCTTAGACATTATCAAGTGTCCACTTTGAATGTCCTCTGTTGGAAGCTTGTCTCTATACCCTAACACCTCTACCTTTTCTACGGTACAGAATTCCCGAGAATCGGGAAAGTGCGGGGTACATTACTACCTCAAATTTGTGTTGATATACAGCAAAAGAAACACCATGCAATAAAATAGGTTCCTCTCCAAGTCGACTATTAACACTAATCTGATGCAGAAAATGAGTTAGGCGGGAAAATTAGCAGTTCTCACGGCAGGTTCTTGCAAAGATTGTGGAAACAATGAATGAACAGTGGTGGGTGTACCACAAGCCAGTGAACGTATAAGACAGAGAGAACTCTATTGACTTTGCCTGTTGGCACACGTTTGTATGGTTCATCACAGGCCGTGAGTCGTGAACGTGTTAGCAATGAATAAGCGTGCATAACGGGCGTTATTCAGTTTAGGCAGAGCGCGAAGTGTAAGGCACGACCTTGGCGCACACGATGAGAAAAAAAAACGCTCTGCGCTCGCCTATAGAAAAATAACGCCCGTTTTACAGGCCAGCGATGAGTGGACTGAAGAGTATAAATAACAGTTTGGAATAAAGGGCCAATCTTTCGTCTGTAACGATCGTTTTTTTGGGATTCAACTTTCAATTTCTAATGAACCACATTTTGTTCTCCCACCATCGAACTGACAGAAGCTCGTAACTGAGGTTAAAATGAGCCTTAATGTAGCCTTGATTACAAGCTAATCCCAGTTCAACCGCGAGTCGACAAATTTGCTCTTTTCTGTGAATATTTACTGCTCTCCAATCACAACACTCATTCCACGATTTTCTTCGAAAACAAAGCAGTGTTGGGCAATCCTTAAGGAAACAAAGTTCGTATTCAGTCACCTTGTATCATGTCTTCAATCCCTCCATCACTTTGAGTGCAGAAAGAGAGAGCAACTAAGACAGGATAAAGAGAGATCGCAGGTAAGAGTAAGGAAACAGCACGTATAACTAAAACAAACGCTTTTACAGGCCACTCTCCTAGACGAAGCCATTGACAAGTAACTTTTACACGTGTACAAGCGTGAATTTTAGATTAAAAGATAAGGATTATCGACTGCATACATCATTAACTTGGTATTGATCTTCAACGGACACTTGCTGTTCCAAACTGTTTTCTTCAAGGACGTAAATACAGTAACATTCAGGCCGGTACACAAGTAAAAAACACGGGCCAATGGATGATACGCGATACCACAAGTTCATAACTGTTCTAACAAGCTAGCTATAATAATGTTTCTGATCACGAGAGATTCATCGTAATAAACATAGATTTTTCTTAGTGCAATAATCATCAGAATACTTTTGGAACAGCAAGAGAAAGAACTATATTTCCAATCTTTCAAGATATGAAATGAAATTCAATTAACACCTTTCAATATTTCATCTTTTAAGGCGAAGTCTCACGAGAAACTAGAAACCAATAAGCTTCGCAACCAATTCGCAGCTCAAACTTCAAAAAATGTAAAAACATGAAGAGAATTATTTAAGCTATCGAAGGACCACCAACTGAATGGGTCACGGGGCCGAGGTTACATCGTTTACAAAACAACAGATCTCATCACCAAATTCTCATTTCTCCCGCTTCGCAAGCCTTTCCCCCTAAACAATCCATGATTCACGAAAAGTGGTTTTAACTTGCAATTCTTTTAATTAAACTTTGCGTCCATTCAAATAACAGCTCTGCGGTACAAGATGGCTCACATACGAGCCTGTCGACGAAATCCGAAAGTACGACCATTCAAATGAAATAAATTCAGCCGTAGTTCGCTGTATGTTTTCATCCGGAGATGGGCGTTCCGCAATTTTTTCAGCTTGGATATTCACTGAAAAGCTCTCGCAATTGTTGACTTTCAATCTACACATATCGATCCCTGAATTCAACAGCTGCTTTCTCGGCGCTTTGTCCTCCGTCTAAGGCACCGCGGAAAAAAAAGTCGGAAATTTCATGAATTATAAATGTCCCTTGATTACTGTTGCCGAGACACCCAGCAATAAGACTTGAATTTGACACCTCCGAAAAGGAAATCTTCAAACCGCTTTTCTGAATATCGCTTTGTAATGGTAAAAAGCAAAAATAATAAATAATCGTCTGAAAGTTCGAAATGTAATGCACGCACTTTGGATCTTGAGTAAAACAAACTGATTCCTTTGGGGAGTGACTATTCTACAAAAAGCAAATTGCTTCAAGGAAACACCGAAATAAACCTTGCACGCAAGAGAAGGTTTAATTCAATTCTGAATCAGTCTTACTTTGCGAAACGGTTTAACTCTCGCGAATAAAATACCATGAGTATTCACTACAATCTGCACCGCTAACATGGAATCAGCGAGCGCCAAAACTTTAAGATAATGGATTTCAAAGAAACCAAAAAGTACTTCAATCAAATAAAATTTAAATTCATCAGACGTTATTCAGGAAGCTAGACTAAGTTGATGACGATTAACTGCTTTCAGCATAAAAACGTAATCATGGTTTTAGAGTAATCATTAAAATACGATTGTTTTCAGACGCATATAGCTGTACACGCAAAACAAACTCTCAGAGCCATTCTGCGATCAAGACAACACTTTAAAAGAACTAAAAACCCCTTCTCACAGGCTGATATCAAAATAGTCCCAATTTGGAGCGTTGAAAAGATAAATGTGACTTGACTTGACTTGACTGGTGTTTTCTTCTTCACCCATTTAAATGAAATGATTTTCTTTAAGCTTTGATCACATCCTTTGGATTATCTTGTTTAACACACTTTCAAAATGATTTTTTACTTTAGCGGAAAAGGTCCCGCGTGGGCGTTCAACAAAAGCATACTTTTCTCATGCAGCTTTCTTGTCCAGCCATATGAGGCCAAGTTTAAATTGAAGAAATTTAAATAATTCACTTAATATTTTCTTTTACAATGAACTGCTTAAAAGCTTCCGTTTAAATGCTCAAACTTTAGGATTTTGTGCATAAACTGAAAGGTACAACCACCTTGAAAAGTACTGCTCAGTAGCTTTTTCATTCGAAGGGTCACACTTCAGGATTTCATCTATGGACAACAAAAGTTGGAGATGCCTTGTACAGCATAATAAACATCACCACAGGAAAGTACTGCTCAATAGCTTTCATTTGAATGGTCACACTTCAGGATTACATCCACAGACTCAAAACGTTGGAACCTCCTTGTACAGCACCACAAGAGAGTACTGTTCAATGGTAAACAGATTCATTTATTCAATGGAAGGATTAGACGACGTTAAACTACTCAAGGTTTTGCCTCCGGGAATAGAAAGGTCAAAGCAAATTTTGAAGAATTAAGGGGAAAAGATGGCAGGTTCTTTGCCTCCGCTGGCACCGCGCGTGGACAAGGGAGCCAATTCTTCAAGCCATTAGCCAAGTAACACCAACAAACCAACTTACCTTCCTGCGAAGAGTTTTCGGGCAGGAACACCTCCAAACTTTCCATGTAGTGTAATTTACAGAGAACGTGTCCTTCTTTTAGCGCAAACTCCTCACCAGTAGAAAGTTGCCGCTTGCACGCGTCGCACGCGAAACACGCGAGATGGTACACACTGCTCCGCGCGCGCCTCACCCAGTCGTTTGCGTGGATGCTTCGGGCGCATCGCGCGCATTTGGTGCCAAACTGTCTGCAATGGGATAAACGAAAGAAAAGAGGTTAGTGCACCCAAAGAACACACCGCGTATTGCTACAAAAATGGGCGTGTAAGGGGTGGGAAAACTGGAACTGATGGCGCGTAAAACACGTTTCACTTTATCTTCCAGCGATAAAGTTAGTCAAGCCTGACATATTAATATTGAAATTAGAATGGTGTTTTTTTGGTGGTCAGACAATGACTACGAATGAGGCAAAACAGCCTGAATCACATAGACGCCAGAATTCATACAAACGTTTAAAATCCTAGGGTTCTTTTTCATGCGCTAGTTTTGATCGCTTTTAGCGTTATTTGAGGCTCAGTTACTATGAGTCACTTGTCATACGCCTCCCAGAAAAAACTGGCAAAACTCTTAATAAATAATCTCCCCGTTGTTCACAGAGCGGATGACTCCATCCAGTGGTTAAATCAGCGGATAAACTGTATTAGTTGGAGTACATTTTATTCGCTAGTTAGCGACTCATCCGCTAGATAAAGTTATGCGGATCTTTGAACAACCCGGGTCAGCCGAGTAACAACCAAACAGTAGGTAATACACTTCACTTTGAGAAATAATAGCTTAAAAGTCAAACAAAATGGAGAACGATAAAGAAGGATAAAGACACGCAAGCTCTAGAAAAAAAAGAAAGAAAGAAAGGAACAACGGGAACAACAAAAAACAAGACAAAAACAAAAAAAAAAGAACGAAACTAAAAGCGAGCTAACGAGCAAACGCTTGAAGCATGTACACGTATTATCAGTTTTAATAGCAATTAAGAATTGTGATGAAGAACGCTGAGCGAGACACTTATCGCCAGGGACTGCAGGTCACTACGAAAACTATTTCTATTAGCTTAATTTAAGTTTTATTTATTTCGAGTACTTAAAACTTATCTTCAAAACCTTCGACAATTAGTAAAATCGTCTGAATCAAGAGGCGCTTACGCTTGAAGCAATCGTGTTCTTAACTTAAAGAACAAAGCTGGGTCATCGAGGAAGTTCTACTTGACTTTCGTCGTATTTCGTTCATTGTCATTATTTTCAACACCTTCGTTCAGGATTTATTATCCAGAGGAACTACAATAAAGCTAAAAGAAATTATCCTTTACCACAAAACAGCCGGTTGACTCTCAGACTGAATTAAGTGTTTTAAACTTTTCAGAACTAAATCGGCGACAAAAACGACCAAATGGTATAGCGACCGCATTTCCAATAAATACGTTTTTGCCTCAAACCGTTTGCCTGGACACAGTCATTATCTGAACGCGTTCAAGTTTTTCTTTACTTCAGTTCCGCACCAAGCAAGGTTCAGAAAATTTGTGCAAGGGAACATCATTCAACATATCACATGTTTTGTAAACTCCAATAAGTACATCGGCCACTTTTCAACACAATGTTACCTAAAAGCTCGCTGGCTAGGCGACAAAACTAATTTGCAAGTTTGCATTTTAAACACTGTTCGCTATGTTTACATTCACACGTCCAGGGCAGGTGCCTTCGGCGTTCGCCTCCACTTAAGCCAGGAACTGATAAATTCAAGGATCGCAAATTTAAAACTTAACCTCCCTGGACCAAAAAAAAAATTAAAAAATTACAAAAATGAAATGTGTGATTAACTAAAATAAAAACCGAAAACAAATCACACGGGACATGTACAAAAAACGGGCAAACCGAATTCCAATTTAAAATGAACCTCGTGAAACCGATAAAACGGATCAAAGAACATTAGTAATGCAGTCTCTTTGTTTTGCAAGTTTGTGGCCTCGTCGGCAATAAAGCGACTGTAAACGGAATATAGTTATTAATCGCAAACTCTGCTTGGGGTTTCACTTTTGTTTTAACCTTTAATAAAATTCACAAAAAGAGGAAAATTTTTTGAGTTCCATTTCGCTAGCTCTAACACACGATTCAGTCGAGACTGATATTGTTAGAGATGTCGTGCCATGGGATTAGCGTTTAAGCCCTTGGCTACACAAAAGTCGAAAGCTGTGGTATGGTTAATACAGTCCCCCGTACTCCGTCTTTTAACCGAACGCTGGCTTGTAAAACCTTGAAGAAAATCAGCGCTGGGTTTGATTGTTTAACGGTCCAACAATGTTTACACCAATGTCCAAACCTTCTGGAAAAACAGTCAAGGAAAGCAAATAAAACGATTTGTTTGGGGAAAAAAAACGTAGGAAGGACTTGTTAATCGATATTTATCGGCACAATTTCCAGATTCGCGCAATAAAATTATTACCAAATAGCCAGACTGTGGCTCGCAGAGGATTCTCTGCGGTTTTTCCTATTTTGATGCCCGGAGAACTGGAATATGGTAATTCAACAAACCTCTTAGCGTCAACGCTTTAATGATGCACAGCCAAGTAAAGCACAAAATAGGTCACTGAAAGTAATTCTCACTTGCTCCCTAATGGAAGCATCAGTAAGGCAAAAAGACTTGAGAGACCCAAGTATTTGTCTAAGAATCGATGAATGTAAATTGCTGTTTAGGACGATTTGTGGTCCGACAGAACAATTAATGAAAAAAATATATTTTACCAAACGTGGTTAAAACACCACTACGAATAATTATTAGTTACAAAACAATCTGTAAATATCGCTTTTGAGAATTAAAACCCATGCGCTTAATTTTGCCTTATTCTCCGCGTTGAAAAATTCTACATAATTTGTCCAGGGTGTCTAACAGCACAACACAGACGAGACTAATTCCTACAAAATAAGTGAATTCCTGTTCAAGGAAAGACGCACAGAGACACACGAACTGAGAAGCAAACGCGCACGCAAGCAAACGTTACCCAATACCTTGCGTAGTCAGTTTTGCAGTAAATCTTGTCCTCTTTGGTGTAGCACGTCGCTTCTTTGCCGAGTTCTAGTCCACACATGCAGCACTTGAGACAACCCGTGTGCCAAGCCTTGCCGCTCACTTTTACCAAGTACCTGTCCATGATTCGGCCTTTACAGCCAGCGCATTTCTCTCCGTGTGCCTATAGAAACACAACGCATGTTACAATTGCATTACCACTCCAAGACAGCGCTTTTCGCGGAGTCAATTAGATATTCGCTTTGGATCGTGTATAAAAGGCCCTCGCTATTGAGAACTTCCCTCGAGAGACTGATTTGGAAAAAAATCAATATAGTTAAATTCAGAGGCAGGAAAGAGAGGATTAATAAACTTCCTCGGGAAGTTTATAATTATCAAAAGGAATTAGCAAACTCTGGCTCACTGTGAAAATATTATTCCATAATACGGCCAAGGTCCTCTCTTGTCCAGGAAAGTAAACAAACAGCCCCACAGACAACAGGTTCTCGAATACACGATAACTCTCACTCGAACATGTTACAGTAATAAAAACCAACACAAACATCAAAACGCCAATACTCACCGACTGGTCACCAACTTCGCGAGTAAAATTCGCAGCAGATTTTTCCTCGCAGGCAGTGGTCATCTGGCGAAGCGAAAATAAAGTTAGTTCGGGCACAGCACGAGGGGGCAGAGCTGGTTATGGTATTTAGAGCGGTTTTGTATCCGAACCAATCCACCCGCTATGCTCAATTTGTTGTTTGAGCACTCGAAGGTTTCAAATAAGCCAATATACCATGACATAATAATAAGCGAGCTTGTAACGTGATTGGTGCCGGGACATAAGTAGGCGGAGCGCATGTCCGCAGGGAAATCGATATAACATACAAAATGTTGCTTCCTTTTGTCTTGCCTTGATCAATGAATGTTGTTTTGAAATGGATGAATATTGCTAAAGTGGACGCACATTTTATACAGAACCCAGCCTTGCCCCAGACTCGGATAAATCATGCTCTACACACGGAATTTATTCCGCGTAAAATGCGGTCGGCAACAGACCGATTAATTCCTACGCAATTTTGCTTATATTCCAAAACTCTTAAGGCTGGTTTCCATATGATCGCGGATCGCAGATCGCAGATCGCAATAAGGTCTGCGATCGTCTGCGATCGTCTGCGATCATATGGAAACTACTTCTGCGATCGTCTGCGATCCTGCGATCGCGATCGCAGACGATCGCAGAAGATAGAACCATGTTCTATCTAAAGGCTGGTTTCCATATGATCGCAGACGATCGCAGACCTTATTGCGATCTGCGATCTGCGATCCGCGATCCGCGATCATATGGAAACCAGCCTTTAGTTACATGCTTATGAAATTCAAATTTTAGTTGCTTTTGAATGCGTAGAAACTGTTAAAACCGTTCACCATATTTTACGTGTGGGAGGGCTTCGGTGTTGAATCCTACAAAACAAGTTGAAAACGTTTTGTCTCTTGTGGAAAAAACGTGGTACTTTTGGGGACAACGATTCTCGGCGCCGGTTGTCTGTTCACAACCAGGCAAGAAAAATCACATTAGATTTACGACACTAACAAAAAACCCAGGCACAAGCTGTTTCCTGTTTCAGCGTCGCCGATATTTTTAATTGAACTAAGGTCATTTTAAGGAAATTGCGGAAACCAAACGTTGTTCTTTTTCTTCACAAAAATTAAGGAAGACTGGCAACGCTGCACACAATTTTGAAGCTTTTCTTTGAAAACTTTCTAAACACTCGTTTTGGACGAGTTCGTCATCGATGAAATTTGACAAGAAATAAAACCCGCTTCAGTACTTTTCACATCACTTATCGCTACAATGAAAGGAAAAGACATAATGAATAATGGCAATAAAATACATTTTCTGGGCAATATTTTTAAATTTGTAAACTCGAGCTGTGAAACCGGTATGGGTACCAGATAAAACATCCAAGTTTTCAAAATTGTCTCTGCGAATCGCTTTCTTGACCAGTTTTGCGCAGAACTGTAGTCCTTTCCGAGATATACTCAATATTGCTTTTAATCAAAAGCGAGTAGAATCAAAGAAAAAAGAAATTAAAAATCAATTTCGAAAGCGGACGGATCAGTATTTATTATACTTCAAGTTGACAGCTCTATTCGCCCTAACACTTTTGTCTTGCAAAAGAAACCATTCCAGGCATTTTAAAACGACAGAAAGGCATAAAGGCTTATTTTGACAAATTTGCATTTTCCTGTACTTAATAGTTTCTGACAACAAAGCAACGAATTTCTGGAATATTTTCCGTTGAATAAAGGCGTGGGATGTTGACATTCACAAAAAAGAAGGAAACTTGTTAGTTTAACGATAAAATTGCGGATTAAAATTGTGATAAAAATAAAACGCGAATTGGAAGAGACGATATTGACGAAGAAGGAAAACAAGCTTGATAAACATACAACAGCCACCTTAGCAAAGGTGGAAATGTCGTTTTATGATCAATATAGCGCTAACACTTTCACACATTGGCTCAAAAAGGTGAAGATGCTTTTAGGAAACGAAAGAGCCGACACTGCAGTTTTATGTTGACGACTGAGACAACTGAAAGTTTTTAATAACTTTTTTTCAGAACGAGCTTCAAGCCTAAACAGGTGACAATTGGATCGTAATATGTTTCGCCTCCGGAAATAACGGTATTTAAGGCACTGTTTAATTTTCCTGGACAATTGTTAAGACTGAAAAGATTATGTAGATGAATTATTGATTAGTTCAGAAGCAAGCTACGCGCGAAGAGACAGGAAAACTTTAAGAAGCCAGGGGCGATTATGGAACCCACTGGAACATGATACGGAAGATGGTGCAAAAATGTCCACAAGTCTCGCCACTTGAAGATTTGAAGTACGCGTTAAGAAAACAAATATGGGGCGATACTAAGCACTACAATGTAAATCAAAGAACATCAGAAGTAATTTTAACAGCTAAAGACAAATTATTAAAAACACACAGAGAATCACTAAAAATGCTTTTGTTACGTGACATGAATGATTAAAGAAAGAACTCTTTGACGTTTTATAGCTGTAATCTAGAAAAGTTCGCGAAAGAATGCACTAGACAACTTTACACTTTGAAGAAGATTAACAATCAAAATATTCTTTACTTAATGCAGCCAATCTTATAGCGCTAGACAACTGTTTCTTTTTTTACCATCAGGATTACATCACTAGAAAACTGACAAAGGAAATGCATACATGTCGAGATAGATTTTCATGTCACAAAGGAAACGAGGGTAATATAAAACGACGGGAAATAGCGATCAAATGTACAGACCTCTCGACAAAACAAATTCTAGAGAAAGATTGCATTTGTTAACAACACTATTTCACGACAGATTCGCAAGCAAGAAAAACAGACCTAATTCGGCAGTTGTCAAATCGGGACACTGCGAAATCTAAAAATAAAATAGAGCCGTTTAATTTCATCAAAACTAATTTATATTGATATGACCGACCGCAATATAAAGTGGTATACTTTCTCTGAAAACAGCTTACCGAGAAGTAACATATTTCAGCCAATATTCTACTGCAAGTGAATTTCTTTTTTAACTGTGAAACCAAATAGAACAGACTTTTCGAAATTTACAGGCGTGCCAGTTAAATTTTCCGCATTCAGCAGCCGAAAGATCATTTACAAACAAGACAAATGATGTTAATTTAAACCCATTCAAGGCGACTTCTCGCTTAGCACGTGCAAGTTGCAAAAGCGGGCAGGTGGATTTGCCATGAAAATGTTGAACAAACCTTAATTTGGAGCGTTGTTTTATTTCTTTTCAATAGAAAGCTGAAGATAAAATGCTCTTATTCAATACAATAGTATTATAAATGCAAGTCGGTATAAGATGACCGCGGCAAAGCAAAAATTCAAATTAATCCTTGGACAGTATTGAAGTATTTAAGCCGTAATTGTTACGAAAAACTGAAACTGTCATGATTTGCCATGGATTAAAAGGGAAGAAATTTAATAAGTTTGTATTCAGAGGCGTACATCATCAAATTGTTTTTCATCGACAGTTTCGAATAAATAAGTCTCTGTCTTAAATGACTTAAAATTACGCTGTCCCTCATCTAAGGCGAAAATTAAAGCAGCACGATTTGGAAATGTAAAGTACACCTTAGAGCTACGGAGATTACGCAAAGCCATTAACGTCGAAAAAGCTGCAAACAGCAAACAAAATCTCGAGAACAACTAAAAGCACCTTTGGAGCTATTGGCGTTCTATAAGTTTTGTTTTAAAAAGCCATTATGTTGAGGAAGAGATAACTTAAGTGCACGGAACAATCGAACCGCGTGCCACACAAACAACTCATATACCATACTTAGAATTTTTCCATAATGCCACAAGTTCTTCAAGAAAACCAACAAAAGATGCAGTTTATATATAGCTCATTATCAGATGACTTAATTTACCCAACCCCGTAGTGCGCAAAGAAAGCTCTTGGTTTAAAGACCCGGGCTTAATTCACTCGCGGGAAACAAGAACAGCGGCTGCCGCAGAACTTATCGTTCTGCAAAACGTTCAAAGTTCGAGACGCAAACTTCACCGGAGATCGCTTTTCAGTGTTAATCTGGACTTAAACAACTAAAACAATTAAAAAATTAACGTTACCTCACAAGGTTTCATGCTTTTACCCTCCTCTTTCACACAGAGCAGCGACATAGTTTTGGTCTAGTGATCTCCTTGCAGCCAAACTGAACGCAACGCAATCGATCAATGCAAATTATGGCCAGGCGCTAGCGGTCTTAAAGTAGAAGCGTCAAATTTAAAAACATCGCATAAAAAGGGCGGCTGGGAAGTCAAAGAAACGAATAAATGCGAAGCGGCAAAAGATATAAAAGAGAAAAACCGGCGCGTCTGTACAAAGGCTTCCCGCTGGCTGTGAATGCAGCTGTAAAAAAAAAAGTAGTAATGATTCGAGGCGGTGGCTGATTGCGCATGTTTCGCGAAAATATACTCTGTTAATTTTTCCTTCTTCCACACTTTAACTATACGTAAAAGCTTAACTTTAGTAGATGCATTCACGTTGTTTCGCGGTTCAAGAGACGGGAAAATGCCGCAACAGACAGTGGCGGTGACCCTTAATCGGCTCAAAAAAAGAGAAACGCAAAATAAGAATCCAACCGGGTAGATTTATCAGCACCGCGGAGAAATTTGTCAAAAAACAACAACCACAACACACAAAACAGAACAAAACAAGACAGATTCCCCATAAAATGACTTTGCGTTTTCGGATGTTTCAAATCGCGAAAATTTCAATCGTCAGTAAAGAATGAGTGACGTTTAGACCCGCTTTAAACGTCGAGTTTTTGCCGCGCCGTGTGCCGACGTTTGATACTAAGGAGAGAGTCTAAAACTACTTACGAATGACCACGAGTGACCACGAATGGCCACGAGTGATCACGAATGACCACGAATGATCACGAATGGCCACGAGTGATCACGAATGACCAGGAGTGGCACTGCAAGTTTCTGTCGTGCTACAAGGTTACCGCCGTGCCGAACTTAATTCATAAATTATGAAAACCATGTAACTACATTACAAAACATGGTTAATTTGGCCATCTTGGATTTATTCGTACAACCGTTTGTCCGTTTTATCTTTTAAAAGTTCGACTTAATTGAATTCGACGTGTGAAACAAAGTCTCGCTGCAGTCATGCTAAAGTCGAGTCAGATTAGCACGACACTGGCAAGACCTCTCAAACGGGCCTAAAAGCCAAGTAATACGGGCAACATTTTTTGCAACTTGTCGTCCAACAAATGTTACGTTGCAAGTTGCGATCGTTGTTACCACCATTCGGCGCACAACAAATTTTCATGTTGCAGAAAGCAGAAACGAAGTATACTTCTGCAGACTGCAACATGGCCTTAAGGTGCAGTAATATTTTATGCCTCTTTTAGTCATTTACCGCTAATTATGCTGGAACGCACTACAACTCAATTCCGGAACCACCCGCTCAGATTACAATTACTTCCGTCAACTAACAATCATCTAGAAATATTTCAGTTGTAATTTTTTGTCGTAAGAAATCTTTGTATAAATTTTCATTTATTTGTAATGTTGTTATTAAGTCTGCTCGAAGAAATTGGTACGTGCTACTACATAAATTCGAGGGTAAATAAAGTTGATGATGATGATGATGATGATTATGATGATGAACAAAGGACAAGCTAGACTTGCCTCCAGTCGTCTTCTTATGTGCCGAAAGAGTGACTACCGAGTGACGAAGTCTGGCTGAAGTTCAAGGAAAACAGGCTTGGCGAAAGTCTAAGAATAAACGTACATCTGATAAAGCCGCTTCTTACTTTCTGTACCTGATTAAGTAGTAAAAACGGCTAACTCGTTCATGTTGATCCAGTACTGGAACGGTCCCATGTGAACCGATGCCCATAAAAGAGTAAACAGCCGTTCCGAACCGGATCCATTTGGAACCGGTCAGTGTGAACAAAGCCTTAGGTTGACGAAATATCAAACTTCCAAAATCACGACATAAAGCTTCCGCGAAAATTTCACGCTATAGGTATAAAAATTGTTCTTAAACAAAAAAAAAAACAAAAAAAATCAAAAGTCCACTTGAAAACATCTTCAACTGTATTATCAAAAGCTGAGATTAAAATGAACTACAATCTTGGCCAGACGTTTTAGGCCAAACTGCATGGGCAACGATGATGCCATGTCATGGTGACGTGTTTTGTCCACAAAGATGGCCAAAGACTTTCAGTTTTAATTATTTTCAGTGTGATAGTGTAGTATCTTTTCATAAAACTAGGCTATTATTTTTAAATTTCCATTGGTGTAAGTGAGACTTTTTGCTTTTCAAAGTCCTACTAAAATAGTTGACATAGTCCCTTTAATTTCGTTGAGTCGACCAACAAATTTTACTCCGCGTACACGCGTGTTCATCGCGCGGCCCGTCAGCTGACACAAGGCGGTGTATAGCGTGGGGCGGTTTTCTCTCATTCGGCGCGCGAGTCGCTAGTATTCTTGTCTTGTATTCAACCGAACCATTCTGTTTTTATCGGTGTCACTTCAGCGAGTTTTCGTTGTTCTCAATCTGATTTCAATGGAACCTTTCCGTCGCTTGCTATCAAAGTCGGATTTTTATCGGTGTCACTTCGGCAAGTGTTCGGCGTTCTCAATCTGATTTCAATTGAACCTTTCCGTCGCTTGCTATCAAAGTCGGATTTTTATCGGTGTCACTTCGGCAAGTGTTCGGCGTTCTCAATCTGATTTCAATGGAACCTTTCCGTCGCTTGCTATCAAAGTCGGATTTTTATCGGTGTCACTTCAGCGAGTGTTCGGCGTTCTCAATCTGATTTCAACCGAACCTTTGCGTTGCTTGCTATCAAAGTCGGGTTTTTCTCGGTGTCACTTCAGCGATAGTTCGGCGTTCTCAATCTGATGTCAACCGAGCCTCTTCATTGCTTTAAGCATCATAGTCGAGCGGACACCCGCGGTGTCTTCGGGAATGCGTCGAACTTGTTGTTACCTATTGGATGATCTTCGACGAGGTCCGCAGCGTTCCTTTTTTTTTTCCTTATTTCAACCCCAAATCTTTCTCGCTTGGTATCAAAGTTACCCAGCGGGCAAACGTTCCTTGCTCCTCCATACTTGGGAGGCCATTTGCGAGAAACAGAACTCTCATATTTTATAAAGAATGACGCGCGCGTCGTCGAAAATTTTCGAAAAACGCCCCAAAAAGTATCAGAATCTTGGTTTGACGGGTGACTCAAGTTCATTTTCACCTCTAAAGGTAACAAAACAGTTCACTGGCAAATAGATCCTGGTAACGGTGGCCATTTTAGACTTTTGCGCCCCAGTGTAACAAAATCCACAATGCCCCTCCCCCCCTCCTCGAAAACCTACGACTATCACACCCTCGCCATTTTTTCATGGGACTCCCCTACCCCAAACCGAGATAGCAAACTAAATAAACTGAAAGCGTCCGCTGAAACTATGTCGGTGAGGTCTTTTTATGATTGTAAAAGTAGAGAACTAGCATGCATGAATAAAATAAAACTACGAACAAATTGCTTCTTCCAACTCTTTTGGTTGGATCGATCTGTTACTGGGTTGTGATCGTAATACAAATTTTACTTTCTTTCCACTTTGATAGCAGGAGTAAATAGTTGAAAATTTATACATTTTAGGGACTAATAAATAACAATTATTATAAGTCCCAAAAATGTATAAATTTTCAACTATTTACTCCTGCTATCAAGTGGAAAGAAAGTAAAATTTATATAACTTTTATATTATAATTATTAATAATCATTTGACCTTTTATTGCACTGATTACAACACTGCGACATGTAAAATGGCTAAGAACATTCACAAGGACTGATTCAACTTGGCTGATGCAGTGAGGACAGCCTGAGGAGGATGATTTTACCCTGTCTGTGCAATTTTCCAGCTTATCCTTTGCCATTATGGAACCATGATTTAAAAGAGGTATTATTTCAGTCAGTGACGCGTCAGACATACTCAGAAAAGAAAATCCGAGTTTTCCCAACATGAATTTGAACGTATGACCTTCCGATTACTAGTTTGGTTGCTCTACCACTGAGCTACATGTACGGGAGACTCGTGGGAACTAGGTTCATGGGACAAAAACGTCCTCCATGCTATTAGGATTCAATGCCGACGACTAGCATATGTGAAAGAGATGTGATGTTATGTTGTAAAACTGGTGAATAAGTTATAGATGAATCAGAAAAGGAAAATCCAAGTTCTCTTAACGGGAGAAGACCCTATGACCTTTTGATTACTATTTCAGTGATCTACCACCCGTGGAGAACCGTGGGAACTAGGCCATTACACTAGGTTCAAGTGTATACTTGGAAAACGAAAATCTGAGTTACCCAACAAAAAGTTGAACCTATGACCTTCTGATTACTAGTTTGCATGCTCTACCACGGGAGACTCGTGGGAGCTAAGCCATAAGGCCATTAAACTAGGGTCATTTGACAAAAACATCCTGCATACTGCTAGGATTTGAATTTCAATGAGTACCATATGTGCACTGGAATAAATATTAATGCGATATTATGTTTTAAACCTGGTGGATAAATGATAGATAATTTTTTTTCAGTCAGTAACACCAGGATATCCTCAGAAAAAGAAAACTCAGAGTTTTCTCAAAAGGAGTAGAACATCTAACCTTCCGATTATGAGTTTGGAATATCTACCATTGAGCTACAGGAGACTCGTGGGAACTAGGCCACTAAACTAAGGTCAAGTGACAAACATCCTGCATACTGCTAGGATTGGAATATTGCTGAATGGCTGAAAGAAAATGTCTATCACCACCTTAATTTCATCTCTCCGGCAAAAAAGAAAACAAGGCACAATGCCTACTGTTCAAAGAAAGTCCAACATGTTCAAAGAAAGTCCAACAAAACAAACAAAAGTAAAAACAAAAAATCCACTAGTCTTGATCGAGACACTGGATGATTCTGGTTGAAACACAAGCTGAAGTTTTGCTTTGACCTGCATTTGGAACATATTCTTTATTAAGTTAAACTTAAAAGGTTATTAGCCAATCATAACAAGAGAAAGATGACCAGATAACTGCTGAATGTCAGGTGTACCTAGGAGATGAACAATTGGCGGCTCAAGTGATTGAATCTGCCAAATGCTTACTTAACAGGAAAAGAGCATTAAGCTACTAAAGAAGTTTTTGGTTAAGGGGTATTTGAGGGTTTTGAATTCCAGTTTAGTATAAGATATTTTTATAATCATTATTTGGTACCTTAAAAAGTAATGCTTTCATTTATAATATTATTGTGTATAAATGCTGTTCAAAGCATTGTTAAGGACAATAATATTAATGCGGCCAATATATGCAACAGTTATGTAGTAAAGGTTTTACAAAATAAATAATGCAGCTCAGTAAATTTTAACTAAATCTTGAGATCTCAGCACTAAACACTTACAAGTGTCTTGAAATGTTGAGCTTAATAATTATTAAGAGTTGGTGACTGTCTCAGAATCTCAAATTAAAAATGTGACCTCTTAAATTCAAGTGTGCAGACGTCTCAAATCAGTCCACTCAGAGAAGAATAATGTATCATTTTGTGGTACTTTTTGTACTCACCAGTATATCAAATTTCTCTTAGTAGAATTTCCCCAGAGCTGCACGACTCAAAAGGCTTGTTGCATTTGTAAGAAAAGATACCCTGGGTTCACATGTCTAAAGGCAAGGTTCTTGTTAATTGACACGGCAATTTCCATCTGCCTTTCTGAAGTCTGCACCCACTAATGTATCGGGTCAAAATTGGAGACTAACAAATATCAGATTGCAAAGTTTCATTTGATGCTTTTAATTAATGTCAAAGAGAATGTTCTAGGCTGGCTGCTTCTCAATCAGAATATTTCCCAACAATAAGGTGCAAAGGTTGCTGTCAAAATTAATTCTGGTCTCACACACTAACAACTTATATTGTGTTCACTTTAAAAACTTGGGAATGTAAAACTTCAATTAAAACAATGTTGGATTGATGTGAAGTCTTGTTTCTTTAAACCCCATGTATAGTTTTAAAATCAATTTGAAAGCAAGATTAGGTGTTTTTTTTTTAGCTATTCAATGATCATCCTTAAAATATGACACTGAACTAGTGTTTCACTATTAATGTGTCATAGCAAGTGATAAAGATATTGTAACAATAATTCAATATTATTTACTGATAAGGAAACTTAACAGTCTCTTAACTGAGACAAATATATTAAATTATTCACCCGTTAACTGCAATTTTAAAATATTATGCTTTGAGTTTCACTTATGTTTCACATATTATTACAGACGGATTTCACTTAACTTCTCAAGAATCAATATCACTGCTTTTTAGTCAAGTATTTACCTATTACAAAGACCATTTTAGTTTTCCTGTATGTTAACTGCCAGTTATCTCTGCATCCATCCAACAGTTCAGGCACAGAAACGACATTAATGTGTCTATCACGTAAGTTGTTGGCTATCAACCTTTTGCATCAGAACTCACATTAAGATTTAACAATATGATATATTCATGGCTGTTTCTATCACCATGGAGAACAATCTGGAATCTTGCAACACATGTACCAATTATGGCAATATTATATGTAACACAAAGACATTCTAGAATAACGGAACACGCATCCATAATCTAAATGTCTCGATGACAACTGATTATAATATTATTTGATTATGCAATATGATCATGACTGAGCCTCTGTATCATCAGACAGAACATTCTAGGATCTTTAAACACGTACACTGACAATATTATATATATTTTTCCAAGGAAGAATGCTATTTTTGATCAGTGCAATATTCAAGAAATAGACTATAACACTTGCACTGCTTGAATTAAATAGTTAGCTTAATACTTGTACAGAAATAACTAAAGTTATTTGGTCTTTACGTCAACCTCTTAATGTCAGCATTGTATGATGTCAAAACCCATACGAATGACACAGACGAGTAAAAAAAAGTCAAGTTGCCTAAATATTACCTTCCAAACTGAAAAAATTTGTGTATGTTTGGCCATATTGGTACTATTTTCAGATGAAGTGGACCCATGTTTAATCACCAAAATCACCAACCCCAATTCAGTAAATCATAAACTTGATTTCACCAATGAAAACAAAAACCCCGCAACCTGATCAGCAAGTATGACTTAATCTTTCTTGACTCCAAAATTAAAAATGAAAGTACAGTTGACTATGCAGTGGGAAATTTCTGTTAAAAATTGAAAAGTGATCAATCTCTCTGTAAATTCAAAGAAAATATTAATTAAAACTGATTTCCCTTTAGAAAATCATCTGTTGGACAAAACTTTGATGAGAGATGGAAATGGTCGGCTTTAAAGAATTAAGTGTTGCAAAAATTTTAGTTACGTTTCGCTAAGCTCTGTTGTCTGCAGGGGTTTTTTTGTGAAGTGCTGTAAGTTGAATTCTCTATTTCTTAAATAAAGAGTAAAAAGTCTTGGGTTCTGAAAAAAATGCTGGTCTTAAGCCATCTCGCAAAGTCTCAACTTTACCTAGCCAATGGAATCTGAACTCTATAATTTGTGCATTTCATTCACATCTTTCAGAGATTAAATTGCTTCTGACGTTTTTCTCGAGCTACTAACAGTTCCTGATGAATACTGCTACAGTGTTTACTATTAAGCAATTCCTGTGTTGTGATTTCGCGAATCTAACAAAGATGTCTTAAATAAGCGATGCAAGAACAATGAAAGGAAAAAATATATGTATTTAATAACTTGTGCTTTCCTTGTAAACACTGATTCAAGATGCTTTTTTTGTGTGTGTGCAAGTGACAGAATTCACTTTTCAGCACAATTCATTCTCCGGAGAAATCAGAGAAATTTGACTGCAAGCTTTAAAATCAAATTTGGATAACATGTGAATTCTCACGTCTTTTATATTTTTCTCTTCTTTTGTTGTTGTTGTTGTAATTTTCAAGGGAGGGGGATTTATCGTTGCCAGCAGCAAAATCAATGCAAAACATGAATTTTAAGCACAAAAAAGCCGGAAAAACAGTTATGATAGTCAAAATGTAGTCACTGTGATTTCTTAGATCTTCTTAGCATATGGTGTCAACTTGAATGAATTTCTAAACCTTTCGTTGTTTACGTTTGCCTTACATGACATTTGAACCCGATTTCTAAAAGGATTTGGGAAACACAAACATACAACACGGGCAGAAACTTCGGCTTGGTCAGACAAAGCGGTTAGGCATGCACAGCTGAACAATCTAATTACGCCAATAAATGAGATTTTTGATCTTACCAGCGTAACCGCTTCTTCCCTGAATCGACCCACCATCCAATCTTCGTTTAAATCGGCTCACATGTAACTATAAGGTTTCCAGAAGATCATGAACAGAGATGTTTGTGATCACTCACGTCAAGTGCTTCGTAAACGAGAGAGAATTTGCAGAACTTCCGCTAACATATTCAATATCCAAGATGGCGGACAATGGCTTGTGTTTACTAGAGCCCAATCTCCCGCTCAACTTCCAGCTCGCCCCGACCCGTACCCACCCGTACCCAACCCGCATGATGTCAGGTGCAAGGCCCGAGGAAAGTGAAAAAGCAATGAAATCAAACTTTTTTTCTTTGTTGTACCTTTTGAAAAACGGCCGGTCGGACGTTGAGGAGCGAAACATTTTATAAGGATCGAATAAATGCCCCTTGACAAGACCCCTCCCCATTTAAGTTGTTATGCACAATTCTACCGCGGAAAAGGAAAGGCCAAAATAGAAATAAACAAACTGAGGCAAAACAGGGCGTTTCCGAGTTGCTTTGAACCTCACTACGAAAGCAAGGCTAAGTGCAAGGTTTTTTGATGAGAAAATTAGTTTTCTTTCCATCGCTTTCTTATTGAGGTTCAGAGCGAATCGTTTGGGAGTTGGTGTTTCCCTCGATCAGTTTAAATTATTAAACTTCAAATCGGGTGTTTATCCCCGGCTTAAATACGGTAACGACTGTGGTAGACTCCATCTAGCTACCAGTACCATCTAAATATCTTGATCACCAGTCAGTAGCCGAAAAGACGTTTCCCTCGGATTCTGTTTTATCCATACATTCTTTGTTCCATTAAGGTTTCGAAATTGCGGGACTGATTACTGTACAGCAAACAACTTAATAAACGCCCGGGACGTTTATTAACTTCTTCATTTTTTTCTTTTTGAGTTGGCTTTTATTAGATACAAGGCGTTTATTGAAGGGGAAGTATCATGGGGTTTTTGGTATCTTTTGTTAAAAATGATGAAACAAGACCTTCCGTCCCCTGCCAAATAATTCTAGAATGACGAGAGGAACGAAATCAACTCAATTCTTGAAAGAAACAACTCGTGATCTGTTCTAGCGCATTTTGGAAACAAAAATGCGAGAACTTGAAAAACATTAGCTTAATATTTTTCAAGTTTCAATCCAAACCAGCCTACTCTGTCTTTGGCCAGAGGCACTAATCGACAGTTTTATCGCACTGGGGTGATAATTTTTAACAAACTTGACAATTATTTCGTTGTTTCTGCTGACAGTCAAACATTTTTGGGTTTTGAAATTACAGCAAATTTTTGTGATACTTCCCCTTTAACTCTCCTGGGCCCGGTTGTTCGAAAGCCGATTAACGCTAATCCCCGATTAAAACTTAACCGAGGTTTTCATTTTGTTCGTTAAAAATGTCTAAGATAGCAAATTTTAAGCTAAAGGCAAAGGAAAGGCTAAGTCAAAACTGGAGGGCAAAAATCTTTTCGAAAAATCTTTATTGGTTAGTAAAAACTCGAACCAAAGTTCAGGCTAACCCAGGATTAGCTTAATCGGACTTTGAACAACTGGGCCCTGAACAATAACTGAACGTGTTAAAAACAAAACTTGTCGTACAGCCCGTCAAACATTTATTATTTCACTGTTCATAAAAAACAAAAAGGACGCCAGGGCAGGTACATACAAGAATCGTCTAAAAACGCTTTGAAGTCGGCCGGACACTTGTCGATTGCGTGTGCATTCGAGGTTCGGTAACTGGTGTTGAGTGGATTAGAGATGAGGACAAATTTGTTTGATTTTTGCATTGCTTCTTGAAGGGGCGTTGATAAGGTAGATGCGGAGTTTTGAGGGGAGACTTTTTATCACAAAATACCTATTTTACTAAGGGGGGCGCTTGATAGACCTTTATCACTCGGCGGCCATGTTAAGTCTCAGAAAATAAAAAGCTTTGTTTTTGCGCGGCAAGCCTCGCACTGAATCCGCGTCTGGGCGAGGCTTGCCGTGCGAAAACAAAGCTTTTTATTCTCCTTAGACTCAACATGGCCCCGCGTAACAAAGGTCTGTAGATATTCAAGCCTCTTTTTTGCCCCTTTGTAGCAAAGGGGCAAAAAAGTGGCTCCCGTGGTACCAAGGTACTACAGGTTTAAGTAGTACGCATGCATGCCCAAAATTGAGCATGAGTTCCCGCTGAAGAATTGGGGGGGGAGGGGGGGGGGAGGGAGGGGCTGGGGTGTCGAGCAGTGTGTTTAGGCTGGTTCCTGGGCGTTTATTTGAGAATGGGCATCTATCGGATCATTTACAGTACCGCGCAAAACAAATCAAAGCATCGCAACAACAACATACAAAGGGACAAATAACACAAAGATTGTGGTTGTCTTGAATGTTTAATGAATAAATTTAACATCCAAAACTGAGTTAAGTTTAACTAATACGTACGTGCATAAAAGTGTAACACAATGGAACAAAAGATTGTCTCGCAAAATGCGTGCAGGTAAAGTAAGTTTCGATGGTGATCATAGAGACACACGTTATGTGACATAGGGCCGTTCTTTTTGCACTTTTCCGGTATAGAAATACACGAAATTGAAGGAATTCATGTTCTCTTGGGAAGTATTCTGTTTTCGAAAGTATCATAAGTGGAATTGCGTTGTTTTGAAAAGCTTTTTGGTTTATCGCGGGTTCTTTTGGGAAGATTTTGTGTACTGTGTTTTCCTGAACCTGAATGCGCTCATAATTTAGATATGGTCCGATGGCTACTACGCAGGGATCTTAAAATAAATTTTAAATTACGTCTTTAAAAGTTATTAAACCTTATATATTACATAGTTTCCTTGCATTAAAGTTACAAATTAAACTTTAACGAAAAAATCTCCAGAAAAGATGCAATAAAGATCATTTCAGTAGACAGAAATCCGAACGGACAAGTGTCTAATAAAATACAATTCCATTCCGTTTAGATTGTCTACAAACTGTTAAACCTCAGAATCTTGAAGTGTTTTGATACACTGAGACTATCAAGGAATTTTTATTCCTTGATTTGACATACTTTTTTTCCACTCCTCAATAATATTGGTTGCTGTTATAACGGGCTAGGGTTGTTGCTAAGACAACGACTTTTCAACGAAAATGAAAATTCTATCACACCTACCTAGACAACAATTTAACAGCCGCTAACAAGAATACAACTGTTTTTATGTACAGAACAATTTAACTTAACTGTATTGTATGCATGTATGTTCTGTTGTTTAAAACAACGAGTATGTAGTTACCTTATAACACTAACAAATCAAACACGAGCCACAGGTTAGCTTTAACCAGGTCTCACTTGCATGAAACAACTATGAGTATTAACTAAAATTGGTCTGGACAAGAAAAAAATATACAAAGGTATTGAATTTTCGATGCAATGTTTGGCCTGAACCTAAACTTGCTTACAAGTCGAGCTCAGAGAGCGCGAAGCGCGATCGTTAGAGCTCGAGCGAGCGAGTAGAGAGAAGCGAGCGACTTTGAGAAAGTCTAGCTTGAACCCTGTTGACAAATAAACCAAACAAACAAACGAAAACTAAAATAACATCAACTTGTCTATAGTAAGTACAGTAAGTAACAACTTTATAAGCTGTGCTACCTCAGTCTCAAATACATTAAGGAAGTTTGCGAGTGGAATAACCCTATTCTGCTTTAGGGTCGATGTTTACATTTTGATGGAAAACGTTTTCTGGATCGTACTTTAATTTCAATTCTTTCAGTCTCTCGTTCACTTTTTCTGCCTCTGGGCCTTGTGGGAAGATTCCATATTTGGTAACAGTTTCTGATCGATGCTGTCGGCCCAAGTTTTTAACACGTCATATAAGTTTGTGTCATGTATCGCAACCACGCAACCAATCCAGTATCTGTAAAGGCAAAAATACCAAGCAGCATTAAAATGAGATAAGCTCTGTATTCAGCTCGTCACGTGCCTCCTTTTGCCACTGCGCATCCGTTCTGCGCATCTCGCGATGGTCCGAAAAAGTCGGGTTTACATCGGCGGTGCTTGCTAGATTAGAGATATTTTTGCGCGCTTTATAACTACGCGGGAAAAGCAGATCTTGTCAAGGGTAATTGGAATCCGAAAAGAAAATTAGGGGTAACCATGCATTTTTCAGAGATAATTCAGCTTCAGCTTAAGAAAAATGTCATACATTGTTTTGCATTTTGGCGCTTTTTAGAATTATTGTTGCCTAAAAAATGCATGGTTACCCCCAATTTTCTTTTTGGAATTTCGATAGCCCTTAATGCTTAAATCGGCTTTTCCCGCATAGTCATAAACTGTGCAAAAATACTTCAGTATTACCGACCGTAAAAATAGAAACAATTCTGATACCCCGGCGGGTGAACTGTGTAATCCACCGTACCAAAAAAAGATAGCGACTGGTACATCTACCCATAATCCGTAGAAAACGAAATCCCTTGAACAAAGACGCTCTTAAAAACGCACAAGAAAGTTCTAAAAACTTCAAACCTAGCATACACAATGTTGTTAGCACAAGGGCGAATTTCGCAGAAAATAAATGGCTTTCTATGCGTTTATTAGCATATGTAAAGCAGGAAGCTTTGTACATCAAAAAAGTCAACTCAAGCCTCGCTTTCATTCAAAGGCCAGGTCACCAAGCGCATAACTATGAAATGACAAAGAAGACAAATCTTTGCTCATGAAAGTGAATATATGAAAATTCATATATTGATTCAAATCCTTACTCAGCTGCTTTAAATTGGAATGGACTGTCCTCATCTGTCATTTCCTGAAGTTTTCCCCCAAGACTTGTGATGTAAATGTTGCTATCTGCCATGGCGCGTGCATCAGGCGCTTGGCTCAATCCTTCAAAGATTATATCAATACCTTCATCTGTAAGCTCTGAAAACATAAACGATCTACAATTAGAAACATTAGCAATATCAGTTATTGACTTATTCGCATCGAGACATTTTAAGAATGAACGGAGTAGGATGCTAAACTATGCTAACTGGTTTAACCTTTCATTCCAACCTTTCAATCTAACCTCAGATACTTCAGTACCGAGCTGTGTATGTCGGCATGCTCTAAGGCCGTCTTTACTGATGTATGCGTTTTCGCTTATTGTTCAGCACCGCATAATTATTAATTTAATCTTTGGAACACGCTTTTAAACAAATGTAAACGTATTAATCCTAGAACTTACATTAAATAAATAAATAAATAAATAATAATAATAATAATAATAATAATAATAATAATAATAATAATAATAATAATAATAATAATAATAATAATAATACTTTATTTATATAGCGCGATTTCCAGCGATGTCCAATTGCGCTTTACAATTACGGCAAATAAATTTCATTACACCATACAATACTGAATAATAATAATAATAATAATAATAATAATAATAATAATAATAATAATAATAATAATAATAATAATAATAATGAAAATACATTTACATTCTTAGGTCTAATATTTCTAATGTACAAAATGTGTAAATGTGGTATTTAATTCTATAGAAAAACTTCCTAAAAAGATGAGTCTTAACTTTTTTCTTAAAAACATTCAAGTCGTCACAAGATCTTATTTCAAGTGGCAGGGAATTCCACAGTTGGGTGAGGCTTCAGCGGCATGTTTTTCTTATTACTTCAGGAAACATGGGGACGTAACTTTAGAGTTAGCCGGCGTAACAAGTGTTTCCGTTGGTTTTGCCCGTTTTTCGCTTTTTGACCGAACGGAAATTAGGACGAGAGCCAAAGAAACGGATGAGGGGTAGGGAAGAGGGGAATCTCTTTCCTCTCCCTTCCCCCTTCCCCTGTCTGTTTGTTTCGTTTTGTCCAAATTTCCGCGCGTTTACACAGCGAAAAATGTACGAAACCCACGTAAGCACTTGCTACGCAGGCTACACCAGAGTGCTTTGGAAATCTTAGAAGTGAAAATCTTAGGTGTAAGGGGCCAACTATTGGTGGCTTAACCTTCAGGGCCCGGTTGTTCGAGACCCGATTAACGCTAATCCACGATTAAAGTTAATCAAGGTTTTCATCTCTGTCGTTTAAAATGGAAGGCTGACGTCAAGCTAAAGGTAAAGAAAAGTCTATGTCAATACTGAAGGACAAAAATCTTTTGGAAGAATCCTCATTGATTAGTAATTAAACTCTAATTGAAAGTTCACGTTAATCCAGGATTAGCTTGATCGGGCTTCGAACAACTGGGCCCAGAAGCTCATTTGATGAATTGAAAAAGCTACATGTTTAACTACATGTATAGTATATCACTACCAGTATAAGCATATACCGTTCACCGACATTCAAATCCTAGCAGTATGCAGGATGTTTGTCCCATGAACCTATTTTAATGGCCTTAGCTCTTACGAGTCTCCAGTGTAGCTCAGTGGTAGAGCATCTGAAGGTCATAGGTTCGACTCCTGTAAGAAGAACTCGGATTTTCTTTTTCTGGGTACAGTCAACTTTTTTTTATATTGCGAACACCCTCGGGAACGCGATTTAGTGTCTTTAATAGCGAGAGTCTGTAATTGCGCCGGGGAATCTATTTCAATCAAACGTCTGTAATTTATTTTTGCCGGAGATTTAGCTGCTGTCCGTATTATCGGGGTATCCGTAATAGCGAAGTGTCCGCAAGGCGAGAGTTGACTATGCCCGTGTCACTGATATCTATCATACACAATATTACACCTTTAACAAAATTCCCCATTGGTGTATAGTAGACAAGCCCTCTTGGCACCATCCAGTCACCACTTTTTTGAAACTTATCAAACGGTATTGGTTTAACTCTGTTTTCTAGCGGTTTGGTAATGTCTGCAAGTTCCATCAGTAGTTGGCCTCCTTCTCTTGGTGGGCCAATGAAGAGAAAACGACAGATAGCTTGAGGCCTGGAGAGTGCAAAACAGAATTAAAAATTATTATGTAAGAAAATCGAAGATCCGTAATCAGGATTCCTGATAGTAATGATAAAACGTTCTCTGGTTGAAAGTTTAAAAATCTATAAGCTTTTGGCAACCATCCTGTTGTCTTCAACGGATAGGAAAATGTGAGTGTTAGCAAAAATAAGATTGCACAGTCACATTTTTATATTCGTTGAAGACAACAGGATGATTGTCGAAAGCTCATAGATTTTTAAACTTTTAACCAGAGAACGTTTTATCATTGTTAAAAATGATTATGAAAAAAAAAAGAGGGTTAAACTAAAAATTTATTGTGGGAGGTATCCTCGAGATGGGAGGAAAGATCGCATGACGAGCTAAAAGAGCAACTGCAAGGGAGGCTAGATACTGCCAAACTGGGTTACTTAGTCAGCTTAGTGGTGTAAGGGCCTAACTAGCATGTGGAGGGCCATTAGCTCAGCTCGTCTCTCTTTCTTTTTTCACTCAAGTTTATTTTATTTGTCACACAAACAATCTAATAATTTATATACCAATGCTAAACACACCAAAAAGAAAAGTGGCAAGAAAGACTAAAAGGAAACCATAATGGCTTATAATATTTGTTTTCCTCATAAAAGCTCTAATAAATAATAATAACAATAATTGTTATTATTGGGAATCAGTAGGATGCACAACTAACTGAAAATACGTACACACAAGCGAATGGATAAGTATTTACATGGATGACATTACAAAATAAATATTAACAGGCTATAAATAATAAAGAAATAAAAAACGCGCCGAGTGCATTGTTGAGTTATATAAGCACGCGGGATTTTTTAAGAACACGAGAGAAGTGCAGAGAGGCACGAGCCGTAGGCGAGTGCCTCTCTGCACTTCTCGAGTGTTCTTAAAAATTCCCAAGTGCTTATATCACTCAACAATGCACGAGGAACAAGTTTCTTATTTCTTTTATAAAATATAAACAATCGCAACTCCTCAGACAAGTGCGAATTTTTAAAAGTTTCTCCTTACGCGAGATAACGCGTAATTTAACAGCGCGCGCTCTTGCCGATCACGACACGATCACGACAGGGCACGCAACAGCGCGCGCAATCAAGTAAAAAGTCAGACTGTTTTAGTTTTTCGTCACGTCGTAAGCAAGTTCAAGAAGTTAACTCCAAGTTAAGTTTAAGTTTTAAGGTGTTGAGAGACAAGTTGAAATTTAATTAAAAGTCTGGAAACATCAGTACAAGAGACTGTTCTTTGCGAATCGCTGGAGCGACAGCGCGTTCTGTCTCTGAATTTCTCAGATTTTTCACAGGCAAAAAATCTGACGTGTGCTCCGTGCATATGTACAATTATAATGCACGCACCATACGTATGCTTCGTGCATTGTGGAGTTATAAAGAACTCAGTTTGACCAATCACAGTGCTTACTTGACCCTGGCTATTTTATAATAAATTATAATGAACTGCATAAATGCAATAAAGAATAACAGACCACAGGTCACAGCTCTGTAATACATGTAAATATTGAAGGGGTGCACTGAATAAGGCCCTTTTGTTTCACAAGCAAATACAAGGCAATTAGAAAGGAGAATCTAGCAGTTTATCAGAAGTCGCTTTGGGCATTTTTCCAGGCACCCCTTCAATTGCAATCCTGTTAATAGTTTGCATAATAAGTTTGTCTTAGGCTCCCATACAGAGAAAACGCAGAATTTTTACAGAAGGTCCATAACCATGACAAACAGAACTCTGCTTAAGTGCTTACGATATATCACCTTTATTGAATTTTATTTATTTTACCTTTTATTTATTTCAACATGTTTTGTTGAAACCATTGTAAATTTACGTCTTTTAGGATTAGTCTTATTTCCTATGATGTACAGCGCACTTGATCATGTTATGGAAACTCGCGCTATAAAAATTTTTAATATTATTATAATCATTATTTTGATTAAACCTGTCATGAACAAGACCTTACCCACTGCGTTTGAAGTGTACCATCATGTAGACTGAGAGCCTGTTGTCTGCCTTCTCACGAACAAAATCCCTAATGGCTTTGTATGCTGCCGCAGCTTTTGAAATGGAATAATACAGATCTCCTCCAATGATATTGTCTGGAATATCATGAAGCTGAAATGTTATGGATGTTACCACACTAATGGGAAAAACCATACAGGCACAAATTTAAGAAATATAAATAATAATATTGAAAACATAAAAAAAAGTTATTTTCGTTGTCAAAATAATGTAACTTCACATAGTGGCTGGAAGAGCTACAACAGGGCATAAATGAGGTGACCATTGCCTGTTCCGAACTTCAAATGGTGACTGCGAACAAGTTTTTAAATTTCCATTACATCAGGAATTGGAGTCCACCACAAGAAAGATCACATTAAATTAGTCAGTTAATACCAAGTTTGAGGTTCTGTCGTTAGATTGCAACCATGTAGAAGGTCGCCTTCAAAAATGGAAAAAATTGAAAAAAAAATAGAGCCTTTTTATGGATTTGGGGACACCATCTCAGATTTATCTCCAACAATTTTGTATGCACTTTGTGCACATTCTTTGACAGGTCACAGCCTGGTTTCTACATATTGAAACATAACCAAACTTGGTAAACTTACTAATTTTTATCTGATCTTTCTGGTGATGGGGTTCATTTCTTAATATGATGTAATTTTAACAATGTGTAAACTGGGCCCATTCCCTTTATGAACATTGGAATGGGCAATTGAAGGCAGCATACATGTAATGTGATTGCTTAAACAAACTGAGAGTGAAACAGCAGTGGGATAATACAGATTTTTTCCAACGATAACTCTTTCTTTCTTTGTAGACCAGAACATGAAAAGTATATGAGATACTACATGTACCTACCCAAAATTTGATCCATAGCCTTTCATCCCCCAAAACAGTTCTGCATTTTCTTTCTCACTGGCTTTAATAACCTCTCCTGAAGTGGTGACTAGTTCTGTAAGATTATCAAATGTAATTATGAACAACAAATATACTTTTAATTATTTGATAATGGAAAATCTATAACTGAAGGGCTTAGGATACACCCCTATAGTAGATGTTATGCAAAAATGGCTGACATTTTAATATTCTTTTGCTTGAAATCAAATTAGCCCTACTGACCTTATAAATAATAATAATAATAATAATAATAATAATGATAATGATAATGATAATGATAATGATAATGATAATGATAATGATAATGATAATGATAATGATAATGATAATGATAATGATAATGATAATAAGAGTAATAGTAATAAAATACATCTTTTAAGAGGAGGCCTCCATTACTAAAGAGTAGTTTTCAGGGGGGTCCTCTAAAATAAAAAACAGAGACAAGCAACATAAAAAATCCCCTAGAATAAGATACAAAAATAGGTAACAATAAAAATTAGGATTTACAATAAAAATATTCACACTAACCTTATACAAGTACTGTAACATAAAAACTTAACATTTAGATTCCTTTTAAAAATTGCGCTACGCATAGGTGTTTTTAATTCATTTAGCAGGAAGGCCCAATTGTTCAAAGCTCATTCTTGAGTTCAAAAAAATCAAAACCATATTTTACCTAAGACGAGGCTAGTGAGGCTAATTTCAATGCAGACAAGAATGTCAAAATGAGCTGTATAGTGCTTTTTAGATTGCTTTTTGTTGCTTTAGTTCAAATTTGCATGTGGTAGGGTTGTCAAAGGTTTGAAGACTGGTGGCCTTATTGTTAGATTAGGTGGCTGATTTTGCTATATTTTTTAAAGAATCAGACAAATAGGCAAGCGGAGTAACTGGCCAAGATCCAGGGATTTCGTTTCTGGCTGGAAGCCAGATGTAATGTCCGGTTATTTGACATATAATGTCCAGTAGTTTACACCCGGTAGTTCTGGTAGGTCAGTCACACAGTACTTCACACACCAAAATAATGACTCAGTCTCTGCATCTGATGAAGACGATCTCTAGAGAGCAGCCCAGAACCATTGCCAAGATTTTCACTCATGGAGCTTTGACGCTCAGTAAACTGATTGGCCTGATGAGTCATGCAACAACTGGAATGGCCAAAGACTATTTATTAATTAAAATTACCATCTGTAAGCCATCTGTCATATCTGGGACTCTTTCCGATTAAAATCTGTTTTGGAATCTACTAAAAAAACGGACAACTGCATGGAAACTGTTAATTACAATTGCCAAATCAAATATTTAATTTTTTTAATTTTTGCCATTTGTTTGGAGTAAAAGAAAAACACGATTATGAGTAACTTTTCATTTTTGTCACAAAACATTTAGCGCAAAACAGTGGATAAAACATCAAGACAATGTTTCCTGAAGGTATTCAAAGCCACATGCAAAACTGACACGTGGTGAATCTGAGCTAAAACAAGAAACAAAAAGCGATCAAAAAGGGAACCATAGGTTGGTCATACCCTGAACCCTTAAATTGGAGACCTCATATGTGTGAGTCCTTACACAACAACAACATTTATTCATAAATGATAATTCTAAAAAAAATAAAGCAATGTTGATATGGATGTGTTTAAAAATTATTATGTAAAAAATTTCTAGGGTGTTTAAAAACCTTGAACCAATTCTAATAAACTAGACTGTAATTGCTTATTCTCCCAATTAAAGCAGAAAGCATAAAGTGAAACTGAAAAATTATAGGTTAGCCTTCTGGGGGACTTAATCAAGTCGTATTGTTAAATATCTGTTGTTTGTAGCTTCAGTTGTAAACTCTTCTTTCTAAACGAATGAACGAACCAACCAACCAGCCAACGAACGAACAGACGAACAAATGAACAGGACTTTGACTTTGACAGTGACTGGTTTAATTGGGAGACAAAAAGAGTCTTACCAAACTCCAAAGCATTATCAGCAGTACAGCCATAGGCCCTGGTCAAGAATCCTGTTCCTCCCAAGAGAGTGAACCCTGCCACACCCAGCTCAGAGTAACTACCAAGGGGTGTCACCATTCCATGAAGTGCTGTCTCGGCATCAACATCAGCCATCTTGGCACCTGCTCCCACAATGGCCACCTGCAGATGTTGGACAGGGGAGTGAGTTAGAATATAAAGCATCAACAGTTAATTTTTGTTACTCACGTGTCATGTTAAAGGCAGTTTCCTAAGGAATTTTTGCAAACTGAGAAAAAGAACTTATGGATGATTATGTTTAAGTTTCAAATTTTTTTTTGGCAGACTTCTGCCATCATCACCCTATTTATTATCATCATCATCATCATCATCATCATCATTACTAAATGATAATCAGAACTTTGTGCAAAGAGGGGTCATATCAAAAAGAGGTGGGACCAGACAAAAAATGCTTCATCCTAGTTTCAAAAAAGTTTGGCCCACAGGTTCAGCCCCCTGTTTTCTCTGCCAGAAAGGAAAGAGATCTACGGAGCCCCTTATTACGCTCTAGTGCATGTAGATAATGCCTCTAGTGTTGGCAGCCAGCCAAAAAGCCAGGGGGGATACTCAGGTATAAACGTGACGGGGAGGTCCGACGTATTTTTTTGGGTCAAAAATTTTCAACTCCTGTATTTTTTTGGGTTGAAGATTTAACCGTGTATTTTTTTTGGGTTCGAATTTCCGCCAGGCTAATAGTTCTTACGCAGCAGAAAAGCAGTATGTATACTGTTCTTAAAATAGCATTTTTAGGGTATAAAAGTCATGTTTTTTGGGGGGTCTAAAATTTCCAGTCTTTCCAGGGTCCATGTATTTTTTTGGGTGCAAAATATTAGGCTCCGTTGGACCCCCCCCCCCCCCCCCCCCCGTCACGTTTATACCCGAGTACCTCCCCTGGGGCCAAAACCCATCTACTTCAAATTCCGAGCGACCCACATTTCAGTGAAGAGGCTAAGCTGTTTAATTAAGCTGTATAAACACATTCATTAAGCTGCCTACTTCTCTAGATTATGGCCATCTGCACTGAAACTTAATAAGAACCCAGCATCTTTATCCAAAACAATTGCAAATAGATGGCGCAGTATCTTGTACTTAAACTGACAAAATACCTTACATATATAAATGACCAGAATAATAGCAAAATAATAAAAACACTACCTTTACAGTCACTGTTTGTGTACATGGAGATGATGAAAGAATAAAAAAAAAATGAAAATAATTTTGTATTTTTAATCATAATACCTACTTCAAAATTCCTTAAGTTTTCAAATGTGTTCCTACTGTAGTGTAATTTTAATATTATTTCAAAGGGCAAACAGTGTAACATGTATTTTAACATGCATGTACATGTACTTCTTCTGTTAAGTATGTCATACTTTTGTCAATTAAGGTTTTAATTATTTTTTTAAAAAAATGCTATAAAACTTGTGACATGCACCAGCTTTAAAGGAACTGAACAAACTGGATGCCAAACTGGAGGCTTGGATACAATAGTTAATTAATTACATACTTCATTCTCTTCATCTACAGTGACAGAGTTTAGATCAGACAAGTCTATCACCACAGCATCTTCCACCAATGCAAATTCACTATTCATTGCTGCACAGACACACATCTCAAGCTGAAAATGAGTACGATTTTAGAAATCATTAATTTTACACAGGACTTGACAGTGTCCTCAAGTATTTAATATATGTATATATTACAATAATTATTATAAATATATACAAGCCCTCGGATTTCAAATTGTATGGAGAAGACTTTTTTGGTTCTGTGTCTAGATGTCATCTGATGGGAAATTACTTTTTGGTTCTCTAAGCAAAGTCATAGAAACCTATTTTTAATACTTATCTCAATAATGAGATGATTAGTTTTCTGGAAAATGTGAAAGGGACCCCCATATCCACATATTACCCTCAATATTAGATCCCCATTATATTATTTTAATATAGCAAGGACATAAAAAAATACATTACATGTCAGTTTTGAGAAACAGGTGGTAAAGATTACTACTCAACACAAAACTTCTGAAGAGTAAAGGCCTGTTTAAACGGTTTCAACATACGTTCAACACTTTGTTGAACCAAATGTCAGGGGCGCTTGAACAGGTAGTTCAATTTGTTGAAAATGTAAAAATTGTTGAAAGCTAGTTGAAAGCGTGTTGAATCAAATTTAAATTGGTTTCAACTTTTCCTTTGCTCTTGAAAATGTTGAATGGCGTTGAAGCCATTTGAACCCTTTGCCCAACATCCTTCAACTTTTGTTGAACAAATGTTGGTCAAATGTTGAAACCGATTAAACAGGCATTAATAATATCACACTTTTGCCTCCTGGGGTGTACTTATCAAAACTCTTTAAAAATTTTTGAAACCCAAAAGCATTTTTCAAATCTGTTTTCTGTCGATTGCTGATGTCTTTTGTGCAAACATGTTTATTCATCTCAAGTCGAGTTTCCAACGTTCTAAAATTATTACATATCGAATTTCTAGTAATAGTTAAATTCAGGTCCGAAATGTTTGCGGGAGTTTTAGAGAAACGCACGTCTGGGCGGGAGCTGTCGTTCGTAAATATCTGTGAATACGATATAGCCTAACCAATCCACACAATGAAATTGTGGACCTTCGAAGGAAGATCGGTACGGACTAATGCATTTTAAATATTGGTGTACTTCCATAATGGATGAAATTCACAACCTATGATAACGCCCGGGGAACTCTTTTGATTTATCTTGCATAAATTGACTTGTGGGGTGTGTCGTCTCGCAACTATATATAGGTCTGTGCAGGGGGTTATATTAGAATTGTTTTGTATTTAGAATAACCAGCATGATTTTATGCCATCAGATAACAAGTGAACCTCAAATCTAATTCACCTTGTTATGGACACAAAACTTGACAGTGCAGACAACATCTTCAACCGAAGCTACCTTGACGAACGCGCAAGGTTTGCGCGTTCGAATGGCAGCGTTCCACGTTGCATCGATCTCCTTCTGATATGCTTTGGTATCAACTGACTTTAGAATGATGCTACCTGAAAGAACAGCTCTCAATGGAGAAAAATCAGCCATTTCAAGCCGTCCAGAATCTCTTTCCTGACAAGGGCGCGAACTCCGCGAACTCGCAAAACCTTGAACGACAGAATCAGTCAGGCGTTACAAAGGAGAGGACTGGTGACTGGTAACTTGGTAACCATGCAGCAGGGAAGAACGCCGGCAAGTTTATGAAATACGGCGTGACTGCCGGAAAACTACGAAAAACAAAACCAATTTTAAAAAGTTTTAAATTAATGTTATTTTAATTTGTGAACTGATCTTGCCAGAGTTGTGAGGACAGCGACTTTCAGAATTACTGTGAGCCATATGACTCATTGCTGACTTGATCAGGTTGGATCTTGAAAATTTGTGAGAACGTGCAAGACAGAACGCTTGTCATACGTGGAAACTAAGTCAAAGGTCGACTTTATGCGAAGACTTGGTGTCTTTGGCAGGTCGCCGATTTCGAACATCCGACATTTTATCAACATCATGTCATCCCAAGTACTCGGATCGCAAGGTTCTCATTCTCAGCAGTGCGGGAATGGCATTCACCGGTATCGGTGCCATTGCAGTAAGGCGCCATTAGTAAGAACAGTGACTTCTTCATGTGCGAGTAGTGGCCATGAAAAGACAAGTGATGAAACACAGGACCACAAGAAGTTAGGGAAAGAAGTTCTGCAGTGGGATAAATTATCTGAAGATGAAAAGAATATGTATTTTGCACATAAACATGCATGCATGGTAAGACTACTAGCTGAAATAGGTACCAGTCTGGTATCATTGTATGGCTTTCAACGTCCTTTGAAGTGGTTGTAGAAACAGTGGAAAGATTTCTGCACAGGCCCATACATTGATTATACACGTGTACATACACCACTGTCATTTAATTACACCACAGGCAGCCCAAGCTCACATCACAAGAGAGTGTGTAATAATTAATAGTTAATAAATAATTTAAAAATTATTAATAGTGGGACAATAACCTTTGAGTGCAAGCGGTATTGGGTTACAGGTGACCATTGAGAATTTGAAGACGTTGTAATACTTTGCACGGGAAATAAATATATCTTATTCTATGGCTTTACAAAAAATATGCGCAGCTATTTTGTGAGTTGCTTAGTATTTCTCTTTGCCCCAAAGGGGCAAGGAAAAATATGAGCAATTAGCAAAATGTACGTGCATATTTATATATGAAAAACCATCGAATAAGAGATTTATTATTCTACTACAAAAAGATTTTATTAACATTATTTTGGCCTCTCTTTTCTTGTAAGAGTGTTGAAATACACCCAGCATTATCTGTCCATCAGTATATGGTGCATGGGAATGATGTAAACAACACAGAAAGCCAGTGAAATGTTGTTGTCCTATTCACTCTCTTGTAAACTGGTCAAACTGGGACACTACAGTGTATTACGGTCTTAAATTTTGTGCGTTCTCTTGGCCTTATTTGGTGAAATGACACAATAGTGGAATAATAGAATATTGTAAGTCCAATTCTTATGAAAGGAATAACAGTGGTATCAAAGAATGCCCAAAATGGTGAATGACCTCCAAATGCATAGGAATACACTAGAGGTGAGTCACTTTTATTCATTTTATTGAATGAAAGTTAATATTTAGCATTACTTAAAGTTTGGAACCGACAATATTTTATTCCCCATACAAAGTCCTATAAAGCATTCAAATTCTCAACGGCCACCTGTAACCCAATACCGCTTGCATTCACAGGTCATGAATTAATTTATTATTATTATGCACTCTCTAGTGGCCTGGGCTTGGGCTGCTTGTGATCATACATATACCACTGTCATACTCACCCTCTTCCAAAAATGACAGCTTTGAATAACGTTTGAGTTGCAAAATGTATACATGTACATAATTTACGTCTGGGGCTGTGCAGTAATCTAGCCAAATTAGTGCACTTCATTTTATTATTATTATTAATTAATGGGAGTACTTGCAAAGCTTATTAACGATAACAACAATAATACAATAATACTGTAATACTAACAATATTTACTATACATATTACAATACAGTACCTACACAAGTTACAGTACTACCACTAGTTACAATACTAAGTTTACAGTTGAGAGAGGAACAGTTTAAAAGGGAGCACATTTTTCCATTCACCATTTTAATAATATATTTTGTTGAAATTCCAAGATATTGGGTTTCCTTTAGTGCACGTCATATACCACTGGCTTCAGTCTGCTGTTAACAAGAACATAATGAACAACTGTTAAAATTTTGCTGCCTGTAATATCAGGAAGATTGATCTTACAAGGCTTACAAGGCTAATATCTTTCCTGGAAATTAGTCCGAATATTTTATTACACTGTGTCTTTTTAAACTTCAGGAAAAATATTAGCCAACCAAAAGACATGAGGAGCAAATTATAGACAATTGATAAATAGTGGCCAAAAAATTATTCTTTTATTTTCATGATATTAAGCCCTGCTGTTACCTCGTCAGCATGTGAAAAATTCAATTGAATTTTTACTTAATATAAGTGACTGTGAGGTTAGTGGGGCTAATAAACATACATATAAACCAATAAAAATGAACTGCCAAGATTTATTAGGTTATAATTTTGCTAATTGTAAGTTCAATGTTACCAATCCTTTGTCGTCTTTTAAACTTAAGAGCTGGTTTCAACAGTGCATGCATCCTTTAGCTTGACGCCAGGTCTTCTCAATATTCAAAATGGCAGTACATAGAATTGCTGGAGTATTTTGTGACAACACACTTGGTTTTTGCCTTTGTTACACTTTTCACAGGATCAAATTAATGTGGCTCTTTTAAATTTTGTTTAATGTAAAAATTAGTGACGGCAAAAATCAAGTGTATCACATGACAAAATACTCCATGATTACGATTCATCAGGGGATTTTACATGATCAAATATCATTGGCTGTTTATCATATTTTTTCACGTAAAAAGTGTAGCAAAGGCAAAAATCAATTGTATCACATTACAAAATACTCCACAATTTATATATCAGAGGATTCATGGAGTATTTTTGCAATGCGTTTGAGGGTCTTCTTTGTGCCACCATTTTAAATATTGCGAAGACTCTGAGGACAATGTTGCAGTGCATGAAACGGGCTGATTTTCAATGTTCCACCAGGTTACTATCAAACCGAAGTGGTTATGTGAATTACTTTCTGCACTGAGAATGCAAATTAAAACATTTCTGTGAGGGAAGGGGGATCGCAAACTCCTGCTGTTAAAGCTAGCATTTGTAAATCACTTAAAACTTGAAAATTATGTTAAAATAGTACTTGTCTGATGCGAAAGTACTGAAAGTTAAATAAGACTGTCAATATAAGGATAATTATTCTTTTGTTGACGACAGTATGGGAATTTGTACTTGAATTTTAGCATACTGTTAGTCAGTAAAAGCAGTCAGTATTACAACATTGTCTTTTTTTTTAAAATAAAGTTATTTTTTCCCTCCAGAATGAGAAAAATAGCTACATTGATCCAGTTACCGGGAACACAGTCTTCACAGAAGAATTTCTGAGGAAACGTGGGAGCTGCTGTGGAAATGGTTGTCGACATGTAAGATGCTTCTTCACCGAACTGTTGTTCATGCGATTATATTTCTGCTTGTGATTGATCATTTGTTTTTTGCTTTATTCTACAGTGTCCTTACAGTCAGGAGAATGTACCAGAACGAAGAAGAAAAAAGTTTAATTCTGCATTTTTTATATGAAAACAAATTGAGTGTTGAATAAGTTACAAGAAAAAATGGCATTGAGCTGCTGAGCTCAGACAATTAATTTTTATGGTTGTGGGTGATGAATTCAATATTTATATTGCACAAGAATCAAAAATACAATTTGCATAATATATTTTGTATGGTTTTATAATGAGTTTATCAACAATTGTGCGCTATTTAAATAAATGAGAAAAAAAAGATCTTCTTTGCCATCCTCACCTCTCTCTGCAGCACATCTCCCCTCCGCAACCTGACCGTATCGCATTTTCAACAAAAATTAATGTCCGCAGCACACCAACCATCCATGTAGTTGTTTAAAGCATATTTTGAACAATTACTGTGCCTTTTAATAACATGAACTCTGAATTCAAGACTTGAAACCAGCCATTACATTGTTTACTGCTGTCAGTTATTGCTGCAGAATGTCACTTTCAAATGCTGTGTGGATTTCAATCCACCTTGTTCATGTCTGTATTTCTGCCTCGGACATTTCTGTGTTCACTCTTAAGACTTCGTATTCAAGAGGAATTTCGGTATTTTCAAAAGAAGCCTATTTATTAGAGACAATTCTTCTCCACCATACACCTGTCAGGTTACTTTTGCTCTCACCAATCACATAAACCATGATATTGGAATCTCCCAACATTTCATTTTCACAGTAATCAGGCCAGGCCATGTAGTTGGGGGGGGGGGGGGGGGGTAGTGGGATACCAATATACCCTATTTCGTTCCCCTGTGATACCCCCCTTAAAAATACGAAACCGTTAATACCAAATACGTAGGTATTCAGAACAAACAAAATACTTTATACCAAAAAATACCGAATACCTTGTTAAAAAACACTCAAGATACCATATACCACACCCCCACCTCCCACCCCCCCAAAAAAACCCTGGCTGGGCCTGAGTAATAAGAGGCACTTTCCATGCGTTTGACCAAAATTCTGGAAATTCAGGGTTGGGAATCCAGTGAAGGAAATTTTCCAGAAAAAAAGTTGTCGAAGTTTGGGCATATCTAGCCTGCAGAGCATGCATTATTATTTTTATTTATTTATTTTTTGCGTTTTTCAGGCGAGCGCGGAGCTAGAGTCACTCGCGACGGGAGGGGCGCGGGTTTTTTTATGCGCCCCTTCCGTCGCGCGAGACACTAGCTCTGCGCTTTGGGACACTAGCTATGTACTCGCCTCGTGCTTTCCTCTGCTAACCTGAAAAACGAAAAAAAAAAAGGCCCGATCTGCAGGTGGTGCATATTAATCTCGCGAGGTCTGAAAAACTGGGAAAGCCGGAAAATTCTGTGCTCTTGTCCAGTCCTTCTCAGCCTGTGGTATAGCAGGGATAATGTTGTGAATACAGTCGACTCCCGATAACTCGAACCTTCAAGGGAAATTGAAAAAGGTTCGAGTTATCGGGAGCTCGAGTTATCGAGGGTAAAATTATATAGAAAATGACCTGAAAGGAAAGGAAAATTGGTACGAGTTAGCGCGAGGTTCGAGTTAGCGAGGGTTCGAGTTATCGGGAGTCGACTGTAATTTTAAACCGAAGACTTCTTTGTTTTCAACAGTAATTTTGAAGACCAGTTTTTTTTAGATTGAATTAGGAACAGGGGGACAGAAGGAATTCGCGGCGAACAACAGACGGACAGGTTTAGGCGACACGTTATCTACAGTAATGGCGTGTCCAAGGGTACTTTTTTACTACTTATTTTTACATGAGCTCGGATTCCTTTTTTCTTTTCGGGGGGAATATATTACGTAACCCCCAAATCAACCGTCTGAAAAGCTGGGTGCGGCTTTGATTGTTTGAAGAGAAGAGCGGGGCTAATGAACAGCTAATTTAAATGCGAGGCGGATCATGTGTTAATGTGCAAGGGGGATAAGTCACTTATCCCCCTCGGGCAACGCACGAGGGGAATAAATCACATAGCCCCTCGCTTCAGGCCGATAACTATTACCTAAAAGAATGCTTTTTTCCTCTTTAGGGGTAGCGGCGAGGGCTATCGCATTAAAAAACAGAAACTATTACTGAAATGCAGAAAAAAAAGGGACCACCTGGTGTATTTGTGATGGACAAGACTTTTTCTTAATCTTTCCTCAAGTGTGTTTCTGTCACCTTCCCAGTTCGTGTTTTTTATTATCCTCGTGTTGCTTTCTTGTTGCAGTTTTTATTTTACATTGTACTCTTTTTCGTTCCTTCAACATTGTTATTAGTGAAGTAATTGCAAACTTGTATAATTATAACTTTTCAAGCATGTTACATTGAAACGTGTAACTCTGAAACACAGCTGGAGATTTTTGAGAACTCGAAGAACCAATCAGCACTTCCTTGTATGGATGTACAAAATACGCACGTTTTGCTAGTGAGTAGCAAAAAGTCGGTTGATGCAGTCTCGATGCAAAACTGAGACAAATGTACAAGTCGTAAGGAAGTCAAAAAGGAATCATTTTTATTAGAACGTTTTTTTGGTAGTCTCAATTAAGGGTTTACTCTTAAAGGTATTTCTCGGTTAGAGTTTGTTCTTTGTTTAAGGTCATTCAAGTTTTACCACCTTGAGTTAGCCTGTAGAGGCATTTCCTTAGTTTTCGAGTAGTACTGCCTACTGAAAGGGTTTGTCGAGTTCATGTGTGGTATTTTTAAGTAGGCATGCATGAGGATTAAAGCTGACCTTGGATTTTACCGGCCCTGTGATTCATGTTTGGGTTTATTGTCTAACTTTGTACTTTTGTTATCGAGTTTTCGTTGGTGATGCTCCACTTGTTATTGTCGATCATGTGGGTATGTTTTCGCACATTGAGTGAAGCAGTTGAGTGTGAAGCTAGAGCTCCCTTGGTCAGCAAACCCAAACATGTCTACAATTATAGTATATAATGAGGTTCGCAAATAACGTTAGATGTCAGTTGAGAGTTAGAGCTGTGCTAAGCTGCCGCTAGAAGAATAAAGATTTGAGACAAAGAAGACTCCTGGTTCCTCTGCTGCAATTACAAGCGAGTTGCTACTTAACAAAGTGTACTTTTGGGCAGAAGGAAACTTTTATGAGATTTTACGTCTCGAAGATATCGATGTTCGAGCTAAGTTCGCGAAATCGGCCGCACTTTATGCAAAAAGTATACACTGGTGAGACAGGAAGAGACTATGCGACCGATATCGCGAAACTTCTTTGAGACGTTGAAAGAAATGACAAAGATGCATCCAAACCAGTCGCTAACTATTCTCATAAACACATGACAATCTGTGGCATTTCTCTGCACCATGGTAACACAGCAAGCCGCAAAAGTTAAGAGCAAAAATTCATCTTCGCAATCTATCTTTCTATCCAAATCTATCTTTCTATTACTCTTAATCCCAACGGAAGAAAAAAAAAAGCATTTCACTTGATTAATTTATTCTTGTTTTCCACTTTACGAAGCTCCCACCCTGATAGCGTAGCTCCACTGCTTGCTATATAAAACCCACAATTCCTTTCTTCGCTCTGGAGAAGGGTAACATTCGAAACGTCAGCACTCGAATTCCTTTACGGTGATCAAATTACTTTTATCGATTCCTTGAAAAAATTATAACCCACCGATTAATTCTACGCGTTCTTACTAAATAAAACACGTCCCGTGGTACAAAACAGGACGGCAGTTATCATCACATTCTAAAACTACCCAAATATGGGAATTTTCGTCGTGCATAGTCAACAGATATCCTGCGATAAACGTAATTTCATCAGTCGGGGAGAAAAATGGTAAAATAAAGATCGTCTCCAGCTTTTCTGCAATAAAACTGTGCTTTGTTATCAATGCGTTGAATAATAAAACCATTCATCATCATCATCATCATCATCATCATCATCATCATCATCATCATCATCATCATCATTATCATCATCAGCCAACTGCACTGCAGTCGGTCAGGAGCTTTCTCCACGCCTTCCGGTCTTGTATCATCAAGTTCCGCCGTCCTTTTTTGTACCACGTGACGTGTTTTATCCAGTACCCGAAAGCGTAGAAATTAATCGGTGGGTTATAATTTTTTTAAGGAGTCGATAAAGGTAATTTGACCACCATAAAACCGTTATCTTGCTCAATCTTGCGGAATAATCCCTGATATTAGCTAACTCGATCTACGGCCTCTTTGGCTAAGAAACAGGCCTTATTCCGCGCGATTTCGTCGGGTAATTGTTAAATAACAGTCGTCTGACTATTTTTCTATGAGAAAAACAAAAAAAGAACACCACAATTTAGGTCTTAGTCGTTGTAATCCAATCATTGTTTAATAAAAGGTGGTAAACTAGTCAGCTTGCATTTATTTGGCTGACAAGTAATCATGCAAAGGCCATTACTGGCTCTTTGGTCTTTTTAACAGTAAAGCGCATGCGTTTTAGAAATTTTATTGGAAGGTTATAAAACATGTAAGCCCCTTTTTGGTTTGCTAGTATATCGAATAATAAAGCAGACAAGGCTTAAAGATTGCCCTCAAAACTTAACAGTTGCTCTTGAAGTGAAATGCCCATTTTTCGTGCAATCTTTCAGCCTTGGGCATTAATTAACAATTATTCCACAAGAGCGCGTTGGATATAATCATCTCCTATCCAACAAGCGCGAGTGGAATAATTGTTTTATTAAAAAGAATCAAGAAATATTGCTAAATCTTGCTGATTTCGCTTCGCAAGAACAACCAGGAAGACATTTTAATGATAAAGCATAAACTGCAAAGGACCGCGAACTAACCGTGAATCAAAAAAGGCATCATTGGCGCCGCAGAGTTTGTCCCACTGATGCCTAAGCGCTACTGGGAATCCATCTCACAATAAATTAAAGGTTTGATTGCCAATTTTTACTAAAAGTTTTAATTTAGGAAAGCGTTTTGTCTGTCTGTTTTCTTAATAAAATGAGGACGGTTCGTAATATTTAATGCACTTACTGACATTACATAACCAGAATATAAATACATGTAGCGCTGACGATAAGGTTTGTAATCGATACTCGTACGCTTTTCAATGTTCCGTTGTTTATACTTATAAATAAAATACAGGGGGAAGAATACCTCGTGCTTCACACGGACGCTTTTATCCTTACGTTATCACCTTTGATTTGGAGATAGGAACCGTTTATAATACTATACTGATTGTTTACATTTGCAAATACATCCCGCGTTAACGCCTATAAGCATCTTTATTACACTGTCGCGGATCAGACATGCGGGATATTGCTCACTCTCGGAGACTCCAATATATCCGACTTTGTATTTATGTCCGGAGCCAAAAGAATTTGCTGCAATTGTACATGTTGATTTGCAGGTAAACAAACGCTAGACATTCCAATTAAAAAAGTATAAGAGAAAAAATAAGTTCCTGTGACAGGCTGAATAGTCCCTAATTGAGGACCAGGTAAGAAGAAGAAGACATCAGAGTTCGAGCTAGGATGTGGCACGACCCCTTTATGGCTTGATCGTGTAGTGTGCTTTAATCCGCTCTCAATTTCATGATCAAACCTCGGCCGCCCGGAAGTCTTTTCTGCCACTACTGAAGTTGCTAAAATTTCTTTCACTTTTGATTAATGATGACCTTATCATTTTTTGTAACTTTCTCATTGCTGGATATCCAGATTTCTCTGTCTGTCTTAGCCTATCTTCACACTCGGTTCCCGAGCACGGTGCTCGAGTACGATTCTCGCTGTGCACTTATGTGAACACACCCTTTATTAAGTATCCACGCCAGAATTCAGGCACGGTGTCCGTACCCGAGTACAAGGTCGAGACCTTGTGTTTAGGCACTGAAGAAGACACCGGTTCCCCATGTGCACGCGTTGCTATTTTGTGCCCGGTGCTCAAGCACAAGTGCACGGGAACCAAGTGTGAACATAGCCTTAGGCTCCATCCAGACTAAGTGCCCGGATCCGATTCTCAGGAAAAAATCACAGCGGATAGTACTCGGGTAACGGTCGTTGGCACAGAAGCTGAGTCTGAACAGGATTTTGCCAGTTCGCGCGCTTTATCCCCCACGCCTCCCAACGATACAGTAAACAAAACGGCGGGTGCTAAAAGGACGAACGAGGAAACGATTGTTCCTAGGGCACCAGGTACAGTACCCTGGAACGGGCACCTAGTTTGAAAAGGCTCTTACTGAATGGTATCTTTTAAGCAAGCGACGCCTAGATTGGTCTCCTCTGGGAGTTCTGAGGGTTTTTTTTTCAAATTCTATTTCGGCCTAATATACATCGAATTTGTACAGTAAAACTGATTGCATACCTTGCAACTGGCAACATCGTTACGATGTCCTGCGTTTATTGAAAGTAGAAGCGACTTCTACTTTTCATCGACGCAGCTAGCTTGTCTAGAGCAGCCATTTTGGTCGTTGCCTGAAGGTGTTTTTCACTTTGCACATTTTAATAACACAGTTTAACAAGATGTTTTACACGTTCAACACATTGTTTCGTGCGACATTTCTAGACAGAAGTTACCTGAGTCGTTTGTGATACAAGTCATTCAGTATAACACCGCCTTTAGAACCACCTTGTACAGTTGAATGGTGATACCTCAGTGCTACGGAAATTTTAATTGTTATCGTATTTGTAATTTTCGCCAATCCAAAGAGATTTCCATCTGAAAAGCACGCCAGTGGAATGCCAACTCGGCTCGATAATCTTGTACAATACCAGACAAAAATTGGTAAATAAATACAAGTACTTTCATTGTTTCTCGGTGTTAAATGTGTATTAAGCTGTTTGATTTCGGAATTTGCTTGAAATTCGTCTGCATTATCTATTTCAAATGTGACGAAGTTCAGAAAACCTGAAAACTTTAATTTGTATTTTTCTTATTTGTATCATCAAGGTGATAAACATAAAAAGAAGACATCATAGTTTAATTAAAGCTTCAGCGTCTCCCTTCGGTGTATATTAAAGTTACTTTAACGTCCTTAATAAAGTGTTAAAAAATCGTTAAATTTCTATTAAAAGTAGAAACCCTTTCTGAGCGTTGTTTGCACAGGTAATGTAAAATTGAAACTGATATAAGATTTGGCCGGTTGAAACAATGATGGCGGCCTTATTCAAGATTGATAGCTTTTATTGAGTTTGTGCATATGTTTTCTACGCAGTTGAAAATTCTTGGTTTGGTTTTTCATTTTCTTCGATTTAGAAAATTCACACTCAGTATGAATAAATTCTAAGCTTAAGGCATGCAGCTGAAATCACGGTCGAACAATTCTTAAAATTTTGCTTCTATAGGAAAAAAAAAGGTTTTTTGTCAAACAGTCGTCGATTTTTTGACACTCATGCAGTCAAGAAATAGACAAAGTTATATTTGTTTATTTTTTTTCTTCGGAATTATAGCTACTTTAATTTCATCCCAACAAAACGTGCGATTTGATAAAACATGAAAATTATCAATTATTCAAAATCAAAGCTGAGTTCCTGACCACTAGGTTTACTTTAACAACGTAAATTTTAAATTAGCGACCATCTAAAATGTTCAAACTGCGAAAATAAGCATTTAACTCGAAATGGAACCCGTGGTGGTAAAATCGTCAATCTACCAAAGGTTTAAGGCTTATTTATTCTTTTTTTAGAATATTTTTAGCAGTTTTCTCTTTAAAAGAACAGCTGCAATCGTTTTTTTTTCTCAATTTCGATTCTGTGGCAGTTCCCAAAGTGCTCCCAAAATCGGAAATGAAACAAAATGCTTCCTCTCTTGCGAGTGACTTGATCATTAAATTTTTATTACTGTCTGCAAAAAATATCAACTCGACAGAAGTGGAAAATTACAATTCTAGTATTATATTTTCTTTGTGGAATTAAATGCAATAAAACCTACCACAAAATGTATTGAATAAGACTCACTACCCAAGATCGCTTTTGTCCGCTTTCAATCTGTGGTAATGTATCTTCTGTCAAATTAGATTCTATTTGTTTACGAGCCGAATACAGGTGGAAATCGGTGTTTTCAATTTCCACAGCTGAAATTTATCCCAACATGGCACGTCCAGGGAATCTAATTAAGACTATATAATTTATTAATTAACGGGGAAGCTAAATTTCTTTTCGGAATTCACTACAGTGAATGACACCTTTGAATATTTTGACGGCACATTCGTTAATTTTTCAGTAAATAGGTTTTACTTTTGTTTTGGCCCCTTTCATTGCAAAACTGCCATTATTTTGAAAATTTATTTCTTTCGAGAAAATTCAGATACTTTTCTTGTTCAAAAACATTGATAGTTTCTTCGTCAAGTGTACCAAATCTTGATTGTTTTTATCAGCTTTCCGGAATAGCGTGTTTACTTTTAATTACAAAGAAATAAGAAAACAAAAGTAACAAAAACCCAAAATTCTTGCTCAGTCTCAACGAATTCCTGCCAATCTTGAATAATTTGCGGTAAACTCTTTCTGTGTCCTTGCAGATCTGCATGCCCGCTAGGGAACCCATTTCACTGTTGTTTTCGAAGACGTTGGCACGTGCCGCCACGCGACACCCCGAAGGTCAGCACAGAACCCAACAAAAGGTTTAAGCCTTTGTTTAAACACCTTGCAAATAGCAAGAAAAAATACGCAGTGTCTTATCTGTTTTAGAGTTTATACGAATACCCAGCCCACACGAGCGAATGTATTAATCTTGTTAATTATCCCTGCAGTGCCTAGTGATTAGACTGATCGAGTCGTGCCGCAGAAGTTGAGCGTGTGGAAACTTCAATGAAATTAAAAATGTTTCAGAGACAATAAGTTGTGTCAATACAGCTCGCAACAATGCGTCGTGTGTACATCTTTCGCTTCGTTGTTACAGTTTTCCAATCACCAAAACCGCCAGCAGAAACAATTTATGCACTGGGCAGCGTGTTGACGCCACTAATACGCCCCCAGATGCCATAATACGCTTTACGATTTTGACAAAAATAAATTTTCAGATATTGCGGCTAAGATGTTTGCTTTTGCGTTGACCAAGTTTAAAAGGTTTTAGATGTCGAAGGGGCACTTTGATAATTTTAAGAGCACCAACGCATGCGCGGGTATCGATTATCACATAGCCGCCTTGTGAAGTGTAGGACCCGGCGTAGTTCTCGTTTCGCACAAAATTATTCAAACAAAATGTTTTAAGAAAGAGTTTTTACATCTCATTCATCAAGATAAGTAAACTTCAGGCATCTTTGTTCCTAACAACCGCGTTCAATAGACCCCATTTAAATCCGCCTTTTAGTCTAAGAATTAGCTGTGTGGCGCTTCGATCTTCATGACAATACCTCGTTTAAGAGACTCTAAACTTCTAAGAGGGGACCCTTTTCTCTCCGAACAAACGCACAAAAAGCATTGTTTCTAGATTTGAATGTGAATAGAGACAGCCCTCTTGATCGGAAACAGCGCTGACATATGTACGACGGCACACGTGCTAAGTATTCTGTTTCAGATCGCGAGTCAAGTACTCTTGTAACTCGTAAAACAATTTTCCTATTTAAATGCAATTTGCTCTAAAAGCGAATCGGAAACGGGCCGCTATTTCGAGGATCTTTCCAGATTTTAAGGCGAACCGACGGAACTGGATAACGCAATTCAGCGCAGAGAGACTAGATTCACCTGTTACCGCGACTCAAGCATATGGAAATTACTATGCAATATTTAAATAAAGGCTCTGTTTCAGGAGGGGTTCCCAACTTAAAAATACACAGCTGCAACGCTAGCGAGATATTTAGCTGGAGGTGCGGAGAAGTATTCACCGCAACGACCCAGCGCAGGAAGAAAACATTCCTGATAAAGTTTGCGGATCCACGCCGGGAAAAATCGCGTATTTTTGCCCACCCGAACACATGTTTCGAGATCATTTCCAGGTAAACGAAGAGTAATGCGATTTTAACGTAACTTGCAATGATTTGCTGATCGCATCTTGTGAATTCTTGGCTCTTGCAAAACGTACTGTGTTAAAATGTTGAGGCTAAAGCGAATGCCGTAGTGTTGCGTATAGTCGATTTGCTCTATAAGTTTTATGCCGCTTGATCGATTCTAGTTCATATAGCTCATGCATGCATTGACCGGCTACGCGCAAAGGCATGTTTCTATTTTATGATCAGTGGGTTTTAATTCAAAAATCAAACGTTGTTTTTCCGTCTTTAATATCAACCGGAGCTTCTTAAACCGATGTGTTAATCAACGAACATTTATGCCATGCTTGCGAGAGGTAAACGCAAAGAAAAGAAAAAAAAATAAAAAAATATAAGTTTCAATTCAACTCCAAAAAACGGCCGAGATTGCGCTTGTACAGATCCCAGAGCTGAATTCTTTGCCTGCATTATTGTAACGACAATTTAATTCGGAGTTCTTTGTGGAAATTTAAACTGAATCCACCTGCATCTCATTTTCATTTGGAAAATATAATAACTAAAGCGAAACATATATACAATGTTTAGTTGGAAGTGTTGGCTGCAGTAATTTGGCGCAGAATTCGGTTAAACAGTGACCTTGTAACCATTTAATTACGACCAGAGCTTTGTGTTTTTAGATTCGATAATTTGAAACCAAATTTCATTTTCCTTTTTCTTATCTATTAGTGGTATGGGATTTTCTAAAAACATAAGTGGATGTTTAGCGCATAATGTACTTTTTCTTTAGTTTGTTATTGTTTTAAACGTTCTATTCATTCGATCGATTGCTTAAGAATCTGAAGCAATGCCAAAATCAAACGAACCTCTATTTATCAGTAAAAAGATTGGAATAGCTGAACGAAGAATCACGCTGCTTTAGTTGCGATAAATTAGTGGGAATTTTATACCTGTTTTTGGTTAATGCCGTTTAATCTTATGCATTATTTCGTTCGGGAACATCCATGCTTTTTTCCTTCATTTGTATCTCACACAGGTCTGCCTTGAAAAAATTCTAGATCAGAGTAATTGTAGATTGAAACCGAGCTCGTACTAGTATGTCTAAATAATGAATGTATCTTTGTAAGATTTTGTCGCATCTGGTGGGGCAAACTGATCCTAAATCTGGTTCACTATTCATTTTTCCTTAGAAATGCGCACTTCTCTATTTCATTTTAAAGATAAGACTTGTTTTTATTCGTTTCCTAAATCATTCGGCGTTCTTTCTCACTTGTCTGCATTACCGGGGCCGTTTATGCCTCGAATGCATAAAACAAAAACTGAAGAAAAAAAAAGAAGAAAAAACACATTACTGTAGAAACTTTGTGTTTAATTTATTATTTTGAGAACTCGAATTAAATTTTGAATGTTTTTATAACCAAAAAACCCCCCTTTGACAAGGCAATAAGCCGAAATTGATTATGTTTTTAGTTTTCATTCAAATCTTCCATTTTTCAATGTCATCCGATGTCAACCTGGTTCATCTATCAGTCTTCTGTATCATTTTGGTTTATTTACCGGGCCGGTGGGTGGTATGCGAAGTTACAAAGATAATTCCAGACTGTTTTCAGAGGGAAAGAATTACGGACTGTAACCTAGAGGATTGAATGGTGCGTTTTACTTTTAATATTAGTACCCGCAGAGCCTAAGTAATTATTATAAAATAAGACAGTTATTTGAAACAAGTACAAAATTGACGCTCTTAATTCAAAGATGTTTCTGCGACCGCTTTTAAAAGAAAAGCGGGATTTAGTTACCATTTCTTGTTCGCTGTATCGCTATTAACGATTCATGAAATGAATTAAGTGCATTTATTTTTGTACGTTAGACCGTGCTCGATGGAATTTCAACGAACTTAAGCGATTTTTGATCGCTAAACAGAGTTCTTTGGCGCACGAATTGAATAACAGGTGAAATGTAATCGATTTCAAAAACCTGTCAATTATATCAAAAGGTAAACAGTTTGGTTCGATTTTACACATGTCAAATTTTCTTTATATTACTTTGTCCTTTTAAGTCCCATTGTTTTGGCTTTCAAGGCTGTTAGCATAGAATCAAAAGACCCTTCGAGCCCTATTGTTGTACCTGAGTTCAGAAAACATCATCAAGTATTCCAAGGACAATAGTTCGGTTAATATTGAGTGTGTACGGCCAGAGAAAGAGCGTTTCAACTAATTTGTGCTTCTTTCTGACAACTGCTTCACGCCTACAAAGCACTTATTTTTCTCCGCTCAGAATTTATCAGATTTATTAAAAGTAAACACGAGTGAAAAACGGAAATCTAGGTAACAATGATGTATCAAACGTGGAACCCAGTCTAGTGTTTATTCTCAAACGTCAATCACGACCCCGCGATGAAACCTGATTGGTCGTGAGTTGGCGAAACCGGCCTCCAAATTGCTGTGTTTAGAACTAAGTCGTTTTTCACTTATCTTGCTGAGCGCACGAGCCGGGCTCCAATTTACTTCACGTTTTAACCATGTAACGGACTTCCTCGCAGCGTGAGGCTTATTTAAGAAAAACAACACCTGTGTTGTATAAACTTGTTAGGGCGTCTAAGCCGTCAAGGTCCAGTTGATATCGTAAATTGCGTCCTTCCATCTGCGCCATACGCAGTTCTGCTTGTTGGTAGGTCCGCGGAGATGATTTAAGACTGCATTCTACTCTAAGAGGGACTTGAATCTCTGCAAACAGTTCCGAGCAATTGATTATACTCATTCAAAATCCCTTCAACTTGTAAGTATTCAAACGTTATAATGTGGGCATTGTTGCAGATTATGTGGTGTATGTTGGTGGAAAATTATTGAACCGCCCAGGAAGCGAAAAGAAAGGTTTCATGCATAGTGTATGAGCGCCTTTTAACTCGATAAACTTTTACGCGACGCTGGCCGGAAAACCGAAGACGATAAATAACAAGTTTGGAAAACTAGCTAGGACGTAAGTGCTAGCCGAGCCTGTTCCACACTTCACAAATGTACAGTCTAGGGGTAATAATCGGTCCATAACTGTATACAGTGTTTGTATTTGTGTTGTATTTGAAATTAACACAAAGTATGCTAATACTTGTTAATTCAGTGCAAATCAATCGTCGCTCACAACTAATCAACGATCACTGTTGCATACCATTCAATTAAGAGACGATTTCTAGCGGCGAATTCAAGAAAACGTAACTATTTGACTCACTTTCCCGTGTCGCTGTGATTTGTGTAGATTCGTTTACGTCAAGAAGCTTGGTACAGAAAGAACGAAGGCTATGCTGCCATTTGTTCGTCCACACTAACGGATAATAAAGGACGGATAGACTCTCTTAAAACTGCCTAAGGTTTGATCTCAGGCCAAGAAGGTATACCTTTTAAAAAGGTACGCACTAGCTCTTGGTAACAGAAACTCGCTGGAGGAAATATAATTAAACATGTACTAATAATTCATGAGTTTCTCCGGATTTTGAAAACGGTCAACTTCCTGCAAAGTCGAAACTTCCCACAGCGCTCGGTTGACCAACATGTATTGCTGAGTCAAAGCAAGATGGAAAACTAGTTTGCGAGTAAGATGTCTTAAAACGTTAGTTCTCGCTAGAACCGTTCAGTGTTGCAATACTTTAGACATTTAAACAGCGCATCATGAGCGACTGTTTTAACTGGATATAGATCTGAATGTATTCTAAACTCAGTGGAGTTTTGTCAATACATAGAGTTAAGTTTGTAGTTTCTATGATTTCTCAAAATATTTATTTATTTTCATTTTAGAACATGCCAGCGTCGGACCAGCTCACTCTCGACGAAAAACCCTCGTTTTGCGCCGGCTGTGGGGCGCGAATCGTGGATCGGTTCTACCTGATGGCTGTCGATCGAGAGTGGCATGCGGAGTGTTTAAAGTGCAATGAATGTAGTTTACGACTCGACAACGAGCTGACATGTTTCACCAAAGATGGAGAAATACTATGTAGAGAGGATTACTACAAGTAAGCAAACTTCAAATGTCTCCTTAAAATTTGTGCTTGTATGAATTTACAGTGAGCATTTCAAAGATCAGTGTCCGTTCTTTCCCTAATAGCGCAATATATACTTCCCCTTGATAAAAAAATATTAATCCTGTTTGTCATATACACTGCATTTCAACGTGATATAGAGATTAGCCCCGGGTAGTTTGCGATAATACGCGAAACATGTATCTAACTCAGTCTGACCAACGTACTTTTCATCCGTGGGCTTAGCCAATGTGTAATGTAAAAGCCTTATTCATGTTGTAGCTAATGATATTACTTGACAATTTCAACAAACGATTCGTTTGGTGGTTTGGATTGCTGAAATGAACTATTCTTTGATTCAAAGCTATAATTTTTAAGATGCGCGTCTCGTAAAGTACACACTTATAATGCAAAAGTAACATTAATAGATGAAGCTCAATTGCCACGAAGAAACTCATGTAACACGTCTTCTATTTCATTAAAATTCAACAAAATTTCAGTTCGATTATTTAAGTATTTCTTATATTGGATTGAACGTTTGACTTTGAGAGGGGAGTTTGCAAGCGCTTTACTATTGAATCTGATTCAGTAATTGTATTGTTCAGACTGAACTGGAACAGATAACCTATGCTACAAAAAAATTCCCTGTAGACTAAACTGATTAAACCTTCCTGTTACAATAGGAGGTATTTCAGTTCCCCTTTTCTTTAAAGCTCAAGCTGAAATTTTTTATTTTTTCTCGCATACAACAAAGATAAACAGTCTTATGAGAACTATTAACTATTTTGTCTCTTCATCTAAGAATACATCGATCTTTCGCCTCAAGGCATCTTGCTCTATAGAGAGTGTTTTGAACCGGCAAATCAGAGGCTAGCGACCTCACCGCAGCATCTTTACGCACAACAAATCAGTGACGGGCGTAGTATAACCTTGTTTCCATGCTTCAAAGATTATCGGAGACTTTGGAATAATGATTATATTTATCTCATCGATTATGTTTATTTGTGTTTGGCGCCAACAAACCTGAAAAGCAAAGAGAATAACTAGATATGTGCTTAGATCGTATGAAAGATGCCTGTTTGTTTTTGATGTTTCACGTGAGAAAACCGGTACCTAGGAAACTACTTGTTGTGAGGAAATTAACTTGCATGAAATATCAGGTTTAAAAACCAGGAAATAAAGGTACATAACTTGTTTAAGGTATTTTAAAAAAGTTACATTTTCATTCTCTGTGCGCAGACAAAAATCGGTTGTAAAAGAAAGCCGGCTTTACGTCTATTTTTAAGGAATTTCTACTGGAGCTGATTTTGCGCCATTTTCACGAGTAGTTTTAAGACCTTCGTTTGTCCCTTTGATGAATGATAATAAGTACGAATATGTCTAAAAATAAAAATAAAATTGAATTAGCACGGCTCGGATTATTGTGGGGTTTTTTCCAACTACCTCGTGTTTAGTCTTGCCGATCATCCCCATTACAAAGCAGCTTAAATAACGTTGTACTTTAAATCATAAATTTAAAATAAGACGTTCTTATCTCAAATTGATAAGTTGATTTTTTCTTAGCATTCTCTTGTTTCTACGGAAATGCCGTCTATCCAGTGTTTAATTGAAAAAAGTGTAAGCTTTGTTTAGACTAACAGCTGCACTTCTAAACCGACTTTACTCAGTTCTGTTCTGCTAGAATGTCTTTGTTTTTTGCTGATTTAATATTTCGTTTGTTTTCCCGTTTTTATGGAATTAAGCTTGAAATAAACCAGGCGGGGAAATAAATTAAATAGGAAAGAAGCGAGTAACAGCTCGCCTAATTGCTAACAACTGAAAAGCCGCCCATACAATGAATTAAATGAAGAAATTCATTTGAAATTGAAAACAGGTAAAATAAGAAACAAAATAATAATAATGATAATAATAAATTCATAAAAAAGAAGACAATTTTACTATCCCCCAGATATATTCGAATATGAATCAATCGCTGACTGATAAATCGCTCGCTACAAACGCTGAAACTTCCTTCAATAAACAGAGAACGGGAGCTCAAAATTAGTGAGAAATATGGTTAAGAAATTTTCTGTGACGGTTACCAAGAAAATATAAATTTGATTGACAAGATTTTTTTCTTTTTAATCCCTCAAACTTGGAGCAACGCTAATGCCCTATATAACAGATTGCTTTGCCTGGTAAACGTTTCCGAAAATCTTACAGTAACAATTCTTCTCAGCATTTTTCGATTTAACAGTCATTGAGAATTTGAGAATTTGCTGTCCATTTTTCGATGCCCTTTTTTTATTCATTGATAAGCATCCAGACTTTGCTGTGAATTGAATTAACGGCGAGTGGCGTAAGCGTGTTCATTGATTTGTTATAGAGGTAAAAAGAAATTCAATGACGGTTTGACAACGTGTGAAAAACGCTTACTGGCTGGTGATTACATTTATTTCACCCTGAGAAAAACTTCCTTCTAAAAGCAACGTTTCACCCTTGTTTTCCTTGTTTTGTGAATTTTTTTTTATTCGATTAAGATGGTTATATCTTACATCCTGTTGCTCAATCCCCTCAAAATCAGATTGAATGGATAACAGCTTTATATCGCCAGCGGACGTATTTGTTTGACGTGACACGCGCCAACGTCGTGTGGTGTAAAGCTATTCTGCGCAACGTCTTGCGAACAAAATGTTATGGCACAAAAAAGTTTCAGCTAACGTTTAACATCGAAAAACAACTAAATCATGATAAAATCTAACTGTTCGAGATAGCTCCTTTTACCCGGGGACACCATATTGATTAATACTCTCAGCTTCCGTGTGCTTATGGTCGCTAACTTAATAACAAATTTTCGTACTGACTTTCCACGTGTGATTCAAATGAAATTTTTCGTCCCCTTTAGGCGATTCTCAGTAAAGAAATGTGCTGGCTGCAATCAAGGCATCTCAAGCAAAGAGTTGGTAATGCGCGCCCGCGAGCACGTCTACCACATCAGCTGTTTCGCCTGTGATCGCTGCAAGCGAATTTTAGCGACGGGAGAATACTTTGGAATGCGCGGAATGCAAATATACTGCAAAGCAGACTATGAGGTGCTACTCCGAGAAGAAGCACAGGCCTTGAAATCGACCCTCGGTTCATCGTCAGCGAAAGGACGGCCGAGAAAAAAGAAAATTTCCGTGCCGCTTGAAGGCGTAACGACGCTATCAGGTGAGGCTTTAGAGAACAATATGCGCTGATTAATCAAACCGGCGCGGAATAGCAGGTGATAATAACTCTGATTAGTGTTGCTTATGGCTCGGAACAACAGAGAATCTTGCTTTTAGCTTTAATTGTCTCTTGTGTTGGCAGCGTTCGTGTTGCTCATTGTGTTTATTGTGATTTCGAGGTAGTGTTTGAAAAAAATGATTTCGCCGGTTTGATTTTTTTAGTTGGGTGGCGCGCTGACAGCACTTGTGTTATTGTGAGAAAAGAAAACTCGTTTGTTGGCCTGCAGTAAAGTAAACTGGAATATCGAGACTGAGCTATTGCAGACTAGACATTTGCTAGAATACGAAATATTATCTTGTGTCTTTACTCTCAATAATACGATCACAAAACGGTTGAAATCTCTCTGTTATTTAGAACATTCAACTCACTGGCGACATCTGGACGACAAATATTGAATAGTGGTAATGTTAACAAATTAACTGCCATTCCGACCTAATCCTGGCTTTTAAGTTTCTTTACTCCTGGGATTTTGTCCTTTTTTGTTATCATTACTATTCTTGATTTTTAACGACTCGTTTAATTGTTTTGTTCAAGAATTTTGCACCTAATTTTCAAACACTTTACATTTCTAGTAAGCCATCATTTGCACGTCAATGCTAATCTTCAAAACAAAGAGGCTGTTTTTGAAACGACGTGAAAGTGGTTTTTTGCCGGCGAGTAGCAAAGGCGTTATTTTATTAAAACTTACGGATAATAAAACTTACACCTGCCAGAGTTAGTAACTGCTTCAGAAAACTCACCCCTGTTTATCTTGTTTCTGCTTACGTGAAACTTTAAGCCTAACACTAACATCGACTTATGGCATTAGGCACCTAGATGCTTCTCAGTCGATGAATTCTAAATCGTTGTATACATACGTTCAACTTGTCGTTATTTCAAAATGTTTATCTTTTGATGTTATTAACCGATAAAGCACTATTCATGCCGGTGACCAACCTTTACGACGCACATCACTCACTGAATATCTTTGTTTGATTTAGCTGTAACTTTTAACTTGTTAACCGAGTAAGTGAATTGAAGTAACACTTTGTTAAATAACCGTTGATTTAGTTTTCACTCTTACAAGCTATACACGTCAATATATAACCATTGTCGTTCTGCGATCGGAATCGTTGCAAAGAGATACTAGATTCGGCTACAAGACCAACTCAAAACACCTCCGTGACTCACCAGTAATATAATGGACCAAATGTTCTTAGTCATCGTGCTTTTTAACTCCAATACTTTTTATTTACACTCATAACTCCACTGCTTCTTAAAGTTCAAAATAGGCCGTGCTCAATGGATGAAGAAGTTGAATGAGAATTCGACAAAATTTTTTAAAGTGAAAGCGCGTTCGAGGTTCCAGCTAACCTACTTCTAAATGTAAATTGACCTCATTATACTCCACACAAATATAAATAGTACTCATTTAGAAAAATTACTACTTGAGAGTACCAACTGCAAAAAACAACTACAGTCGGCCTTGTTTACTTTTTCGGCTTTCATCCTAATTTTCTCCCTAGCCGGCTATAGATATCCACGTCCAAGGGGATAGGGCGAACACACCATCACCATAGCTGGCCAATTGTTGCCAGCGATAAATTACAATGTAAACTACAAGAAACCATCAATCGAACGCTGAGCGGTTCTTCCAAGAACAACAACAACAACAAAAGCTTGTTTTAACAAAAAGATAGTAAAAAAAAATCAACGCATTAGATTTGTTTAGTTTTACGTCAGGCATGGCGAACGCACAAAAGTAGAGAAAGGTAGCCAATATGGGGAACTGAACACAATATGTCGACTTTTCAAACGAAATTGAGAAGGTTTTAGAAAATGTTTACCAAGAACAAGCAAGATGTCATATTGTGGATTCTTCGTGGCATTTCTTTAAAACAATCAACCCATCCGTTGATAGTACGCAGGATGATCTACTTTGTTGAGCAGGCTAATTTAGGTTGCGGGGCAATTTGGAGAATAACTCTTGCTAATATTCAGTTTAGGAGATAATTCCAATGCTGTTTTGTACTTTCTGTTTTCTTTGCAGGTTTTACAATTTCCGACGCTGAAAGCCATCTAGGACAGCACAACGGAGACACCAAGCCTAAACGCATGCGCACATCTTTCAAGCACCATCAACTTAGAGCAATGAAAGCGTACTTTGCAATGAACCACAACCCTGACGCAAAAGACTTGAAACAACTTTCACAAAAAACCGGCCTCTCAAAACGGGTTTTACAGGTTTGGTTTCAGAACGCTCGTGCGAAGTACCGCCGGACGGTATGCAATCCGCAGGCTCAGGATTTGTCGCCCGAATCTCAAGACCAGGCCTCTCCAGTCAGCGCAATTTTAGAAGCAGGGATCGTATGACGTGTAGAATTGTCTGTAAAGTATTTATGATTAAACGATCCTACAAGATCTTATTACAAATTCAATACACACCCCAAACAAATTAGTGCATTTGAAACAGGTGCGTCGACAGAAGTAACTTTTACTTTGAAATATTTTATTAGGCATCTGAAACATGTTTTACAGTAAACGAAATTAAACCCCTAACATGCCACGCCTCACTTTAGGCCAGTCCACTAGCAGAGGTGGAAAAAATGAGAAGAAATAACTGTTATTTTGCAAAATATTTGAAAGCAAATAGCACTGTTGGAAAGTACTGTTCAATACGGCTTTCACTTGAATGATCATACTTCGGGATGTCATTCACAAACTCAAAAGTTAGATCCACATTGTGCAACAACAAACAGCACCACAGGAAAGTACTGCGCGTCAGCTTTCCGCACTTGAATGGTTACACTTTGGAGTTTCATCTACAGACGCAAAAGGTAGGACCTTCTGTGCGGCATAATAAACAGAACCTCAGAAAAGTACTGCTCAGTGGCTTTCATTTAAGTGGTCACGCTTTAGGATTTCATCCACAAAATCAGAAGTTGAACCACCCTATACAGTACTGTAGGAAAGTAAAGCTCACCAGCTTTCACTTGAATGGTCATACTTCGGAATTTCATCCACAAACTCAAAAGCTAGAACCACCTTATATTCAGCATAATAAACAGCATCACAGGAAAGTACTGACAACTAGCTTTTACTTGAATCACTGAGTCACATTTTAGACTTTCATCCACACACTCAAACAAAAACACTGCTCGATAGTTTTTCCTTGTATAACCACACTTAAGAATTTCGTGTGTAGACTAAAAAATTAGAGCTAGCAGCATTAAACGACTCAAGTTATCTTTGAGAGTAAAAGTTTAAACTAATTGTACCTCAACAAGCAAGATAATTACGAATTTATATAGTACGGAGATAGTAATAAATTCACAATGTACAGTTTTGAATCAACTTAAGTATCTCTCGTTTACTTTTGTCCGGGGTGATTCCCATACGGGACGGGGCGGGATCGAAATAAGAGAACTTAGACCAAATATGACGTCAGTTGAGTCATCCCGGTACCTTTTTCTGCAAAGAACCCGAAAACAATATGACAAGAAGTCTTTCGTGTCGCTAGAATTGGTGTCGTTTAGTTTTGAACCATGTACACTACTCAAGTAGTTTAACGCCTGGGTTAAGGGCTTTTAAGAGGAAAAATGGTTTATTTGAGATAACGTTAACAAATTGAATGACACTAAACTGAAATTTGGTAGCCTCCCACGCAGACGTCCTAAGGGGTTCGTCACTCGTTTCCTTCCGAGTGACGAACCCCTAAGGACGTCTGCGTGGGAGGCTAGAAATTTGGCAGATTAAAAGGTCTTATCATCCTTAACTTTTCTAAACAAATAAGTAGTGCTATAGATCACGTGACATGTCACGTGATCGTTTTCGTAAAAAAGGCAAAGATTGGACAGGTAGGCGACGGTTTGCCACACTCTGGTACATACCTTTAACCGTCATAAACTATCTGAAAGCAATGGTCACGCTACACTTCTGTACCAAGGGGAGGGGAGGGTCAAATTCTACCCGCACGGAATTGAAAGTTTTGATACTTCTTTAGATACTTATGCAAGCAAGCGCGATCAAACTCTGTATCTTATTCTCTTTCTTCTTCTTCTTCTTCTTCTTCTTCTTCTTCTTCTTCTTCTTCTTCTTCTTCTTCTTCTTCTTCTTTCTCTTGCGATATTTATCTAGGAACAATTTGATGTTGTAGGTCCTGTTCGTTGAATTTCAAGTTATTATGGCAAACGAATTTTGACAGGCAGGTTTTCCAGAAATATTAGTCCTATTTTAGTGAACAAAGCTTTCATTTTAACCTTCCAAGTTGAAACCCAGTTTCATAATCGTAATACTCTAGGAGAGCCCTGAAGACGAAAAAACTCCCAGTCTAGAAAGAGGTAAGGGGTAGTCTTACCCTACGAGCACCACTTTCTCTTACACATTGATTGGGAGTCCTTCATCTTCACGGTACTGTTAACTTGTTTAAGGGGAAGACTATCGTTCAGTGTGTCAAGAATTAATAATAACAGTCACGTGTATTGTTGGTTGTCTCATGAAATTCTCACTCGTTGATACTGCTGGGGCCAGTTCATGTCCGAAAGCTGAGTAACGCTTAACAATTAACCTTTACGGTTTTCTACGAATGAAATTTCAACTTATATACAAATTATTTGCCATTAATGACAGTTTACAAATGACCGGCCAAAATCATTATTGACAACTCGAATAAAGTTCAGTGAAGCAACATGAGATAAAGGGGGCTTTTATGGAACCGTTTCCTGCGTTCTGGAGCCGGATGTTGTCGTGCTTTCCCTGAGTTTCCTACACTCGATAAATCGAACTTCGAAAAAGTGATCCATGATAGCACGTGCGAAAAAGTTAATTTTAAAATCCTACGGAACACCCCGGGGAATGGTTGCAGAAAACTTTCCGTCTTACTCTTAAGTTGGCTTTGTGCAACCTTGCTCTCAGGAACGGCATCAACATAGTTCGACTGGTTACAGAAGGAATGGGCCTTTTGCACAAACTGGTCACATTGTAAAAATCCGCCATACTGGATGGTAAAAAAGTGTGGCATCCTCCACTGGGACATCGAGAACAAAGGAAAGTCAAGCTTGACAGAGGTTGGAATTCCTTTGTGTTCGAATCTACTACATTCTTTTGTCATCCAGTATGGCGGATTTTGTACCATGTGACTAGTGAGTGTCCACAGCTGATCTAGTCTACCCGAAAGTGAATGGTATCATCACAGCAGTAGTGGAAATAAAATTCCCGGAAATCAACTGGAAACAAGCCTAAAAACTACACAAGGCATGCGAAACGTTTGAACGATGCCGAAGGTTCATCTTAGAAGATTGTTTTTCAAACATTACTGGTGAATTCTTATGTTTGTTGTGAAGTTTTTAAAGTGTTGATGCACTAGAGTTTGCTGATCAGTAGACGTTGCTGCTGTCAATTTGTCTAAGAGTTAAGTCCAGGAATAAAACCAGATTTCTGTTCTCTTACAATCAGTTTAGCTAGAAATCCAGCGCACCAAAACCCTGGATTTAACCCTTTAAATCCTAATATCAAAGAACAAATTCTCTTATCTTGTCCCCATACTGTTCTTAAAAAAGTACTGAGGAAAAGTTGTTAAAGTATCAAGAAAATTTACCTTAGGTAATCGTATGACCTCATGAGGTTGAATAAGCATTGATATTATTTGAAGAAATTTGATGCTGATTACTGTTAGGGATTAAAGCGTTAACAAGATATGAAACATTAGCTACTGGATATTTGTGGTTTGTTCTGGTGTTTCTTCCTGTTTCGTTAACCAGTTTAGCTATAACGACAGGAGAGGCTTGATTTCTGCTGCTCCCTCGGGTCCTGGGCGAGTGCAGGCTCATTTTCCGAACAGTGGCAGGAAATCGAGCCTAACAACCATCTCTTACCCAGAGTCCTTAGGCTCTTTGGTCAGCGGTTGGTCCCCAGAAGAAACTCTGAGAAATTCGAAAATATAACTCTTTTGATTGGCTGCCTCGTAGCAGGTTGCATTGTTTTACTGCAGAAATCCTGCGGTAATAAAATTCCAGTTCCCCAGAGTCTCTCCTGGGGACCAACCGCTTGCCAAAGAGTCTGAAGACTCTGGGTACGAGATTGAACAACAGAGGAATGGCAAAAACGTTGCAGTGGATGAAATTCCAAGTTAGCTTAACGTAGCTAAAATGAGTGAATAGGGAAAATTCTATTGATAGTTCGTTTCGAGCTAGTGAGGTTTCAATTTACGGGCGATCGATCGAGTATTACTTCTACTGACTCTAGAAGCAACGGTCACTCAAAGCCCTTCGAATGACTGAAATTCGTCAGAGCCGTCAGTGATCCGTCGTTTTGAGCCAGAAAGATGACAACGCACAAAGACCGATGTAAGCTTACGTGTATTTGAGCTTAAAACCCGTCACAACATTTTGCATTAATACGAGCCTTTCTGCATTCCCTTGCATTTCCTTCTATTTCAAAATTACGATATGGTCACACTGTTTGTGTAGGTCCCTGTGTAAATGTTCGCTACAGTTCCGATCAAATGGATAGCCTGAGCAGCCTTTAGTAAAAAAAAAACATATATGGAATCGAGGGAATTCTCGTTGCACCTTTTAGTTTTTTCATTACTTTTGGGGGTTAAATTCGACGTTTCACAACAAAACAATATTTTGTGTTTATAAACCTATTAAGGAATCTGTCTATTCTACGTGGGAGCCGCATTTGAGGCCTATATACTTTATGACCTTATCGATTCTCTACAAAAACCACTTCGTTAACGCTTCAATGGAAGCCAATCCGACGGGCACTGCACTGGCCATGTTGGGATTGACCAAACATCCAAGCGCACCTGGCATGAAGACGTCTCCTACACTTCCAGCTGTGGCCGCCATTAAACTGCTGGCAAGATTTGAAGTCGTACAAGTTGCTCGGATGATTCCTCTGTGCTCTTTCAAACACCGATCCACGTAGTCTTGGTCTGTCCCCTCGCTGGAAATGGCTTCAAAGTCGGACTTCACCTCTGGTAGGGCTGCACTGAAGGTTTGGCAGATGGATTTCATGTCTTGTGCTTCACGTCTCATTACCTTGTAATGGAGACGCTTCGCATCGTCCTTTCCTTTTTCTGCTTTACCTTCAAACTTGCCAATTTCTTGCTCCATGACGGAGAAAAACCCTGCTGCTTCTGTGATCCCTTCGACGAAATGCTCAAGAGCAGGAATCAGTGTATCTCTGATGGCAATTGCAGCTGCTTCTTGGATTTCGGCTTTGGTGCCATGAGCATCGGCCTCAGCGAAATCATCATTGGCTTTCTCTCTGAAGACATGGCCAACTGACGGAATTACCAAAGAGAGTCCAATCCCCCAGATCTGATTGGTTTGACCACTTTTTTGGCACTCTCTCTTCTTAGTTTCGAATTTCTCCTGTAGGTCTTTACACTCGGCTACGACGACCTTGGCTTGGTCTTGCCTCTTCTTCAGCGGAACCAAAATATCTGTGTGCATCTTCAGGAGCGTTTCGCAAAGCTGCTTGTACCCAACGGTTTCTTCATGGATGCTGGAAATCTTCTCACACCATTCTTGGAAATTCAAAGTCTCATAGAAGTCAAAGAAATCACTTATGGATGACACAAACTTGCTGGAAAGAGGAAGAATGCCTTTAAGGTACACCATGGCATCGTTTCTTGTGTCATCTCGGAGCTTTCTGAACTTTTGGGAAGCTTCTGCTGTCTTTCCCATGGCGTTCTGGGCATAAAGGGATCTCACCGAACGAGAAAAAAGTCGAATATTCCTCGGCATATCCTCCAATTGCTGACGAAGGTCTGTTGTTAGATGCTCAATATCAGCCATCTGCGTCATAAAAGACAAAAAACGAACACTTAGCTACAGCTCACGATAATATTCTTCAAATGAGTTATTCGTGTAATTATTGAAATAAATTTCACCACAGCACTGCAGCACTTTTATGTGATACTCTTTCTTCAACCTCGTTCCCAGGGCCTCTCCTCTTCAAGCAAAGAGGAGAGACCCTGGGAATAAGGTTGTTCTTTCTTATGCTGTCCTAGGTGGCTCAAGTTTTAAGTCTCTGGATAAAATCCTGAAGATGACATGCAATATCTCGGTTTTCACTGGGCCAATACGTTCCAGTGCTTCACTTAATGAGGGGAAAAAAAATGGTTGCTGTGATGGACCAATTCGCGCAATTCCTCACCTCTGACTAAACAAATGATATTTTTGAGCAGCCAATTTTTAATATGGTGTCATGTAGTTCTCTTCCGTTCGTTTTTTGAGTAACATGGAAAACGACTTATTCGAAAACTATCTTTTGTCGCGTTCGGTCGGACGCTGTCTCCTGTGTTCCCAGTTCGTTTTGTATCCTTTTAAAGGCATATTTGCATAAGCTAATTCAGTTAGATATGTTCGAATGTTTTAACTGAGAATTTAATTTTCTGAAAATTTTAAGGAAAGCAAATATTGAGCTGGTTTTCTTGCGGAAGAAAATTTAATTTAGCTTTTCTTTACAACTAAGTCCGAATTTCTGATGCGATTAATGCCTTCCGAACAGATATCAACCGAAGTGGACCGTTGAGTGCCCCTGAGAAATGCAATGCCGGTGTTTCAGCTTCATTTTAAAGTGAGGGATGACACGTACTAACGGAATCACATAACCCAGCTTCTCTCTCCTTTGTAGAGGCTCCTTCATGAAAAAAAAAGGAGCACGGGAAATGTCGGAAGATGATGGGAAGAAAAACGGAAAGCAAGAAAAAAAGGGGCGCGGGGGACGACGGGAAGAGCTCCCCTTTCGTTCCCATCGTCCCCCGCGCTCCTTGTTATTTCACTCTCTCCAGGCCTTTATTTGTCTCCGCTCGATCAACGCGCTCCTCTTTGTTTCACTCTCCTTGGTGGATTTGTCTCCGGTCGAGCGCGAAATAGGCCTCTGCTGAGGAGAGAGTTCCACTGACACAAATAATACTTTGTACTCAATTTTGCGTTATTAAGCGTTTGTATAGACTTATGCCAGTACTTGCATTAGTACGCGTTACTAATGAGAACCGAGATATGTCCAGGATCGACCTTGTTAGCAAGAATTTGCTAGCAAACTATTTTCGCAAAAGTAACGAGGATTTTTCTTGCTAGATAAAACCGTTCATTACAAATATCGCAAAAATCGCAAGAATAACAAATGTAACAAGATTCAAGACGTAGAAGAACTTGAAGGCAAGAAGGGCCCCGAAATGTCCGCAAATATCGCAAATATCGCAAAAGTAACAAGGATTTTTCTTGCTAGCAAAAGCCATTCATTACAAATATCGCAAAAATCGCAAGAATAACTAATGTAACAAGATTCAAGACTTAGGAGAAGATGAAGGCAAGAAGGGCCCCGAAATGTCCGCAAATATCGCAAAAGTAACAAGGATTTTTCTTGCTAGCAAAAGCCATTCATTACAAATATCGCAAGGAAAATCCTTGTTATTTTTGCGATATTTGCGATATTTGCGGACATTTCGGGGGCCTTCTTGCCTTGAACCTCTTCTAAGTGTTGAATCTTGTCACATTTGTTATTCTTGTGATTTTTGCGATATTTGTAATGAATGGTTTTTGCTAGCAAGGAAAATCCTTGTTACTTTTGCGATATTTGCGATATTTGCGGACATTTCGGGGCCCTTCTTGCCTTCATCTTCTCCTAAGTCTTGAATATTGTTACATTTGTTATTCTTGCGATTTTTGCGATATTTGTAATGAATGTTTTTAGCTAGCAAGAAAAATCCTTGTTACTTTTGCGATATTTGCGGACATTTCGGGGCCCTTCTTGCCTTCATCTTTTTCTACGTCTTGAATCTTGTTACATTTGTTATTCTTGCGATTTTTGCGATATTTGTTACTCAGTCTTTCCTCATGGCAAGAAAATGTCTTGTTACTTTTGCGATTTTTGCTATTTCTTCTATACTTTTCTAATAGCCGTTTTCTTTGCGACAATTGCGAAAATAATTTGCTAGCAAATTCTTGCTAACAAGGTCGATCCTGGACATAAGTGTGAGAACCAGCCTTAAGGAAGGGAAATTTTTCCTTTGCCGTCTTATACTGGTACTGTTGAAGCACTCTTGTCAATCAGCATAGCGCGAGCACAAGGTATCAGAATGGCAGAATTTATGCTTGCGTCGCATCGGTTAAAATGAACATATCTGGTGCTTGTACCGTATATATAAACAGACCGTTTAAATTGAATTTGGTTACATTTGACCATGTTCGTAGCTTAGAATCTAATCTAAAATCTGTTGTATACAATATTGGAAGCGGGAATAAAAGAAATTAAACCATTCATCCAACAAACAACGTTGGTCTAACTTGGGTCAGTTAAAGGCTCTAGAACCTTGAAATGTCGTAGAGAAATGCTAGACCGTCTCGCCTGGGATTTACTTGAGGCTGATTTTTTTTCCTGAAGGTCCCGTTCAGGTAATCTTAGTTGCATTTTGTTATGGTTTGCTAATTACCTCGAATAGAGTTTTAATTAACACTGAGACAGTTTTAATTTATCTAATTGATTTTATTTGGTTTCAGCTCCATCCAATTACTTTCCACAGTTTTTTCATGGGAAAAATCTATGCTAGCCGTTACAATCATTATGACGATTACTCAAAACTAACAACACAATATCTATATATCTAACAACAATAAGTTTTTTCAACTTCCCTCAATTACTTAACTATGTTGCGTCAAAAACGCTAATGAACTAATGAGAAAACACAATTATTTTCCTTCTTTATTGAAACATATTTCGTCAACACGATTGATCAGTAAAAAGCAACAATCAGTTCCATGAACATTAAAACGGACCTACAGAGACAAGTTTATATCGATTATTCTTCTGACAAGAAGCTAACTAGTTTGTCACCTTAAAATCGCGACTTTAGCCAGATTTTTCTCCTGATCAATCTTTATGTGCTAAACTACATTGCTCGTGTTTTGCGGTTTTTCTATTGCTTTTTAGGAGCTACTTCAGTAGAGGCCTCATCAGCAGAGGTAATAGCTGCGACTAATTTTTTAGCAAGCGAGGCCACACTGCATCTCTCCTCGATTACTTTCTTCTGCTTTTCCAGCCATCTGTCCACGTAGTTTTGGTCTGTTCCCTCTGTAGGGATGGCTTTAAAGTCGGTCCTCACGGCTGGAAGAATGGCATAGAAGGCTTGGCAGATGGACTTCATGTCTTTTGCTTGTTTGTTCATCACTTTGTAGTAAAGCTTCTTTGGATCTTTAATGCCTTGCTCTGCTTTGTTTTCAAACTTGCGAATCTCCTGTTCCATGATGGAAAAGAATCCTGCTGCTTTTGTGATGCCCTCAATGAAGCGCTCAAGGGCAGGGATCAGGACATTTCTAACAGCGAATGTAGCAGCCTCTTGGATTTCTGCCTCGGCTTCATGAGCAACGGCTTCTAACATATCTTTTGCTGCTTCTCCTTCCATTACACACTTCAAGATCGGACCAAAAAGGGGAACAACGGAGAGCTCATTAGCCCAGTTGGTTTTGGCGTGAGCTTTTCCTTCGAATTCCTTTTGCTTCTTGACAAACCTCCCTCTGAGCTTTTCAAACTCGGCGATGACCTCCTTGGCTTCGCCTTGTCTGTCCTTCAGGGGCACCAAGATGTCTTCATGCATCTTCAGGAGGGTCTCACACATCTGCTTGTAACTCATGGTCTCTTCAAGGATGTCTGAGATCATATCACACCATTCTTCATACTCTAGGGCTTCATAGTACTCAAAGTACTCGCTTATGGATGCCACAAACTTGGTGGAGAGTGGAAGAATGCCTCTGAGGTACACCATCGCGTCGTTTCTTGTGTCATCACGGAGCTTTCTGAACTTTCGAGCAGCTTCTGTAGATGTGCCGACAGCTTTGTCTACGTAAAGAGACCTCATAGAGATAGAAAACACTCGCATATTCTTGGACATGTCGGTTATTTGCCCTCGCAGGTCCACAATAGCTTCCTTGGTCTCTTTCTCGATATCGTCCATCTTTGTCTTGAAACTGTAGGCGGAAAATAAAAGATACCTCTTAACAGTCAGCAGAGCATACCAGTCGAACCTGTTCATTTAAAGCGCAGATATTTTCAACCGTTTGCTACGACGAGCCGAGTTTCACACCTCTACTGAGCAGAGAAGGTGATCTGGCACTGAGTAGGCAGGACTAAGTGACCGGTTCCATAACCTCCATTAGTTTTGAGGTAAAAGAAGGAGAGATCAGTTAACTGGAAAGGAAGCGACAATATTCAAAGGTAAGAGAGGAAGATAGAGAAGCAAATTGGACTAATATATGAATCAAGAATGCCGTGCTGAAACTCGATTTTATTTCATTACTGACAATTATTGCGTTCGACGTGAGAAGTACTTATCGTAATCTGCTGGGTGTTGTATGATTTCATGGTTATCCTGTGTTACCATGTAGTGTGGTGTGGCGTTCAATGGGGCTGTTTTGAATTATTTTGGTTCACACATACACACACTTGAACTAGGCTAGGCTAAGATATAAACTGAACTGCTCTTTTTTTTTTTATATACAATTCAGTGCAAACTAACAAAAGAACAACACGATTTTCATACCAAAAGCAGTGAAGTTTGTATCAAACTGATCTTCTTATGGCATTTTGACGTCATTAATGATCTCATTTGTTATTTATGCAATGAACAATGTGGCCACTCACGTTTTGATTAGTGCAACGGACTCGAGTTTGTGATTAGAGTACAGACGCACGAATAACGTCATTGAGTTGTGCGACTGTCGCACGTGATCAAAGTCTAGAGTCCAGCCAGAATGACTGGTCAACAGGGTTTTGCAAACTGCTTTGTCGAGTAGCAGACAAACAAAAACAGGCAAAATTTTCGCAGGCAAGTAAAACCAGTCTGGTGAAAACTCAATACCGACAGTCATTGCAAGTGACCTTAACAAAGTTAATATTATATATATATATATATTTAGCCAAGCCTAAAAGCGGAGCTCCACAATTCCTTTTAAATAGCATTTATATACATGCTACTCAGCTTATTGTATAAACGTAATAACGTTACAAATTCTTCATCCTGTCTTGAGTTATATATATCTTAAGTGCATATAAAGCAAACTCTTTACGCGTCAGCGGAAAATGTTTTGAACCATAAGCTGTTCTTGTTGATCGTGCGAGATCACATTGCTGAATTCCGATGACGTTCGAGACCATAAAACACTTGTGGATGAAAAAATTACGCTCTCTTAAATATTTCTCCTGGGGAAACTATTAATGCATTTGTGTAACGTTTAAATTGCGTACAATGAAGAAAATTTGGCGACCAAGTAATGTTTACGCGCGTGCAACTTGGCCGCTCGGATAAAAATAAAATTTTTATTTCAAAATTTATTACTCTGTAAATATTCCCCGTACAGAAATATTTATAGTCTCATAATAAACGTTACAAGAAAAGAAATAAAGGAAAAATAACGTTTAGTTATGGTTCGAGATATTTGAATGTTTACTTTAAAATTAGGGGTACTGTTTACAAATATGCACTGGGAATGAATTACACAAGTCGAGCCAAAATGTTCAAAACTCTAGGAATATTTCTCCTAAAGAAATAATATTAATCTCTAACTAAAATTTAAGAAAAAAAAAAAAACAGGCAAACTAATGTTTGGTTGTGGCCTGGAGCGTGTTTACAAAACTTATGCGGTATGAATTGCGAACGAATTACATAAGTCCAGCACAAAATGTTCAAAATTATCGCAATCCTAGGGGATTTTCCCTTTGCGCTAAGACGATGTTTTTTTGCGATAATGTCGTCTCAAAATGATGGTTTTTGATTGGCTCAAAAACTGTCATGTAAGCATGACAGCACGACACTTAAATGGGTTCGGCGCGCACAGATCAAAATTTTACTTCTGTGAATGAACATGCGACGTTGGATGGTGTTGTTTATTTCTTTTCATTTGAGTTTACAAAGCGTCTGACACTGTTCAAGGACCACTTATAATATTTTTTTTGTGGTGAACGTGTACCATGATACAGCAGATACAACGTTTTTCTTGAAGGTAAGCGAAAAAGAGTGATTATAAATTCGATGAAGAGAAATTTATTTCAAAGACTTTCTTAAATATGAAAGCGGCCAAGGTAAATAACAATGAGCTTAAATTCCAATAAATTATGGCAAGCAAAAGGGATCTGTTTCCTTTCTGATGTCTCTTATCTCTAGAAAAAAATTGCTCCAAGAGCGCTGCTGCGTTCTCTTTCATGGCTCAGGTTTGTCAATTTGATCTTCTTGTCGTAGCGCCGAACGGCAGACTCGGTAATTTTTACAGTGTTCTTCGCCGCTTGGTTCTTTTAAATTTCTAAATCTCCACGCGGCATCTAAGCTAGGATAGCAATGCTCTGTTTTCGTTTTTGGTTACTAGTATGGTTGCCCTTTTTATTCTTGCTACTGGTTGTGAGGTTTATTCATCACTGTTTTCAGATTGTTGTTTTTGTCTCGGTGGTAACAAATTTTCAAATGAATAAAATTTGGTAAAATGTTTAAACCTACTAGCTCGTCTATTTCTCTTACAGAAACAATTCTAGTCTCTAATAAAATAAACGTTAACAAACGGAGAATACAGAAAAAATAATGTTTGGTTGTGGCCCGAAATATTTCAGTGAGCGCTTAAAATTAAAGCATGTTTACAAAACTTATGCGCTGAGAATGGCGAATGAATTACACAAGTCCAGCACAAAATGTTCAAAACAATTCATAACTCTGTGAATGTTCTCTCACGGAAATAATTCTAGTCTCTAAGTAAACGTTAGCAAACGGAGAATACAGGAATAACAATGTTTGGTTGTGGCCCGAAATATTTCAGTGAGCGCTTAAAATTAGGGCGTGTTTACAAAACTTATGCGATGCGAATGGCGAATGAATTAGAGAAGTCCAACACAAAATGTTCAAAACAACACATTACTCTGTAAATATTTCTCCTACACAAATAATTCAAGTCTTTAAGTAAACGTTAATAAAAGGAGAATACAGGAAAAATAATGTTTGGTTGTGGTCCGAAATATTTATACGGTTACTGCGTGTTTACAAATGTGCCCTGCAAATGAATTACACAAGTCCAACACAAAACATAACTCTGTGAATAGCCCTGTGAATGTTTAAAGTTAATCTATCCACGAATATTTGTCGTATGGCAACAATTGAAGTATTTGTGTATAATTTGAATTATGTTAAATAAGGAAAATTACCGACAGTTGCCTGCAAAAATGCATTTAATTTCTATGCGACTTGCGCGTTGCTTACTCACCCAGCTCACCACATGTTTGTTTCAACTGACATTTCGCCTGTTTGTTCGTCATTTTCAGGTTTCAAATTTGCTCATTAGTCGCCTGCTTTCTCGACATATGTAGTTTGACAACATATTCAACGAAAACAGGAAATTAGTGCTCTTCAAAATTCTCGTTTGTTTTTCTTAAAGAAGTACGCCATCCCGCTTCCCGCTGAAATAAAACGCGGGTTGCCGCACAGGTTGAGTGTGGCATTTCACAATGGCTTACATAGAGGGGCGGACGTACAACGGACGGTCGGACAGTGACGTCATAACCAAAATTTTTCGCTTTCATGGGTATACCAAAATCTCTTATCAATGGGGCTCCGCGCGCGCGCCTCCGGCGCGCGGAGCTCCGCTAAAAAGCTAAGACTTTGTTGTGATGTGAGAAGGAAGGAAATATCAAATAAACACGATTAACCAAAGACTTTCCTGCGTAGATTAGCAATTAGAACAAAATCATAAAGCTGAGGTTGAAGTTTTATTCGACATCTCATGTCTTCTCGGGAAAAGGGTTAATCAAGCAAACGGCTACTGAGAGTTTCACTTTGTATTACAAAATAACACTCTGTGGCCTCCTAGATATTAACCATTTACTCTTAAGTCAGGAAGATTATCATAGCGCTTACAAATGTTAAGATACAAACTCAACTTATGTAAACCGAAAGTGATTTTTTAACTTAACACCAGATTGAGGCTATGCATTGCATCATATCTTTGAGCTATCATATGTAACCCACATCGGACGCAGAAGTTCCATGATGTACGAATAAAGTTGAATTTTTGTGAAAGTTTGTCGTCTTATCCACCGTTGAAAATGGCCAAGCTCGCAACAACAAAGTAGCTTTGTGTAATGGAAAATTGTTTGGGATCAAATTAGTTGTAAACAAACAGAGAAAAACAAAAGTCTACAAGTGTGGTAGTGACTTTTCATGTAAAAGGTTTGTTTCTTGGAATTCGAGGAAGTCATTACCTTCGAAGACTTTGTGCTCTTCTTGCACGATTGCATTTCTATTGAATAGTATGAATATGTTTTAACTGAGCCCGAAATTTCAGCGTATTTATTGAAATGAACTGTTGAAAAAGCTGTTTAATTAATGTTTATTTCGCTTCTTTTCAGTAATAATTAAGAACCATTTCCTTGTTAGCTTGAAGAAATCTAGTCACGATTTGCCATAATAACGCGGATGAAAGCTATTTTAAATCATCCTTGTTTGCATGTTTGTTCCAAGAAAAACTTCAAATGCTAGATATCCCTCTGATAATCGTCCTCTTAAAATAGTCAGCAGTTGCCAGCATGTACGGAAGACTGTTTGATAAATATTAGTAGTAATATACCACAGTCTGGGGCACATGCCCCGATAGATGAAGTACATCACTACTCTCATTCGTTTGCCAAAAAAAAAAAAAATGATTAGGCGTTTTAAATATATGTTTGTCAAAAAATATTTTACCAATTAATTTTGTAGTAATGTATTATCATTTGTTGGTTCTCAATTATTGAAAAGGCGTTTGTCAAAAAGAAGATAAACATGTTCAATTGAAAGTGCAATTAAATGTTCACATAAACGAAACAGGAAAAATCATCATAGCGTGGCGTTCTCAGAAAAACAAGAAGTTGATGATGTAACGTGTTAGGGACTGTCCCTATGAACTTAAGTCAATGATAATCGTGTGATTTTTTTTAATCAATCAAAAGCTTCACAACTTTTCTTCACAATTGTGAAATGTTTCAGTGAAACTTGCATTCTTTTGTGAAGTTTGTTGTGTAGAGGGGTCTTTATCACTTAAACACCATTGCCGCGGCATCATGAATTCTTTGCATTTTTGCTTGTTGACTTAAAATATTATCTTTGTTGATGACAATGTTTTTAAAATAAGGAGAAAGAGCGGGTATATAAGAAAATATCATATTTTAAATGTTATCAATGATATGGCACAAAAGCATAATCTACAAATGTCACACAAAAATAGAGAGAAAATCTTGAAAATATTCGCTTTAATTAATGAAGTATTACCACAGGTTAACAATGACCGTGAACGTGTGATAAGTATTAAATTCATTTTGAGGCAGATAGTTAGAATTTTAGGAAGAGAATATAAATGTATACCACTTTCGAAATCAAAGAAGACTCTCACCATGTATGATAAATACTGGAATGAGTTAATAGCACAAATAGGTGATGAGATAAATAAGATAATTAAATAATGAATAACTCATCGTATTTTTGATTGTATTTATCAACTATTGGACTATTTCCCAGGACATAATCGTCCAGTAATTGCATTTTTGTGTATAGTCCCCTATACACTCAAAATGTCTTGAATCTCATTTAGAAGATGTCCATATGATATATAAGCATATTGACAATCATTTATTTTTGTCGAGACATTTATGTTTCATATACATTTGTAATAAAACACTGCTCAATGAAATGCCAGCCAATGAGATGGATCCTATTGGAATAGCAGTGACTATACCGGAACTAGCTAGAATAACACTTAAACACTTAAACTTATCTTTTTTATATGCCTGTTTATAACACCATTGTTTTCTGTGATATGTAGCGTAATATTTAGCTAACTCGTTTTTTTTTTCACAATTAGTCAGCTCAACTGAAATATGGTTAAAATTAAAAACCTTTCTTTTAGACATATATAATATCTTAGAAATTTTCTGGTTTTGAAACAAACTGAGCTTTTTAATGTTATTATATAGTCTTTTACACGTTTGAATCAATCTATCCATCGTTGATACAGTGGTCTGTATTTCATAAATCACGTTTTGGCTCTCATCAATTATAACTTTTTTAGTCACTATATTACATTATATAATTTTATTAAAATGTTTAGTTACATACTGATCCAAATGATTATCATTTATTTTTATTTTCATTGTGGTATGATTTAAGTTCTTCGATTTGTGAATCTGTTTGACTTATCTGATATGTGGTTGCAATCAAATATTTGTCGTTTTTTCATATATATTGCCTGTATAATTTTTATTGAAAATATGTTTCATTTCTTTTTTCCAACACTATTTTATGAACGTTAAACTGTCAATATCAATGAAATTTTCAGTGAAACCGATCTTGTTCACATATGCATCATAGTCTATTTCCAGCTGACGAGACTGAAAATTAACAGGTGCACAACGCCATTTTATATAGATTTTGTGAAACATCATGATGTATCCATAAAAAGAATTGTTTGTTTTGAAAATTCCCATAATTATTGTGTTATATATTTCATATAGTTCGTGAGAAATATTAAACACCCCGATCCCAATTTGCTATTCCAAAATCGAGATTGATAGGAAGAAGGATTTCATTATTTCGTATATTTGAATTTGCTAATTTTACGAAAAGATAATTAGTGGCTCTCATTGTAAAATAATGTCTATCTTTGAATTGAATGATTTGATATTTTCCCGTAATTGATGATGTCATTCTTTGTGTGTTCCCAATATCTGGACCGTCTGTATAAAATAGCAATGCTATTTCAGGATAAAAAGGTTGATCTTTTACGAATTTGATACTTACTTCCTTAATTTTTTCGGTATGTATAAATAAAATGATGCATTTGAATCTAATTCCAAATAACCATGGATTTGCGTATAAACATTTGTAACATGTGGGTATGAAGTTCCAAGATTTATAATTCTCTAATTCTTACTAAACTTGTATTATTATTATTTTAAAGAAACCCCGAATTGTATATACCCATTAAAAACAATATTATTTGAAATTGTTTTATCCATCTTATTATTTAAATCAGTATTTATCAAAGAAATTGAAGTATCTAAATAACTGAGCTTTCCGTATTGCTTGATGCTCTGTTTTAGCAGGAGCAAGATTTTCTATCGTGATTCTTCATATTAATTGATGTATTCATCGGAAATGTCTCCTTTTTTACTAACGAATATATCTTAAATTGTTGAAAATGGTATGGCTTTATTTTCCTTGAACAGGGTAATTTTCTTTCATTAAAATCAAATCTCATGTTAGTGTGTCACCATTCTTTTTCACATAAACTGTATCATGGTTATGTTTTTTTAATTCATTAACGACGACATGGTTCAAATGACATACAATTTCAAAGATCATTTCATTGACAATTCAAATAACACTAACATTTACATAGCGTGCTTTACAACAAATCACGCTAGATTAATGTTACACGATAAACTTGACTACTTACAAGAGACTGTATTATACTTCGATACTGATTCCATTATATTCATCGATGATGGAACGAAAAATATCAAAAAAGGGTGATATGTTAGGTGAATTAATTGACGAATTATCAGGTGAAACAATCACTCAATTCGTTTCAACAGGACCAAAATCTTATAGTTTGAAATATGGTGATAATCAAGAAAAATCAGCTATTAAAGGATTTACATTAAATCATGAAAATAATAATCTTTTGAATCAAGATAGTTTGAGTAAAATCGTTAAGAAACAAGCAAAAGAAATAGCAATCGTAAATGAAAACAAGATCACTCGAAAGGACAAAGGAATAGTTAACGAATATTGTGAAAGAGTATTCAAATTCGGCTACGACAAAAGAGTTATGAAATCGACTAACGAAAATTGTATCGACACAGTACCGTAAGGATATTAACAAGCCACAAATGGATATGTGTTTCACTGAAAAATTTCACAATTGTGAAGTAAAATTGTGAAGCTTTTGATTGGTTGGCAAAGTCATGCGACAATCTTATGATCTCCTCGTGAAAGCCCCTGCCACATTACATAATCAACTTTCTTTTTTTCTGAGAACATCACGCTATGGTGATTATTCCTGTCTCGTTTGCGTGAATATTTAATTGCACTTCAATTTGAATAACATATAGTTTATAAAATAATGGAGTAATAAAATATTTTTCATTTTATATTTCCATTTTCTTTTTCATATTTTTGAACCAACAAATGAGAGTAGTACTACATTTCTGTTGGCATGTGCCCCAGAGTGTAGTACATTACTACTAATATTTGCAAACAAACCGGGCAATCGAATGCTGCCTGAAGTAATGACACGTAGACAGACACTGATAGCGTCAGCCTGAATAGTTTGGAGCCCAAACCTTTCGCTGATCACTGATGAACTTTCTTAGGAAGCGCATGCTTTAACTCAGTTTTAAAGGAGGATTCTTCACTTTAAACTAACAAAGAGTAATGTATAGGATATGTTGGAAAGTATTGATCACAAAATTCCTTCTTTCAGCTGGAGTGATACTTGTAATGATCGCAAGAAAAGTGGAAAAGGCTTGAGTGTAGAAAAAAGAAAGTACTTTATTCATAAGTTGCAACACAACTTGTAACTATAAAGCATGTCTGGTGTCTTCCTAGCCGGTAAGTTTAGGCAGGGATGGTAATTGATATGAAATATCGAATTGATGATGGATATATATGACAATATCTTCCTTCAGGGAGATAAATTGGAACACTTCGGCTGAGGAATGCGGGATAAACCAGATTATTCTGAAGTCCGATTTTCTCTGTCTTCGCCAGTGAGGAGTTAGTATTAGAACGAAAAATATATAGAGCCTCAATTTAAAAATAGACTGAACGGGTTTGACCCGAGTAAAAAATTCGAGCTCAGTCATCGAAATATTTTGATTGTAGTGATTGCGATAACAATACAAATGAAAAACCATGATTCTGGGCCGGATTATTTTAAAAGAAATTTGTTACAAAAGCGCGGATTTTTTCAAAAACTCATCCGTAAATCGTTAGGCTCATTTTAAAGCTTTAAGACCTTGCTTCTTTGAATAATGTTGATTAATGCGTCACTCCAGTGGAAACAAATACAAACAAAATCAAATTATCCAAACTATAACCCTGTTTTCCGACCAGGATTTAACAAGCGATCAAACGCCGTGTTTCTTAATGAATATTCCTTGTTTGTGCTAGTGCTTATGTCCAGTCGTTTTCTTACAGTCGCCATCGAACTCTTTGTGCTTGTGTTTATCTCGAGCCGTTTGCTTACAGTCTCCATCGAACTCTTGTGTTAGTGCTTATCCTCGTTGCTCGTGGTTACGTTGCCAGTGAAAACTAGCATTTACCAACAGAGGAAAGGCAAAGATGTTCAAAATATAGAAAATTTCAAGTACACTTAACGACTTAAAAAACGGAAATCGGTCAGTCAGGAGGAAACACCCTCGAATCGACTCTTACCGGCGTTTGATGTAACTGAGACTGAGTCTACTGATTCTAGAATCAACTAAGAAGGCGAACGAATTCTTACCAGTGACTTTGAAGATTTTAAAGAATCTTAACAAGAGGCGTCGTTGAGTCAGAAAGTTCTACAATAATGGAGAAGTGGGCGTACTTGACTTCTGATTAGTCGAGTACTGCAATGTTGACGTGTACCTTTAGTAAATGCGTATTCGTAGTAAGAAGGGGTGCGCCCGGTGTTATGCATCGTAATTAAAAGTTTCACTTTTAATTACTGGCGTTTGATGTAACTAAGACTATCTAGTGATCGTACAAGCTACTAAGAAGGCAAACGAATTCTTACCAATGACTTTGTAGATTTCAAAGGATCGAAAGAAGAGGCGTTGTTGAGTCAGAAGGCTCTACAACTATGGAGTTTGACTTCTGTTCAGTTAAGTACTGCAATATCGACGTGTACCTTTAGTAAATGCGAATTCCAAGTAAGAAGGGGTGTGTCTAATTGAGATACTCTTGGCCAATCGTATTACAGACAAATCTATTTATAGAGGGATACCCATGATATGTGCTAGTTCCACGAAAAACCTCAACAGTTATTTGTTTGATTTTGACCAAGGACCACATGTTGCTTTCGACAATGCAAATGCTCCTTTATTGCACTGGAGTCAGTTGCCCTAATTTTCACATTTTTCAATATAATACTGCTCGTTGCTCGTCGTCGCTTTTAAAAGTCTTTCTGGAGAGAACAATCTTGCATCCCCGAAACCATTCCACGGAAAAGGTCTAATTCTTAAAACGTGCATTCAAACCATCCCGAAAAGTTACTATGTTAAATTTCGGAAGAGAAAGTAATGGTGAATATGGTGATAATCAAGAAAAATCAGCTATGAAATGATTTACATTAAACCATGAAAATAATAATCTTTTGAATCAAGATAGTTTGAGCAAAATCGTAAAGAAACAAGCAAGAGAAATAACAATCGTAAATGAAAACAAGATCACTCGAAAGAACAAAGGAATAGTTAACGAATATTGTGAAAAAGTATTCAAATTCGGCTACGACAAAAGAGTTATGAAATCAACCAACGAAAATTGTATCGACATAGTACCGTACGGATATTAACAAGCCACAAATGGATATGTGTTTCACTGAAAAATTTCACAATTGTGAAGTAAAATTGTGAAGCTTTTGATTGGTTGGCAAAGTCATGCGACAATCTTATGATCTCCTCGTGAAAGACCCCATGCCACATTACATAATCAACTTTCTTTTTTTCTGAGAACATCACGCTATGGTGATTTTTCCTGTTTCGTTTGTGTGAATATTTAATTGCACTTCAATTTGAATAACATAGAGTTTATAAAATCATGGAGTAATAAAATATTTTTCATTTTATATTTCCATTTTCTTTTTCATATTTTTGAACCAACAAATGAGAGTATTGATGTACTACATCTCTGTTGGCATGTGCCCCAGAGTGTAGTACATTACTACTAATATTTGCAACCGAACCGAGCAATCGAATGCTGCTTGAAGTAATGACACGTAGACAAACACTAATAGCGTCAGCCTGAATAGTTTGGAGCCCAAACCTTTCGCTGATCACCGACAAACTTTCTTAGGAAGCGCATGCTTTAACTCAGTTTTAAAGGAAAATTCTTCACTTCAAACTAATATAGAGTAATGTATAGTTATGTTGGAAAGTATCTCTCACAAAATTCCTTCTTTCAGCTGGAGTGATACTTGTAATGATCGCAAGATTACATGAACGGGCTTGAGTGTAAAAAAAAGAAAGTACTTTGATCATAAGTTGCAACACAACTTGTAACTATAAAGCATGTCTGGTGTCTTCCTAGCAGGTAAGTTTAGGCAGGGATGGTAATTGATATGAAATATCGAATTGATGATGGAAATATATGACAATATTTTCCTACAAGGAGATAAATTGGAACACTTAGTCGGAAGAGGAATGCAGGATAAACCAGATTACTCTGAAGTCCTATTTTCTCTGTCTTCCCCAGTGCAAGAGTTAGTATTAGAACGAGAAATATATAGAGCCTCCATTTTAAAATAAACTGAACAGGTTTGCCCCGAGCAGAAGAAGTCGAGCTCAGTCATCGAAATAGTTTTATTGCAGTGTTTGTAATAACAATACAAATGAAAAACCATGATTCTGGGCCGGATTATTTTAAAAGAAATTTGTTACAAAAGCGCGGATTTTTTCAAAACCTCATTCGTGAATCGTTAGGCCCGTTTTAAAGTTTTAAGACCTTGTGCTTCTATGAATAATGTTGATTAAAGCGTCACTGCAGTGGAAACAAATACGAACACAATCAAATTATCCAAACTATATTCCTGTTTTCTGACAGTCAATTTAGCGATAAATTCCCCAAACCAGGATTTCGCAAGCGATCAATTGCCGTGTTTCTTAATGAATATTCCTTGTTTGTGCTAGTGCTTATATGTCCAGCCGTTTGCTTACAGTCTCCATCGAACTCTTGTGTTTGTGCTTATCCTCGTTGCTCGTGGTTACGTTGCCAGTGTTACGTTGCCAGAATTTACCAACAGAAGAAAGGCAAAGATGTTCAAAACATAGGAAATTTCAAGTACACTTAACGACTAAAAAAACGGAAATCAGTCAGTCAGGAGGAAACACCCTCGAATCAACTCTTACTTGCGTTTGATGTAGCTGAGACTCAATCTGCTGATTCTAGAATCAACTAAGAAGACGAACAAATTCTTACCAGTGACTTTGAAGATTTAAAAGAATCTTAACAAGAGGCGTCGTTGAGTCAGAAGGTTCTACGATAATGGAGAAGAGGGCGAACCTGACTTCTGTTTAGTCGAGTACTGCAATGTCGACGTGTACCTTTCGTAAATGCGTATTCGTAGTAAGAAGGGGTGCGCCCGGTGCCCTCGTACGTAATTAAAAGTTTCACTTTTAATTACTGGCGTTTGATGTAACTAAGACTATCTACTGATCCTAGAAGCCACTAAGAAGGCGAACGAATTCTTACCAATGACTTTGTAGATTTCAAAGAATCGAAAGAAGAGGCGTCGTTGAGTCAGAAGGCTCTACAACAATGGAGTTTGACTTCTGTTCAGTCGAGTACTGCGATATCGACGTGTACCTTTATTAAATGCGAATTCCAAGTATGAAGGGGTGTGTCACATTGAGATACCCTTTGGCCAATCGTATATAGAGACAAATCTATTTATAGAGAGATACCTGATATGTGCTAGTTCCACGAAGAACCTGGAAATGCATAAAAAAAATGTCAACACTAATGTCAATTTATAATTGTATCGACTAAAATATGTTTTCTTTTCTTTTCTTTTCTTTTCAAGTAAGGAGTCAATGCTTCAGTTTGGCCCTTTCATTTGACCAACAAAACAGGCTGATAAGGCAGAAATTTTTGACTTGTTTTCTTGTGAAAGTTAGCAACTTGTGAAGACCCAGTTTCGTTGTTCATGTTTCTGTAATTCATATGTGCTTTTTTGTTTGTTATGACAGCGGAATTGAATGATCCAGAATGACCGTAGCTGTACACAGTTCTCTGTTTAAAATATGTACGCGTAACGGCGACAAATAGCTTTCATAAATGAATGACTTTGTACAAAAACGCCCTCGAACTTGTTCAGTGATGAGAATTTATCTTCGTGAAACACCGATCCAACGGAACGTATGAAAATAGAAACAACAGCTGAAATTCCATTATTTCACGATTGAAATCTAATCGTCCGTTCAGCAGAAAAACCAACGACAGTAACATGTAAGGTAAGTTGGTTCTGTAAGTGATGGATATGGTTATGTAATGTTTAAAACACAAGCAGCAATGTCTTATCGGGATTTAAAACCACGAGGCGCAGACGAGTGGTTTTAGACCCGATAAAACACGTGCTGCGAGTTTTGAATGGCTTCAAAAACATTCCTGGAAAAGCGTGAGTCAAGAGAATTCATAACAATGTTGCTTTTGTGAAAGTAAGAAATTAGCATACGAGAAAAACATTAAACACCGCATACTAATAAGGAGGAGGTTTTATAGGATATAAAACCACTGC
>NW_028145432.1:802500-812500 GCF_977016875.1 Pavona decussata | reverse complement strand
ATTCGGATATTTATCTGGGAACAATTTGATATTGTAGGTTCTGTTCGTTGAATTTCATGTTGCTATGGCAACCGAATTTTGACAGGCAGGTTTTCCAGGAATATTTATCCTGGTTTAGCGATTAAAAGCTTTCGTTTAACCTTCCAAGTCGAAACTTAGTTTAATAACCGTAAAACTCTAGAGGAGCCCTGAAGACGAAGAAAATCCTAGTCTAGAAAGAGGTAAGGGGTTCTTACCGACGAGCACCACTTTCTCTTTTACATTGATTGGGAGTCCTTCATCTTCACAGGACTGTTAACTTGTTTAAGAGGAAGAGAATCGTTGCTTGTGTCAAGAATTAATAACATTCAAGTGTATTGTTGGTTGTCTCATGAAGTTCTCACTCGTTGATACTGCTGGGGCCAGTTCATGTCCGAAAGCTGTTTAACGCTTAACAATTAACCTTTACGGTTTTCTACGAATGAAATTTCAACTTATATACACATTAGTTGCCATTAATGACAGTTTAAAAATGACCGGCCAAAATCGTAATTGAAAACTTGAATAAATTTTAGTAAAGCAACATGACGTAAAGGGAATTTTTTATGGAACCGTTTCCTGCGTTCTGGAGCCGGATGTTGTCGTGCTTTCCCTGTTTTTTCTAAACTCAATAAATCGAACTCCGAAAGAGCGATCCGTGATAGCACGTGCGAAAAAGTTTATTTTTAAAAATCCTACGGAACACCTCGGGGAATGGTTGCAGAAAACTTCCCGTCTTACTCTTAAGTGACTTTGTGCAACCTTGCTCTCAGGAACAGCATCAACATAGTTCGACTGGTTACAGAAGGAATGGGCCTTTTGCACAAACGGATCACATGGTAAAAATCCGCCATACTGGAGGGCAAAAAAGCGTGGCATCCCCCAATGGGACATAGAGAACAAAGGAAAGTCAAGCTTGAAAGAGTTTGGAATTCCTTTGTGTTCGAATCTACTACATTCTTTTTTCATCCAGTATGGCGGATTTTGTACCATGTGACCAGTGAGTGTCCATAGCTGATCTAGTCTACCCGAAAACGAATGGTATCATCACAACAGTAGTGGAAATAAAATTCCCGGAAATCAACTGGAAACAAGCCAAAAAACTACACAAGGCATGTGAAACGTTTCAACAATGCCGAACGTTCGACTTAGAAGATTGTTTTTCAAACATTTCGGGTGGATTCTTATGTTTGTTTTGAAGTTTTTATAGTGTTGATGCACTAGAGTTTGCTGATCAGTAGACGTTGCTGCTGTCAATTTGCTTAAGAGTTCAGTCCAGGAATAAAACCAGATTTCTGATCTCTTACAATCAGTTTAGCTAGAAATCCAGCACACCAAAACCCTGGATTTAACCCTTAAATCCTAATATCAAAGAACAAATTCTCCCATCTTGTCCCCATACTGTTCTTATAAAAGTAGTGGGGAGAAGTTGTTAAATATCAAGAAAATTCACCTTGGGAGATCATATCCTTAATTCTTATGACCTCAGGGGTTGAATAAAGATTGATATTATTTGGAAAAATTTGATGCTGATCACTGTTATGGATTAAAGCGACAACAAGCAATGAAACATTTGCTACTGGATATTTGTGGTTTGCTCTGGTGTTTCTTCCTGTTTCGTTAAGCAGTTTAGCTATAAAATAATGTGCGAAACCCTGGAGAAACAATTTCAAGGTTTCGAATGCCGTCTTATACTACGAACTATAACGACAGGAGAGGCTCGATTTCTACCGCTCCCTCGGATCCTCGGTGAGCGCGGGCTCGTTTCCCGAACATTGGCAGGAAATCGAGCCTAACGACTGATCTCGTACCCAGAGTCCTCAGGCTCTTTTGCCAGTGGTTGGTCGCCAGAAGAAACTCTAGGAAATTCGAGAAAAAAAGAATAACAGTAAGAAATCCTGCGGCAATAAAATTCCAGTACCCCAGAGTCTCTTTTGAGGACCAACGGCTGGCCAAATAGTCTGAGGACTCTGGGCACGAGATTGAACGACAGAGGAATGACAAAAATATTGCAGTGGATGAAAATCCAAATTAGCTAAGCGTAGCTGAAATGAGTAAATAGGGAAAAAGGGTATTGATAGTTCGTTTCGAGCTAGTGAGATTTCAATTTACATTTGATCGATCGAGTATTGCTATTCCTAGTGACTCTAAAATCAACGGTCACTCAAAGCCCTTGGAATGACTGAAATTCGTCACAGCCGTTAGGGATTCGTCGTTTTGAGCCAGTTAAATGGCAACGCACAAAGACTGATGTATGCTTACGTGTATTTGAGCTTAAATACCCGTCACAACATTTCGCGTTAATACGAGCCTTTCTGTATTCTCTTGCAGTTCCTTCTATTTCAAAATTACAATATGCTCACACAGTTTATGTAGGCCCCTGTGTAACTGTTCTCTACAGTTCCGATTAATTGGATAGCCTAGGAAGCCTTTAGTAAAAAATATATATGGGATCGAGGAAATTCTCGTTGCACCTTTTAGTTCTTTCATTAATTTTGGGGGTTAAATTCGAAGTTTTCACAACAAGACAATATTTTGTGTTTATAAATCTATTAAGAAATCTGTCAATTCTATACGTGGGATTCCCCTATCCCTGGCCGTATTTGTGGCCTACTTTATGATTCTCTATAAAAACCACTTCGTTAACGCTGCAATTGGTGTTTCCGGCCGTCCGGCTCTAACGTGCCCGATGGATCCGACGGCCACTGCACTGGCCAAGTTGGGATTGACCAAACAGCCAAGCGCACCTTGCATGAAGACGTCTCCTACACTTCCAGTGGCCGCCAGTAAACTGCTGGAAAGATTTGAAGTCGTACAAGTTGCTCGGATGATTCCTCTGTGCTCTTTCAAACACCGATCCACGTAGTCTTGGTCTGTCCCCTCGCTGGAAATGGCTTCAAAGTCGGACTTCACCTCTGGTAGGGCTGCACTGAAGGTTTGGCAGATGGACTTCATGTCTTGTGCTTCACGTCTCATTACCTTGTAATGGAAAAGCTTCGCAGTGTCTTTTCCTTTTTCTGCTTTACCTTCAAACTTGCCAATTTCTTGCTCCATGACGGAGAAAAATCCTGCTGCTTCTGTGATCCCTTCGACGAAATGCTCAAGAGCTGGAATCAGTGTATCTCTAATGACAATTGCAGCTGATCCTTGGATTTCGGCTTTAGTGCCATGAGCATCGGCCTCTGCGAAATCATCATTGGCTTTTTCTCTGAAGACATGGCCAACTGGCGGAAGTACCAAAGAGAGTCCAATCACCAACATCTGATTGGTTTGACCACTTTTTTGGCACTCTCTCTTCTTAGTTTCGAATTTCTCCTGTAGGTCTTTACACTCGGCTACGACGACCTTGGCTTGGTCTTGCCTCTTCTTCAGCGGAACCAAAATATCTGTGTGCATCTTCAGGAGCGTTTCGCAAAGCTGTTTGTACCCAACGGTTTCTTCGTGGATGGTGGAAATCTTCTCATACCATTCTTGGAAATTCAAAGTCTCATAGAAGTCAAAGAAATCACTTATGGATGACACAAACTTGTTGGAAAGGGGAAGAATGCCTTTAAGGTACACCATGGCATCGTTTCTTGTGTCATCTCGGAGCTTTCTGAACTTTTGGGAAGCTTCTGCTGTCTTTCCCACGGCGTTCTGGGCATAAAGCGATCTCACAGAACGAGAAAAAAGTCGAATATTCTTCGGCATATCCTCCAATTGCTGACGAAGGTCTGTTGTTAGTTGCTCGATATCACCCATCTGCGTGATAAAAGACAAAAAAAAAGCCACTGAACTACAGCTCAATATAATATTCTTCAAATGATTTATTCGTGTGATTATTGAAACGCAAATTCCACCACAGAACTGCACTTTCATGTGCTTCAACCTCGTTTCCAGGGTGTCTCCTCTTCACGTGAAAAGAAGAGACCCTGGGAACGAGGTTGTTCTTTCTTATGCTGCCCAAGGTGGTTCAAGTTTTAAGTCTCCGGATAAAATGCTGGAGTATGACATACGATATTTCGGTTTTCACTGGGCCAATACGTTCCAGTGCTGCACTTAATGAGTGAAAAAAAAATTGTTGTATGGACCAATTCGCGCAAGTCCTCACCTCTGACTAAACAAATGGATGTTTTTGAGCAGCCGAGTTTCATATGGTGTCATATAGTGTCATATCAGTTCTCACTTATTCGAAAACTATATCTTTTGTCGCTTTCGGTAGGACGCTGTCTCCTGTATTCCTGTATTGCCGTCTTATACTGGTAATGTTGAGGCACTCTTGTCAATCGCCATAGCGCGAACACAAGGTATCAGAATGGCTGAATTTATGCTTGCGCCTTATCGGTTAAGATGAACATGTCTGGTGCTTGTACCGTATATATAAACAGACCATTTTAATTGAATGTTACATTTGACCATTTTCGTAGCCTAGAATGTAATCTAAAATCTATTGTCTACAATATTGAAAGCGGGGATAAAAGAAATCCAACCATTTATCCAATTGCAACAAACAACGTTGGTCTAACGTGGGTCAGTCAAAGGCTCTAGAAACTTGAAATGTCGTAGAGAAATGCTCGACTGTCTAGCATGGGCGTTACTTGAGGCTGATTTTTTTTCCTGAAAGTCCCGTTCAGGTAATCCTAGTTACATTTTGTTATGGTTTGCTAATTAGCTCGAATGAAGTTTTAAAACACTGAGACAGTTGTAATTTATCTAATCGATTTTATTTGGCTTCAGCTCCATCTAATTACTTTCCACAGTTTTTTAATGAGAAAAATCTATGCTGGACGTTACAATCATCATGATGATTACTCAAATTACTCGATTACTTAACTATATTGCGTCAAAAAAGCTAATGAACTGACGAGAAAACACAATTATTCTCCTTCTTCATTGAAACATATTTCGCCAACTCGATTAATCAGTAAAAAACAGCAATTGAACAATCAGCCCCATGAACAAAAACGGACCTACAGAGACAGGTTTATATCGATTATTCCTCTGACAAGAAGCTAACTTGGTTGTAACCTTAAAATCGCTACTTTACCACATTTTCTCCTAACCAATCTTTATGTGCGAAACTACATTGCTCGTGTTTTGCGGTTTTTCTATTCTACCTTAGTAGAGGCCTCATCATCAAAGGTAATGGCTGCGACTAATTTTTTAGCAAGCCAGGCCACACTGCATCTCTCCTCGATTACTTTCTTCTGCTTTTCCAGCCATCTGTCCACGTAGTTTTGATCGGTTCCCTCTGTAGGGATGGCTTCAAAGTCGGTCCTCACGGCTGGAAGGATGGCATAGAAGGTTTGGCAGATGGGCTTCATGTCTTGTGCTTGTTTGTTCATCACTTTGTAGTAAATCTTCTTTGGATCTTTGGTGCCTTTCTCTGCTTTGCTTTCAAACTTGCGAATCTCCTGTTCCATGACGGAAAAGAATCCTGCTGCTTTTGTGATGCCCTCAATGAAACGCTCAAGGGCAGGGATCAGAACATTTCTGACAGCAGTTGTAGCAGCCTCTTGGATTTCGGCCTGGGCTTCATGAGCAATGGCTTCCAACATATCTTTAGCTGCTTCTCCTTTCATTACACCCTCCAAGATTGTACCAAAAATGGGAACTCCAGAGAGCCAACAGGCCCAGTCGGTTTTGTATTCAGCTTTTTCTTCGAATTCCTTTTTCTTCTTGACAAACTTCCCTTGGAGCTTTTGAAACTCGGTAATGACCAGCTGGGCTTCGTCTTGTCTCTTCTTGAGGGGCACCAAGATGTCTTCATGCATCTTCAGGAGGGTCTCACACAGCTGCCTGTAACCAACGGTCTCTTCAAGGATGTCTTTGAGCATCTCACGCCATTCATCATACGTCAGCGCTTCATAGTACTCAAAGTACTCGCTTATGGATGCCACAAACTTGGTGGAGAGTGGAAGAATGCCTTTGAGGTACACCATCGCGTCGTTTCTTGTGTCATCACGGAGCTTTCTGAACTTTCGAGCAGCTTCTGTAGATGTGCCGACAGCTTTGTCTACGTAAAGAGACCTCATAGAGATAGAAAACACTCGCATACTCTTGGACATGTCGTTTATTTGCTCGCGCAGGTTCACAACAGCTTCCTGTGTCTCTTTCTCGATATCGCTCATCTTTGTCTTGAAACTGTAGGAGGAAAATAAAATATACTTTTAACAGTCAGCAGAGCATACCAGTGGAATCTGTTAATTTAAAGCGCAGGTTAATTCAGCCGTTTGATACGACGAGCCGAGTTTCACACCCTCTACTGAGCAGGGAAGGTGATCTGGCACTGAGTAGGCAGGACTAAGTGAACGGTTCCATAACCTCCATAAGTTTTGAGGTGAAAGAAGGAGAGATCAGTTAATTGGAAAGGAAGCAACAATATTCAAAGGAAAGAAAAGAAGGCACAATTCGCTAATTAGGATTGAAGACAAACCGGTTTTCTATAAACAGCTCTCTCTTCATGGAATTACCTAGATAGCTCATCTAATGAAGGACTCGCACAATTTTTCTCTCTTTCGATGAGTTTATCAACACTCACAAAATACAAGTAAGGCCGGCCATTGAAGTACTTAGGCCTTATATTAGCCCTTCGTTACCATTACAATGAGCATTTTTCTAAGGAAACTGGTGACACAATAACACCCGACTCCTTCCTCCATACATTTCTTAAAGGAGCCAGGGTAACAGGTTAGTATACAAGAAATTTCTTTCCACCAAAAGGACCTCACCAGTGAAAAGCCAACTGAAATGGAACAACAATTTTCCTTTTGACAAAAATTAGACTCCTGATTGGAAAGCCGCTTATGTGCTAGCAGCTAAGTGTACCAAAAGCACAAAAGTCGTAAACTTCCAGTAAGGGTTTTTTCATTGAATCCTATCTGCAAACGTTTTTCTAACCAAAATTGGTATTAAAGAAGACGAGAATTGCTCTTTCTGTAGCGGCTCCACAGAAAACCTAGCCCACCTATTTTGGCTCTGTCCAAAGGTTTTTTTTTTGGGGGATAATTTGGTTGAAAGGCTAGGGCGGTTCAAGTTAATACCAAGAAACTATTCAATAGATGTGGCCATTTTTTTGGGTCTGAAGTCCGACAACTCCAGTTCCGCCCTTCAACTAAACTTGTGCTTTCTTTTAGCTAGGTATTACATTTGGTGTTGCAGGGTAAACAATAAGATCTCACTACCTTGTGGTTCTAAAATTACAATTTGATATTGAGCAGGGGCACCCAACGGAATATTTCGGTAAAATATCTGTTTGGATGGAAGGTACCCTAAAACGTTTGAAAGTTTTCGCCTAGCAATCCCCAAGACTTTTCGAGGTTTTTCGGAAAACCATCAAGTTTCCCTAGCCAGATTTTCGGAAATGATGTGCTCACGTTTTATAACTTACATAATTTTTGGATAGTGCTTTTGTCCGCTAAAATTTTCGCCCGTCAAAACTATTCTTAAAGCTGCTAAAATTTCGCTGAGGAATTGAGGTATCATTAGGAATTTACATTATTTAAAGAATCTTTGAGGCGGTCAGAGACGTGAAATTTCACTTCCGAGTGTGTACAAAACCGCGCAAGGCGGGAGACTAGGGATAGTGGACCTGTGACGTCAATACAAAAACGCGACTTTCGAGGATTCTCTGTTTCAGTGTTTTTCTTTATGCAAAGGAAAAAAAGATGGTGCTGCGGTGCGTTGTTTACGGCTGCAACAACACGAAAGACGTTAAAAAGTGAAACAGAGAATCCCGCGAAAGTGGCGTTCTTGTATTGACGTCACAGGTCCACCATCCCTAGTCTCCCCCCTTGCGTGGTTTTGTACACACCCGAAAGTGAAATTTCGATTTTCATACGAGAACAACAAGAAGATTCGATCAAGCAAAATAAAAAAAAATCTGTCATATACACTTTAAGGACAGCAATATAATATGTGCTAGTTCCACGAAAATCTCAACATTTATTATTTATAATTATTTTGAACAAGGGCCAGATGTCACTTCCAAGAAATGCTGCTTTTATTACACTGGAGTCACGTGCTTTAATTATTAAAATTTTCAAGATAACACTGCTCCTTGCCAGTCGTCGGTCGTTTAAAAGCCCTTCTGTTGAGAACAGACTTACACCGCCAAAACCTTCCCACAGAAAAGGTTTAATTCTTAAAACATTCAAAACATCCCGACCCTTACTTTACTATGTCAAATTTCGGATCTTAAACTCTGCTATTTGGTAATCTGAACCAAAATAAAGTAAGGACATTACTGGCCAAATTACTGTGCTCACTTTCAAGTTATGAAGCCTTTCCGGATTGCCTGAGCTTTGACTGAGGTTTTAGCCAAGGATAAAAAACATACATGACTGTTTTAATTTTATCAAGATTAATTTAGTTACAAATGGCACAAAAACCTACATTTGACAATCGACCCAAAATTTAAATTTGTTACTAAATATTTCAAATTCGTGTTTATGCCGGCGAGTGTTTTGACTTGTTGCTAAAGACCTGTGTTTACTTCTCATGCTTTCGATTGCATCGCTAGTAAAAACCAGGCTTTACCCAGGGGCACCCAACGGAATATTTCGGTAAAATATCTGTGCGGATGGAAGGTACCCTAAAAGTTTCGAAAGGTTTCGCCTAGCCAGAATTTTCGGAAATGATGTGCTCACGTTTTATAACTCACATAATTTTTGGACGGTGTTTTTGTCCGCTAAAATTTTCGTCCGTCAAGACTATTCTAAGAGCTGCTAAAAACTTCGCTGGGGAATTGAGGTAACATCAGGAATTTACATTATTTAGGTCTGACACAGCATACAATTTTATCCCTTTTACGTTTTTGGATGAATAGGTTATACGCCTATAATATTCGGATGAGCATTTATATTCCCTTAATTCGCTTAATTTTCGAAGTCATAGGTATAGCGAAAAACGTCCCCTATCAGGATAGATTAAACTTTCGCTTAAGACAAAAAAGCCCCTCAAACTTTCGACAAGACCAATGTTCCCCTAAGATATCCGAACAGATAAATATATTTTTAGGGCAGCTCCAAATTAACCAAACAGCCCCCTAAAGCATACAGCAATCCATTTTAGGCACTTCTGGCGAATTTAGGAAGATTTGGTCTTTGGGTGCCCCTGTTTACCGAAAGGGAAAAGGCAAAAATGCCTAACAATAATTAACCATGGTTCAAAGGTGAGACTACCGAAATTACATCTACCGTCATTCGATGGCAATTACAAAGATTGGTCAGGGTTTTGGGACAGCTTCGATTCAGCGATTAATTCAAATCAGTCGCTCACTCCTGTTGAGAGGTTCTCTTATCTGCGAGCGTCGCTTCGAGGTTCTGCGGCGGCCACTATTAATGGTTTGAGTTTGTCAAGTGCGAATTATGAAGCAGCCGTGACACTGTTAAAGGAAAGGTATGGAGATCCACAAAAAATTATTAATGCTCATATGGATGCACTTGTTAATCTCCCTATTGTTGAAAATGCACGTGAATTACAGGCAGTGAGGCATCTTTATGATGAAGTGGAGGCAAATGTACGAGCATTAAGTGCACTGGGCCGCAAGGCAGAAGAATATGGAGGTCTCTTGCTTCCTTTGATGTTTCACAAAATACCAGAAGAAATCAGATTAAGCATCTGTAATAAAGTCCCTAAGGAAAATTGGAACCTTGAGGCAGTTTTGAAGGAACTTAAGCAGGAACTAGCAAACAGGGAACGTTGTGATTATTCAGCAGTCACACATTCTGGAGATACGTCCAAAAGGGAAGATTCAAAACTGCCACCTCTTAAGAAGTCAGGTGGTAAGGGACCCCCCTCTACCTCTGCACTGATGGCTGGATCAGACGGAAATCAGAAACCTGTGTGTGTTTACTGTGGCCAACATCACCCATCTGTTCAGTGTAGTATTGTCACCAATGTTCAAAAGCGCAAGGAAATTTTAAAGAACAGTCGTCGTTGTTTCATCTGTATCAGAAAAAATCACCTCAGTAGAAATTGCCGTTCGCGATCCCGTTGCAGT